>NW_026291608.1:0-275067 GCF_023091745.1 Budorcas taxicolor | reverse complement strand
CAGGCTTGCCTCGCTTCTAGGCTTCCTGCCCAGGAAGGAGCCGGCTGTGCGATGCTGGGAGAGGCCACTGGCGCCTTCCTGGCCTCAGCTCCACTCCTGCCTTGCCTCTGCATCTAGGCCCCAGGCGTCCTTGGGGAAGGCTTAGGAGCCGGTGGCTTGCACACTGCCAAGCCCTCCAGCAGTGAGGCCTCTATTAGAGGGGAGGGGAGGGCAAGGGCAGGGCTCCTCCAGCGGTTGCTTGGCCGCCCAGACTCAGCGCCGCACGGAGAGCACAAGGCTCACAGCTCCCCTGGCTGTGGTCTGCAGCCCCACACACCCGGAGGCTGACTCCGTGGGCGCCCAGAAGTTGCCCGACAGACGTCATTTCCCTAGCGCTCTCCTCCCCAGCCGAGACGTGTGCGGGTGGTGGGGCCTGCCCCTGCGTGTCTGGGCTCCCGCTGGCAGCCCCAGCTCAAGGGAAGCAGCCCCTGAGCCAAGCCCTGTAGGAGGCGCGGGGCGCCCCCGCCTGGAAGCCTAGTGCACAGCATGCGGGAAGCGAGCCTCCTTGGGGGAAGAGGAGGCAGCCCAGCTGCGTGCGGCTGCAATCCCTTCTTGGGCGGAGCCCAGTGAGCCTCCAGTACGGCAGAGCTCCAGCTCTGCTCAGAGGCCCGATCTGGCCGAGTTCCTGGCCTGAGGCTGCTCTGCCCTGGGCGAGCCTTGCCCAGACTTGCCTCGCTGCTAGGCTTCCTGCCCAGGAAGGAGCAGGCTGCGCGAGACTGGGAGACGCTCCTGGCGCCTTCCTGGCCTCAGCTCCACGCCTGCCTTGCCTTTGCACCTAGTCCCCAGGCGTCCTTGCGGAGGGCTTCGGGGCCGGTGGGTTGCACGCTGCCAAGCCCTCCAGCCGTGAGAGCTCTGTCATAGGGAAGGGAATGGCAACTGCAGGGCTCCTCCAGCGGTCGCTTGGCCGCCCAGACTCAGCACGGCACGGAGAGCACCAGGCTCCCAGGGCTCCTGGCTGTGGTCTGCAGCCCCACACACCCGGAGGCTGACTCCGTGAGCGCCCAGAAGCTGCCTGACAGACGTCATTTCCCTAGTGCTCTCCTAACCAGCAGAGACGTGTGCAGGCGGCTGGGGCCTGCCCCTGCCTGTCTGGGCGGCCGCCCACAGCCTCAGCTCAGGGGAAGCAGCCCCTGTGCCAAGACTTGCAGGAGGCGCGGGGCGTCCCTGCCGGGAAGCCAAGTGCACAGTGCGCTTGCAAGCGAGCCTCCTTGGGAAGAGTCGAGGGAGCCAAGCCGCGTGCAGCTGCCATCCCTGCTTGGGCGGAGCCGAGTGTGCCTCCAGTACGGCAGAGCCCCAGCTCTGCTCAGAGGCCGGATCTAGTCAAGGTCCTTGCGCGAGGCTGCTCTGCCCTGTGCGAGACTCGCCCAGGCTTGCCTCGCTTCTAGGCTTCCTGCCCAGGAAGGAGCCGGCTGTGCGATGCTGGGAGAGGCCACTGGCGCCTTCCTGGCCTCAGCTCCACTCCTGCCTTGCCTCTGCATCTAGGCCCCAGGCGTCCTTGGGGAAGGCTTAGGAGCCGGTGGCTTGCACACTGCCAAGCCCTCCAGCAGTGAGGCCTCTATTAGAGGGGAGGGGAGGGCAAGGGCAGGGCTCCTCCAGCGGTTGCTTGGCCGCCCAGACTCAGCGCCGCACGGAGAGCACAAGGCTCACAGCTCCCCTGGCTGTGGTCTGCAGCCCCACACACCCGGAGGCTGACTCCGTGGGCGCCCAGAAGTTGCCCGACAGACGTCATTTCCCTAGCGCTCTCCTCCCCAGCCGAGACGTGTGCGGGTGGTGGGGCCTGCCCCTGCGTGTCTGGGCTCCCGCTGGCAGCCCCAGCTCAAGGGAAGCAGCCCCTGAGCCAAGCCCTGTAGGAGGCGCGGGGCGCCCCCGCCTGGAAGCCTAGTGCACAGCATGCGGGAAGCGAGCCTCCTTGGGGGAAGAGGAGGCAGCCCAGCTGCGTGCGGCTGCAATCCCTTCTTGGGCGGAGCCCAGTGAGCCTCCAGTACGGCAGAGCTCCAGCTCTGCTCAGAGGCCCGATCTGGCCGAGTTCCTGGCCTGAGGCTGCTCTGCCCTGGGCGAGCCTTGCCCAGACTTGCCTCGCTGCTAGGCTTCCTGCCCAGGAAGGAGCAGGCTGCGCGAGACTGGGAGACGCTCCTGGCGCCTTCCTGGCCTCAGCTCCACGCCTGCCTTGCCTTTGCACCTAGTCCCCAGGCGTCCTTGCGGAGGGCTTCGGGGCCGGTGGGTTGCACGCTGCCAAGCCCTCCAGCCGTGAGAGCTCTGTCATAGGGAAGGGAATGGCAACTGCAGGGCTCCTCCAGCGGTCGCTTGGCCGCCCAGACTCAGCACGGCACGGAGAGCACCAGGCTCCCAGGGCTCCTGGCTGTGGTCTGCAGCCCCACACACCCGGAGGCTGACTCCGTGAGCGCCCAGAAGCTGCCTGACAGACGTCATTTCCCTAGTGCTCTCCTAACCAGCAGAGACGTGTGCAGGCGGCTGGGGCCTGCCCCTGCCTGTCTGGGCGGCCGCCCACAGCCTCAGCTCAGGGGAAGCAGCCCCTGTGCCAAGACTTGCAGGAGGCGCGGGGCGTCCCTGCCGGGAAGCCAAGTGCACAGTGCGCTTGCAAGCGAGCCTCCTTGGGAAGAGTCGAGGGAGCCAAGCCGCGTGCAGCTGCCATCCCTGCTTGGGCGGAGCCGAGTGTGCCTCCAGTACGGCAGAGCCCCAGCTCTGCTCAGAGGCCGGATCTAGTCAAGGTCCTTGCGCGAGGCTGCTCTGCCCTGTGCGAGACTCGCCCAGGCTTGCCTCGCTTCTAGGCTTCCTGCCCAGGAAGGAGCCGGCTGTGCGATGCTGGGAGAGGCCACTGGCGCCTTCCTGGCCTCAGCTCCACTCCTGCCTTGCCTCTGCATCTAGGCCCCAGGCGTCCTTGGGGAAGGCTTAGGAGCCGGTGGCTTGCACACTGCCAAGCCCTCCAGCAGTGAGGCCTCTATTAGAGGGGAGGGGAGGGCAAGGGCAGGGCTCCTCCAGCGGTTGCTTGGCCGCCCAGACTCAGCGCCGCACGGAGAGCACAAGGCTCACAGCTCCCCTGGCTGTGGTCTGCAGCCCCACACACCCGGAGGCTGACTCCGTGGGCGCCCAGAAGTTGCCCGACAGACGTCATTTCCCTAGCGCTCTCCTCCCCAGCCGAGACGTGTGCGGGTGGTGGGGCCTGCCCCTGCGTGTCTGGGCTCCCGCTGGCAGCCCCAGCTCAAGGGAAGCAGCCCCTGAGCCAAGACCTGTAGGAGGCGCGGGGCGCCCCCGCCTGGAAGCCTAGTGCACAGCATGCGGGAAGCGAGCCTCCTTGGGGGAAGAGGAGGCAGCCCAGCTGCGTGCGGCTGCAATCCCTTCTTGGGCGGAGCCCAGTGAGCCTCCAGTACGGCAGAGCTCCAGCTCTGCTCAGAGGCCCGATCTGGCCGAGTTCCTGGCCTGAGGCTGCTCTGCCCTGGGCGAGCCTTGCCCAGACTTGCCTCGCTGCTAGGCTTCCTGCCCAGGAAGGAGCAGGCTGCGCGAGACTGGGAGACGCTCCTGGCGCCTTCCTGGCCTCAGCTCCACGCCTGCCTTGCCTTTGCACCTAGTCCCCAGGCGTCCTTGCGGAGGGCTTCGGGGCCGGTGGGTTGCACGCTGCCAAGCCCTCCAGCCGTGAGAGCTCTGTCATAGGGAAGGGAATGGCAACTGCAGGGCTCCTCCAGCGGTCGCTTGGCCGCCCAGACTCAGCACGGCACGGAGAGCACCAGGCTCCCAGGGCTCCTGGCTGTGGTCTGCAGCCCCACACACCCGGAGGCTGACTCCGTGAGCGCCCAGAAGCTGCCTGACAGACGTCATTTCCCTAGTGCTCTCCTAACCAGCAGAGACGTGTGCAGGCGGCTGGGGCCTGCCCCTGCCTGTCTGGGCGGCCGCCCACAGCCTCAGCTCAGGGGAAGCAGCCCCTGTGCCAAGACTTGCAGGAGGCGCGGGGCGTCCCTGCCGGGAAGCCAAGTGCACAGTGCGCTTGCAAGCGAGCCTCCTTGGGAAGAGTCGAGGGAGCCAAGCCGCGTGCAGCTGCCATCCCTGCTTGGGCGGAGCCGAGTGTGCCTCCAGTACGGCAGAGCCCCAGCTCTGCTCAGAGGCCGGATCTAGTCAAGGTCCTTGCGCGAGGCTGCTCTGCCCTGTGCGAGACTCGCCCAGGCTTGCCTCGCTTCTAGGCTTCCTGCCCAGGAAGGAGCCGGCTGTGCGATGCTGGGAGAGGCCACTGGCGCCTTCCTGGCCTCAGCTCCACTCCTGCCTTGCCTCTGCATCTAGGCCCCAGGCGTCCTTGGGGAAGGCTTAGGAGCCGGTGGCTTGCACACTGCCAAGCCCTCCAGCAGTGAGGCCTCTATTAGAGGGGAGGGGAGGGCAAGGGCAGGGCTCCTCCAGCGGTTGCTTGGCCGCCCAGACTCAGCGCCGCACGGAGAGCACAAGGCTCACAGCTCCCCTGGCTGTGGTCTGCAGCCCCACACACCCGGAGGCTGACTCCGTGGGCGCCCAGAAGTTGCCCGACAGACGTCATTTCCCTAGCGCTCTCCTCCCCAGCCGAGACGTGTGCGGGTGGTGGGGCCTGCCCCTGCGTGTCTGGGCTCCCGCTGGCAGCCCCAGCTCAAGGGAAGCAGCCCCTGAGCCAAGACCTGTAGGAGGCGCGGGGCGCCCCCGCCTGGAAGCCTAGTGCACAGCATGCGGGAAGCGAGCCTCCTTGGGGGAAGAGGAGGCAGCCCAGCTGCGTGCGGCTGCAATCCCTTCTTGGGCGGAGCCCAGTGAGCCTCCAGTACGGCAGAGCTCCAGCTCTGCTCAGAGGCCCGATCTGGCCGAGTTCCTGGCCTGAGGCTGCTCTGCCCTGGGCGAGCCTTGCCCAGACTTGCCTCGCTGCTAGGCTTCCTGCCCAGGAAGGAGCAGGCTGCGCGAGACTGGGAGACGCTCCTGGCGCCTTCCTGGCCTCAGCTCCACGCCTGCCTTGCCTTTGCACCTAGTCCCCAGGCGTCCTTGCGGAGGGCTTCGGGGCCGGTGGGTTGCACGCTGCCAAGCCCTCCAGCCGTGAGAGCTCTGTCATAGGGAAGGGAATGGCAACTGCAGGGCTCCTCCAGCGGTCGCTTGGCCGCCCAGACTCAGCACGGCACGGAGAGCACCAGGCTCCCAGGGCTCCTGGCTGTGGTCTGCAGCCCCACACACCCGGAGGCTGACTCCGTGAGCGCCCAGAAGCTGCCTGACAGACGTCATTTCCCTAGTGCTCTCCTAACCAGCAGAGACGTGTGCAGGCGGCTGGGGCCTGCCCCTGCCTGTCTGGGCGGCCGCCCACAGCCTCAGCTCAGGGGAAGCAGCCCCTGTGCCAAGACTTGCAGGAGGCGCGGGGCGTCCCTGCCGGGAAGCCAAGTGCACAGTGCGCTTGCAAGCGAGCCTCCTTGGGAAGAGTCGAGGGAGCCAAGCCGCGTGCAGCTGCCATCCCTGCTTGGGCGGAGCCGAGTGTGCCTCCAGTACGGCAGAGCCCCAGCTCTGCTCAGAGGCCGGATCTAGTCAAGGTCCTTGCGCGAGGCTGCTCTGCCCTGTGCGAGACTCGCCCAGGCTTGCCTCGCTTCTAGGCTTCCTGCCCAGGAAGGAGCCGGCTGTGCGATGCTGGGAGAGGCCACTGGCGCCTTCCTGGCCTCAGCTCCACTCCTGCCTTGCCTCTGCATCTAGGCCCCAGGCGTCCTTGGGGAAGGCTTAGGAGCCGGTGGCTTGCACACTGCCAAGCCCTCCAGCAGTGAGGCCTCTATTAGAGGGGAGGGGAGGGCAAGGGCAGGGCTCCTCCAGCGGTTGCTTGGCCGCCCAGACTCAGCGCCGCACGGAGAGCACAAGGCTCACAGCTCCCCTGGCTGTGGTCTGCAGCCCCACACACCCGGAGGCTGACTCCGTGGGCGCCCAGAAGTTGCCCGACAGACGTCATTTCCCTAGCGCTCTCCTCCCCAGCCGAGACGTGTGCGGGTGGTGGGGCCTGCCCCTGCGTGTCTGGGCTCCCGCTGGCAGCCCCAGCTCAAGGGAAGCAGCCCCTGAGCCAAGCCCTGTAGGAGGCGCGGGGCGCCCCCGCCTGGAAGCCTAGTGCACAGCATGCGGGAAGCGAGCCTCCTTGGGGGAAGAGGAGGCAGCCCAGCTGCGTGCGGCTGCAATCCCTTCTTGGGCGGAGCCCAGTGAGCCTCCAGTACGGCAGAGCTCCAGCTCTGCTCAGAGGCCCGATCTGGCCGAGTTCCTGGCCTGAGGCTGCTCTGCCCTGGGCGAGCCTTGCCCAGACTTGCCTCGCTGCTAGGCTTCCTGCCCAGGAAGGAGCAGGCTGCGCGAGACTGGGAGACGCTCCTGGCGCCTTCCTGGCCTCAGCTCCACGCCTGCCTTGCCTTTGCACCTAGTCCCCAGGCGTCCTTGCGGAGGGCTTCGGGGCCGGTGGGTTGCACGCTGCCAAGCCCTCCAGCCGTGAGAGCTCTGTCATAGGGAAGGGAATGGCAACTGCAGGGCTCCTCCAGCGGTCGCTTGGCCGCCCAGACTCAGCACGGCACGGAGAGCACCAGGCTCCCAGGGCTCCTGGCTGTGGTCTGCAGCCCCACACACCCGGAGGCTGACTCCGTGAGCGCCCAGAAGCTGCCTGACAGACGTCATTTCCCTAGTGCTCTCCTAACCAGCAGAGACGTGTGCAGGCGGCTGGGGCCTGCCCCTGCCTGTCTGGGCGGCCGCCCACAGCCTCAGCTCAGGGGAAGCAGCCCCTGTGCCAAGACTTGCAGGAGGCGCGGGGCGTCCCTGCCGGGAAGCCAAGTGCACAGTGCGCTTGCAAGCGAGCCTCCTTGGGAAGAGTCGAGGGAGCCAAGCCGCGTGCAGCTGCCATCCCTGCTTGGGCGGAGCCGAGTGTGCCTCCAGTACGGCAGAGCCCCAGCTCTGCTCAGAGGCCGGATCTAGTCAAGGTCCTTGCGCGAGGCTGCTCTGCCCTGTGCGAGACTCGCCCAGGCTTGCCTCGCTTCTAGGCTTCCTGCCCAGGAAGGAGCCGGCTGTGCGATGCTGGGAGAGGCCACTGGCGCCTTCCTGGCCTCAGCTCCACTCCTGCCTTGCCTCTGCATCTAGGCCCCAGGCGTCCTTGGGGAAGGCTTAGGAGCCGGTGGCTTGCACACTGCCAAGCCCTCCAGCAGTGAGGCCTCTATTAGAGGGGAGGGGAGGGCAAGGGCAGGGCTCCTCCAGCGGTTGCTTGGCCGCCCAGACTCAGCGCCGCACGGAGAGCACAAGGCTCACAGCTCCCCTGGCTGTGGTCTGCAGCCCCACACACCCGGAGGCTGACTCCGTGGGCGCCCAGAAGTTGCCCGACAGACGTCATTTCCCTAGCGCTCTCCTCCCCAGCCGAGACGTGTGCGGGTGGTGGGGCCTGCCCCTGCGTGTCTGGGCTCCCGCTGGCAGCCCCAGCTCAAGGGAAGCAGCCCCTGAGCCAAGCCCTGTAGGAGGCGCGGGGCGCCCCCGCCTGGAAGCCTAGTGCACAGCATGCGGGAAGCGAGCCTCCTTGGGGGAAGAGGAGGCAGCCCAGCTGCGTGCGGCTGCAATCCCTTCTTGGGCGGAGCCCAGTGAGCCTCCAGTACGGCAGAGCTCCAGCTCTGCTCAGAGGCCCGATCTGGCCGAGTTCCTGGCCTGAGGCTGCTCTGCCCTGGGCGAGCCTTGCCCAGACTTGCCTCGCTGCTAGGCTTCCTGCCCAGGAAGGAGCAGGCTGCGCGAGACTGGGAGACGCTCCTGGCGCCTTCCTGGCCTCAGCTCCACGCCTGCCTTGCCTTTGCACCTAGTCCCCAGGCGTCCTTGCGGAGGGCTTCGGGGCCGGTGGGTTGCACGCTGCCAAGCCCTCCAGCCGTGAGAGCTCTGTCATAGGGAAGGGAATGGCAACTGCAGGGCTCCTCCAGCGGTCGCTTGGCCGCCCAGACTCAGCACGGCACGGAGAGCACCAGGCTCCCAGGGCTCCTGGCTGTGGTCTGCAGCCCCACACACCCGGAGGCTGACTCCGTGAGCGCCCAGAAGCTGCCTGACAGACGTCATTTCCCTAGTGCTCTCCTAACCAGCAGAGACGTGTGCAGGCGGCTGGGGCCTGCCCCTGCCTGTCTGGGCGGCCGCCCACAGCCTCCGCTCAGGGGAAGCAGCCCCTGTGCCAAGACTTGCAGGAGGCGCGGGGCGTCCCTGCCTGGAAGCCAAGTGCACAGTGCGCTTGCAAGCGAGCCTCCTTGGGAAGAGTCGAGGGAGCCAAGCCACGTGCAGCTGCCATCCCTGCTTGGGCGCAGCCGAGTGTGCCTCCAGTACGGCAGAGCCCCAGCTCTGCTCAGAGGCCGGATCTAGTCAAGGTCCTTGCGCGAGGCTGCTCTGCCCTGTGCGAGACTCGCCCAGGCTTGCCTCGCTTCTAGGCTTCCTGCCCAGGAAGGAGCCGGCTGTGCGATGCTGGGAGAGGCCACTGGCGCCTTCCTGGCCTCAGCTCCACTCCTGCCTTGCCTCTGCATCTAGGCCCCAGGCGTCCTTGGGGAAGGCTTAGGAGCCGGTGGCTTGCACACTGCCAAGCCCTCCAGCAGTGAGGCCTCTATTAGAGGGGAGGGGAGGGCAAGGGCAGGGCTCCTCCAGCGGTTGCTTGGCCGCCCAGACTCAGCGCCGCACGGAGAGCACAAGGCTCACAGCTCCCCTGACTGTGGTCTGCAGCCCCACACACCCGGAGGCTGACTCCGTGGGCGCCCAGAAGTTGCCCGACAGACGTCATTTCCCTAGCGCTCTCCTCCCCAGCCGAGACGTGTGCGGGTGGTGGGGCCTGCCCCTGCGTGTCTGGGCTCCCGCTGGCAGCCCCAGCTCAAGGGAAGCAGCCCCTGAGCCAAGCCCTGTAGGAGGCGCGGGGCGCCCCCGCCTGGAAGCCTAGTGCACAGCAGGCGGGAAGCGAGCCTCCTCGGGAGAAGAGGAGGCAGCCCAGCTGCGTGCGTCTGCACTCACTCCTTGGGCGGAGCCCAGTGAGCCTCCAGTACGGCAGAGCTCCAGCTCTGCTCAGAGGCCCGATCTGGCCGAGTTCCTGGCCTGAGGCTGCTCTGCCCTGGGCGAGCCTTGCCCAGACTTGCCTCGCTGCTAGGCTTCCTGCCCAGGAAGGAGCAGGCTGCGCGAGACTGGGAGACGCTCCTGGCGCCTTCCTGGCCTCAGCTCCACGCCTGCCTTGCCTTTGCACCTAGTCCCCAGGCGTCCTTGCGGAGGGCTTCGGGGCCGGTGGGTTGCACGCTGCCAAGCCCTCCAGCCGTGAGAGCTCTGTCATAGGGAAGGGAATGGCAACTGCAGGGCTCCTCCAGCGGTCGCTTGGCCGCCCAGACTCAGCACGGCACGGAGAGCACCAGGCTCCCAGGGCTCCTGGCTGTGGTCTGCAGCCCCACACACCCGGAGGCTGACTCCGTGAGCGCCCAGAAGCTGCCTGACAGACGTCATTTCCCTAGTGCTCTCCTAACCAGCAGAGACGTGTGCAGGCGGCTGGGGCCTGCCCCTGCCTGTCTGGGCGGCCGCCCACAGCCTCCGCTCAGGGGAAGCAGCCCCTGTGCCAAGACTTGCAGGAGGCGCGGGGCGTCCCTGCCTGGAAGCCAAGTGCACAGTGCGCTTGCAAGCGAGCCTCCTTGGGAAGAGTCGAGGGAGCCAAGCCGCGTGCGTCTGCACTCACTCCTTGGGCGGAGCCCAGTGAGCCTCCAGTACGGCAGAGCTCCAGCTCTGCTCAGAGGCCCGATCTGGCCGAGTTCCTGGCCTGAGGCTGCTCTGCCCTGGGCGAGCCTTGCCCAGACTTGCCTCGCTGCTAGGCTTCCTGCCCAGGAAGGAGCAGGCTGCGCGAGACTGGGAGACGCTCCTGGCGCCTTCCTGGCCTCAGCTCCACGCCTGCCTTGCCTTTGCACCTAGTCCCCAGGCGTCCTTGCGGAGGGCTTCGGGGCCGGTGGGTTGCACGCTGCCAAGCCCTCCAGCCGTGAGAGCTCTGTCATAGGGAAGGGAATGGCAACTGCAGGGCTCCTCCAGCGGTCGCTTGGCCGCCCAGACTCAGCACGGCACGGAGAGCACCAGGCTCCCAGGGCTCCTGGCTGTGGTCTGCAGCCCCACACACCCGGAGGCTGACTCCGTGAGCGCCCAGAAGCTGCCTGACAGACGTCATTTCCCTAGTGCTCTCCTAACCAGCAGAGACGTGTGCAGGCGGCTGGGGCCTGCCCCTGCCTGTCTGGGCGGCCGCCCACAGCCTCCGCTCAGGGGAAGCAGCCCCTGTGCCAAGACTTGCAGGAGGCGCGGGGCGTCCCTGCCTGGAAGCCAAGTGCACAGTGCGCTTGCAAGCGAGCCTCCTTGGGAAGAGTCGAGGGAGCCAAGCCGCGTGCAGCTGCCATCCCTGCTTGGGCGGAGCCGAGTGTGCCTCCAGTACGGCAGAGCCCCAGCTCTGCTCAGAGGCCGGATCTAGTCAAGGTCCTTGCGCGAGGCTGCTCTGCCCTGTGCGAGACTCGCCCAGGCTTGCCTCGCTTCTAGGCTTCCTGCCCAGGAAGGAGCCGGCTGTGCGATGCTGGGAGAGGCCACTGGCGCCTTCCTGGCCTCAGCTCCACTCCTGCCTTGCCTCTGCATCTAGGCCCCAGGCGTCCTTGGGGAAGGCTTAGGAGCCGGTGGCTTGCACACTGCCAAGCCCTCCAGCAGTGAGGCCTCTATTAGAGGGGAGGGGAGGGCAAGGGCAGGGCTCCTCCAGCGGTTGCTTGGCCGCCCAGACTCAGCGCCGCACGGAGAGCACAAGGCTCACAGCTCCCCTGGCTGTGGTCTGCAGCCCCACACACCCGGAGGCTGACTCCGTGGGCGCCCAGAAGTTGCCCGACAGACGTCATTTCCCTAGCGCTCTCCTCCCCAGCCGAGACGTGTGCGGGTGGTGGGGCCTGCCCCTGCGTGTCTGGGCTCCCGCTGGCAGCCCCAGCTCAAGGGAAGCAGCCCCTGAGCCAAGCCCTGTAGGAGGCGCGGGGCGCCCCCGCCTGGAAGCCTAGTGCACAGCATGCGGGAAGCGAGCCTCCTTGGGGGAAGAGGAGGCAGCCCAGCTGCGTGCGGCTGCAATCCCTTCTTGGGCGGAGCCCAGTGAGCCTCCAGTACGGCAGAGCTCCAGCTCTGCTCAGAGGCCCGATCTGGCCGAGTTCCTGGCCTGAGGCTGCTCTGCCCTGGGCGAGCCTTGCCCAGACTTGCCTCGCTGCTAGGCTTCCTGCCCAGGAAGGAGCAGGCTGCGCGAGACTGGGAGACGCTCCTGGCGCCTTCCTGGCCTCAGCTCCACGCCTGCCTTGCCTTTGCACCTAGTCCCCAGGCGTCCTTGCGGAGGGCTTCGGGGCCGGTGGGTTGCACGCTGCCAAGCCCTCCAGCCGTGAGAGCTCTGTCATAGGGAAGGGAATGGCAACTGCAGGGCT
The DNA here is from genome assembly GCF_023091745.1 of Budorcas taxicolor. Lineage (NCBI taxonomy): Eukaryota > Metazoa > Chordata > Mammalia > Artiodactyla > Bovidae > Budorcas > Budorcas taxicolor. The sequence goes on along the minus strand of NW_026291608.1, from coordinate 263,611 downwards.
CCTCCAGCGGTCGCTTGGCCGCCCAGACTCAGCACGGCACGGAGAGCACCAGGCTCCCAGGGCTCCTGGCTGTGGTCTGCAGCCCCACACACCCGGAGGCTGACTCCGTGAGCGCCCAGAAGCTGCCTGACAGACGTCATTTCCCTAGTGCTCTCCTAACCAGCAGAGACGTGTGCAGGCGGCTGGGGCCTGCCCCTGCCTGTCTGGGCGGCCGCCCACAGCCTCAGCTCAGGGGAAGCAGCCCCTGTGCCAAGACTTGCAGGAGGCGCGGGGCGTCCCTGCCGGGAAGCCAAGTGCACAGTGCGCTTGCAAGCGAGCCTCCTTGGGAAGAGTCGAGGGAGCCAAGCCGCGTGCAGCTGCCATCCCTGCTTGGGCGGAGCCGAGTGTGCCTCCAGTACGGCAGAGCCCCAGCTCTGCTCAGAGGCCGGATCTAGTCAAGGTCCTTGCGCGAGGCTGCTCTGCCCTGTGCGAGACTCGCCCAGGCTTGCCTCGCTTCTAGGCTTCCTGCCCAGGAAGGAGCCGGCTGTGCGATGCTGGGAGAGGCCACTGGCGCCTTCCTGGCCTCAGCTCCACTCCTGCCTTGCCTCTGCATCTAGGCCCCAGGCGTCCTTGGGGAAGGCTTAGGAGCCGGTGGCTTGCACACTGCCAAGCCCTCCAGCAGTGAGGCCTCTATTAGAGGGGAGGGGAGGGCAAGGGCAGGGCTCCTCCAGCGGTTGCTTGGCCGCCCAGACTCAGCGCCGCACGGAGAGCACAAGGCTCACAGCTCCCCTGGCTGTGGTCTGCAGCCCCACACACCCGGAGGCTGACTCCGTGGGCGCCCAGAAGTTGCCCGACAGACGTCATTTCCCTAGCGCTCTCCTCCCCAGCCGAGACGTGTGCGGGTGGTGGGGCCTGCCCCTGCGTGTCTGGGCTCCCGCTGGCAGCCCCAGCTCAAGGGAAGCAGCCCCTGAGCCAAGCCCTGTAGGAGGCGCGGGGCGCCCCCGCCTGGAAGCCTAGTGCACAGCATGCGGGAAGCGAGCCTCCTTGGGGGAAGAGGAGGCAGCCCAGCTGCGTGCGGCTGCAATCCCTTCTTGGGCGGAGCCCAGTGAGCCTCCAGTACGGCAGAGCTCCAGCTCTGCTCAGAGGCCCGATCTGGCCGAGTTCCTGGCCTGAGGCTGCTCTGCCCTGGGCGAGCCTTGCCCAGACTTGCCTCGCTGCTAGGCTTCCTGCCCAGGAAGGAGCAGGCTGCGCGAGACTGGGAGACGCTCCTGGCGCCTTCCTGGCCTCAGCTCCACGCCTGCCTTGCCTTTGCACCTAGTCCCCAGGCGTCCTTGCGGAGGGCTTCGGGGCCGGTGGGTTGCACGCTGCCAAGCCCTCCAGCCGTGAGAGCTCTGTCATAGGGAAGGGAATGGCAACTGCAGGGCTCCTCCAGCGGTCGCTTGGCCGCCCAGACTCAGCACGGCACGGAGAGCACCAGGCTCCCAGGGCTCCTGGCTGTGGTCTGCAGCCCCACACACCCGGAGGCTGACTCCGTGAGCGCCCAGAAGCTGCCTGACAGACGTCATTTCCCTAGTGCTCTCCTAACCAGCAGAGACGTGTGCAGGCGGCTGGGGCCTGCCCCTGCCTGTCTGGGCGGCCGCCCACAGCCTCCGCTCAGGGGAAGCAGCCCCTGTGCCAAGACTTGCAGGAGGCGCGGGGCGTCCCTGCCTGGAAGCCAAGTGCACAGTGCGCTTGCAAGCGAGCCTCCTTGGGAAGAGTCGAGGGAGCCAAGCCACGTGCAGCTGCCATCCCTGCTTGGGCGCAGCCGAGTGTGCCTCCAGTACGGCAGAGCCCCAGCTCTGCTCAGAGGCCGGATCTAGTCAAGGTCCTTGCGCGAGGCTGCTCTGCCCTGTGCGAGACTCGCCCAGGCTTGCCTCGCTTCTAGGCTTCCTGCCCAGGAAGGAGCCGGCTGTGCGATGCTGGGAGAGGCCACTGGCGCCTTCCTGGCCTCAGCTCCACTCCTGCCTTGCCTCTGCATCTAGGCCCCAGGCGTCCTTGGGGAAGGCTTAGGAGCCGGTGGCTTGCACACTGCCAAGCCCTCCAGCAGTGAGGCCTCTATTAGAGGGGAGGGGAGGGCAAGGGCAGGGCTCCTCCAGCGGTTGCTTGGCCGCCCAGACTCAGCGCCGCACGGAGAGCACAAGGCTCACAGCTCCCCTGGCTGTGGTCTGCAGCCCCACACACCCGGAGGCTGACTCCGTGGGCGCCCAGAAGTTGCCCGACAGACGTCATTTCCCTAGCGCTCTCCTCCCCAGCCGAGACGTGTGCGGGTGGTGGGGCCTGCCCCTGCGTGTCTGGGCTCCCGCTGGCAGCCCCAGCTCAAGGGAAGCAGCCCCTGAGCCAAGCCCTGTAGGAGGCGCGGGGCGCCCCCGCCTGGAAGCCTAGTGCACAGCAGGCGGGAAGCGAGCCTCCTCGGGAGAAGAGGAGGCAGCCCAGCTGCGTGCGTCTGCACTCACTCCTTGGGCGGAGCCCAGTGAGCCTCCAGTACGGCAGAGCTCCAGCTCTGCTCAGAGGCCCGATCTGGCCGAGTTCCTGGCCTGAGGCTGCTCTGCCCTGGGCGAGCCTTGCCCAGACTTGCCTCGCTGCTAGGCTTCCTGCCCAGGAAGGAGCAGGCTGCGCGAGACTGGGAGACGCTCCTGGCGCCTTCCTGGCCTCAGCTCCACGCCTGCCTTGCCTTTGCACCTAGTCCCCAGGCGTCCTTGCGGAGGGCTTCGGGGCCGGTGGGTTGCACGCTGCCAAGCCCTCCAGCCGTGAGAGCTCTGTCATAGGGAAGGGAATGGCAACTGCAGGGCTCCTCCAGCGGTCGCTTGGCCGCCCAGACTCAGCACGGCACGGAGAGCACCAGGCTCCCAGGGCTCCTGGCTGTGGTCTGCAGCCCCACACACCCGGAGGCTGACTCCGTGAGCGCCCAGAAGCTGCCTGACAGACGTCATTTCCCTAGTGCTCTCCTAACCAGCAGAGACGTGTGCAGGCGGCTGGGGCCTGCCCCTGCCTGTCTGGGCGGCCGCCCACAGCCTCCGCTCAGGGGAAGCAGCCCCTGTGCCAAGACTTGCAGGAGGCGCGGGGCGTCCCTGCCTGGAAGCCAAGTGCACAGTGCGCTTGCAAGCGAGCCTCCTTGGGAAGAGTCGAGGGAGCCAAGCCGCGTGCAGCTGCCATCCCTGCTTGGGCGGAGCCGAGTGTGCCTCCAGTACGGCAGAGCCCCAGCTCTGCTCAGAGGCCGGATCTAGTCAAGGTCCTTGCGCGAGGCTGCTCTGCCCTGTGCGAGACTCGCCCAGGCTTGCCTCGCTTCTAGGCTTCCTGCCCAGGAAGGAGCCGGCTGTGCGATGCTGGGAGAGGCCACTGGCGCCTTCCTGGCCTCAGCTCCACTCCTGCCTTGCCTCTGCATCTAGGCCCCAGGCGTCCTTGGGGAAGGCTTAGGAGCCGGTGGCTTGCACACTGCCAAGCCCTCCAGCAGTGAGGCCTCTATTAGAGGGGAGGGGAGGGCAAGGGCAGGGCTCCTCCAGCGGTTGCTTGGCCGCCCAGACTCAGCGCCGCACGGAGAGCACAAGGCTCACAGCTCCCCTGGCTGTGGTCTGCAGCCCCACACACCCGGAGGCTGACTCCGTGGGCGCCCAGAAGTTGCCCGACAGACGTCATTTCCCTAGCGCTCTCCTCCCCAGCCGAGACGTGTGCGGGTGGTGGGGCCTGCCCCTGCGTGTCTGGGCTCCCGCTGGCAGCCCCAGCTCAAGGGAAGCAGCCCCTGAGCCAAGACCTGTAGGAGGCGCGGGGCGCCCCCGCCTGGAAGCCTAGTGCACAGCATGCGGGAAGCGAGCCTCCTTGGGGGAAGAGGAGGCAGCCCAGCTGCGTGCGGCTGCAATCCCTTCTTGGGCGGAGCCCAGTGAGCCTCCAGTACGGCAGAGCTCCAGCTCTGCTCAGAGGCCCGATCTGGCCGAGTTCCTGGCCTGAGGCTGCTCTGCCCTGGGCGAGCCTTGCCCAGACTTGCCTCGCTGCTAGGCTTCCTGCCCAGGAAGGAGCAGGCTGCGCGAGACTGGGAGACGCTCCTGGCGCCTTCCTGGCCTCAGCTCCACGCCTGCCTTGCCTTTGCACCTAGTCCCCAGGCGTCCTTGCGGAGGGCTTCGGGGCCGGTGGGTTGCACGCTGCCAAGCCCTCCAGCCGTGAGAGCTCTGTCATAGGGAAGGGAATGGCAACTGCAGGGCTCCTCCAGCGGTCGCTTGGCCGCCCAGACTCAGCACGGCACGGAGAGCACCAGGCTCCCAGGGCTCCTGGCTGTGGTCTGCAGCCCCACACACCCGGAGGCTGACTCCGTGAGCGCCCAGAAGCTGCCTGACAGACGTCATTTCCCTAGTGCTCTCCTAACCAGCAGAGACGTGTGCAGGCGGCTGGGGCCTGCCCCTGCCTGTCTGGGCGGCCGCCCACAGCCTCAGCTCAGGGGAAGCAGCCCCTGTGCCAAGACTTGCAGGAGGCGCGGGGCGTCCCTGCCGGGAAGCCAAGTGCACGGTGCCCTTGCAAGCGAGCCTCCTTGGGAAGAGTCGAGGGAGCCAAGCCGCGTGCAGCTGCCATCCCTGCTTGGGCGGAGCCGAGTGTGCCTCCAGTACGGCAGAGCCCCAGCTCTGCTCAGAGGCCGGATCTAGTCAAGGTCCTTGCGCGAGGCTGCTCTGCCCTGTGCGAGACTCGCCCAGGCTTGCCTCGCTTCTAGGCTTCCTGCCCAGGAAGGAGCCGGCTGTGCGATGCTGGGAGAGGCCACTGGCGCCTTCCTGGCCTCAGCTCCACTCCTGCCTTGCCTCTGCATCCAGGCCCCAGGCGCCCTTGGGGAAGGCTTAGGAGCCGGTGGCTTGCACACTGCCAAGCCCTCCAGCAGTGAGGCCTCTATTAGAGGGGAGGGGCGGGCAAGGGCAGGGCTCCTCCAGCGGTTGCTTGGCCGCCCAGACTCAGCGCCGCACGGAGAGCACAAGGCTCACAGCTCCCCTGGCTGTGGTCTGCAGCCCCACACACCCGGAGGCTGACTCCGTGGGCGCCCAGAAGTTGCCCGACAGACGTCATTTCCCTAGCGTTCTCCTCCCCAGCCGAGACGTGTGCGGGTGGTGGGGCCTGCCCCTGCGTGTCTGGGCTCCCGCTGGCAGCCCCAGCTCAAGGGAAGCAGCCCCTGAGCCAAGCCCTGTAGGAGGCGCGGGGCGCCCCCGCCTGGAAGCCTAGTGCACAGCATGCGGGAAGCGAGCCTCCTTGGGGGAAGAGGAGGCAGCCCAGCTGCGTGCGGCTGCAATCCCTTCTTGGGCGGAGCCCAGTGAGCCTCCAGTACGGCAGAGCTCCAGCTCTGCTCAGAGGCCCGATCTGGCCGAGTTCCTGGCCTGAGGCTGCTCTGCCCTGGGCGAGCCTTGCCCAGACTTGCCTCGCTGCTAGGCTTCCTGCCCAGGAAGGAGCAGGCTGCGCGAGACTGGGAGACGCTCCTGGCGCCTTCCTGGCCTCAGCTCCACGCCTGCCTTGCCTTTGCACCTAGTCCCCAGGCGTCCTTGCGGAGGGCTTCGGGGCCGGTGGGTTGCACGCTGCCAAGCCCTCCAGCCGTGAGAGCTCTGTCATAGGGAAGGGAATGGCAACTGCAGGGCTCCTCCAGCGGTCGCTTGGCCGCCCAGACTCAGCACGGCACGGAGAGCACCAGGCTCCCAGGGCTCCTGGCTGTGGTCTGCAGCCCCACACACCCGGAGGCTGACTCCGTGAGCGCCCAGAAGCTGCCTGACAGACGTCATTTCCCTAGTGCTCTCCTAACCAGCAGAGACGTGTGCAGGCGGCTGGGGCCTGCCCCTGCCTGTCTGGGCGGCCGCCCACAGCCTCAGCTCAGGGGAAGCAGCCCCTGTGCCAAGACTTGCAGGAGGCGCGGGGCGTCCCTGCCGGGAAGCCAAGTGCACAGTGCGCTTGCAAGCGAGCCTCCTTGGGAAGAGTCGAGGGAGCCAAGCCGCGTGCAGCTGCCATCCCTGCTTGGGCGGAGCCGAGTGTGCCTCCAGTACGGCAGAGCCCCAGCTCTGCTCAGAGGCCGGATCTAGTCAAGGTCCTTGCGCGAGGCTGCTCTGCCCTGTGCGAGACTCGCCCAGGCTTGCCTCGCTTCTAGGCTTCCTGCCCAGGAAGGAGCCGGCTGTGCGATGCTGGGAGAGGCCACTGGCGCCTTCCTGGCCTCAGCTCCACTCCTGCCTTGCCTCTGCATCTAGGCCCCAGGCGTCCTTGGGGAAGGCTTAGGAGCCGGTGGCTTGCACACTGCCAAGCCCTCCAGCAGTGAGGCCTCTATTAGAGGGGAGGGGAGGGCAAGGGCAGGGCTCCTCCAGCGGTTGCTTGGCCGCCCAGACTCAGCGCCGCACGGAGAGCACAAGGCTCACAGCTCCCCTGGCTGTGGTCTGCAGCCCCACACACCCGGAGGCTGACTCCGTGGGCGCCCAGAAGTTGCCCGACAGACGTCATTTCCCTAGCGCTCTCCTCCCCAGCCGAGACGTGTGCGGGTGGTGGGGCCTGCCCCTGCGTGTCTGGGCTCCCGCTGGCAGCCCCAGCTCAAGGGAAGCAGCCCCTGAGCCAAGCCCTGTAGGAGGCGCGGGGCGCCCCCGCCTGGAAGCCTAGTGCACAGCATGCGGGAAGCGAGCCTCCTTGGGGGAAGAGGAGGCAGCCCAGCTGCGTGCGGCTGCAATCCCTTCTTGGGCGGAGCCCAGTGAGCCTCCAGTACGGCAGAGCTCCAGCTCTGCTCAGAGGCCCGATCTGGCCGAGTTCCTGGCCTGAGGCTGCTCTGCCCTGGGCGAGCCTTTCCCAGACTTGCCTCGCTGCTAGGCTTCCTGCCCAGGAAGGAGCAGGCTGCGCGAGACTGGGAGACGCTCCTGGCGCCTTCCTGGCCTCAGCTCCACGCCTGCCTTGCCTTTGCACCTAGTCCCCAGGCGTCCTTGCGGAGGGCTTCGGGGCCGGTGGGTTGCACGCTGCCAAGCCCTCCAGCCGTGAGAGCTCTGTCATAGGGAAGGGAATGGCAACTGCAGGGCTCCTCCAGCGGTCGCTTGGCCGCCCAGACTCAGCACGGCACGGAGAGCACCAGGCTCCCAGGGCTCCTGGCTGTGGTCTGCAGCCCCACACACCCGGAGGCTGACTCCGTGAGCGCCCAGAAGCTGCCTGACAGACGTCATTTCCCTAGTGCTCTCCTAACCAGCAGAGACGTGTGCAGGCGGCTGGGGCCTGCCCCTGCCTGTCTGGGCGGCCGCCCACAGCCTCAGCTCAGGGGAAGCAGCCCCTGTGCCAAGACTTGCAGGAGGCGCGGGGCGTCCCTGCCGGGAAGCCAAGTGCACAGTGCGCTTGCAAGCGAGCCTCCTTGGGAAGAGTCGAGGGAGCCAAGCCGCGTGCAGCTGCCATCCCTGCTTGGGCGGAGCCGAGTGTGCCTCCAGTACGGCAGAGCCCCAGCTCTGCTCAGAGGCCGGATCTAGTCAAGGTCCTTGCGCGAGGCTGCTCTGCCCTGTGCGAGACTCGCCCAGGCTTGCCTCGCTTCTAGGCTTCCTGCCCAGGAAGGAGCCGGCTGTGCGATGCTGGGAGAGGCCACTGGTGCCTTCCTGGCCTCAGCTCCACTCCTGCCTTGCCTCTGCATCCAAGCCCCAGGCGCCCTTGGGGAAGGCTTAGGAGCCGGTGGCTTGCACACTGCCAAGCCCTCCAGCAGTGAGGCCTCTATTAGAGGGGAGGGGCGGGCAAGGGCAGGGCTCCTCCAGCGGTTGCTTGGCCGCCCAGACTCAGCGCCGCACGGAGAGCACAAGGCTCACAGCTCCCCTGGCTGTGGTCTGCAGCCCCACACACCCGGAGGCTGACTCCGTGGGCGCCCAGAAGTTGCCCGACAGACGTCATTTCCCTAGCGTTCTCCTCCCCAGCCGAGACGTGTGCGGGTGGTGGGGCCTGCCCCTGCGTGTCTGGGCTCCCGCTGGCAGCCCCAGCTCAAGGGAAGCAGCCCCTGAGCCAAGCCCTGTAGGAGGCGCGGGGCGCCCCCGCCTGGAAGCCTAGTGCACAGCATGCGGGAAGCGAGCCTCCTTGGGGGAAGAGGAGGCAGCCCAGCTGCGTGCGGCTGCAATCCCTTCTTGGGCGGAGCCCAGTGAGCCTCCAGTACGGCAGAGCTCCAGCTCTGCTCAGAGGCCCGATCTGGCCGAGTTCCTGGCCTGAGGCTGCTCTGCCCTGGGCGAGCCTTGCCCAGACTTGCCTCGCTGCTAGGCTTCCTGCCCAGGAAGGAGCAGGCTGCGCGAGACTGGGAGACGCTCCTGGCGCCTTCCTGGCCTCAGCTCCACGCCTGCCTTGCCTTTGCACCTAGTCCCCAGGCGTCCTTGCGGAGGGCTTCGGGGCCGGTGGGTTGCACGCTGCCAAGCCCTCCAGCCGTGAGAGCTCTGTCATAGGGAAGGGAATGGCAACTGCAGGGCTCCTCCAGCGGTCGCTTGGCCGCCCAGACTCAGCACGGCACGGAGAGCACCAGGCTCCCAGGGCTCCTGGCTGTGGTCTGCAGCCCCACACACCCGGAGGCTGACTCCGTGAGCGCCCAGAAGCTGCCTGACAGACGTCATTTCCCTAGTGCTCTCCTAACCAGCAGAGACGTGTGCAGGCGGCTGGGGCCTGCCCCTGCCTGTCTGGGCGGCCGCCCACAGCCTCAGCTCAGGGGAAGCAGCCCCTGTGCCAAGACTTGCAGGAGGCGCGGGGCGTCCCTGCCGGGAAGCCAAGTGCACAGTGCGCTTGCAAGCGAGCCTCCTTGGGAAGAGTCGAGGGAGCCAAGCCGCGTGCAGCTGCCATCCCTGCTTGGGCGGAGCCGAGTGTGCCTCCAGTACGGCAGAGCCCCAGCTCTGCTCAGAGGCCGGATCTAGTCAAGGTCCTTGCGCGAGGCTGCTCTGCCCTGTGCGAGACTCGCCCAGGCTTGCCTCGCTTCTAGGCTTCCTGCCCAGGAAGGAGCCGGCTGTGCGATGCTGGGAGAGGCCACTGGCGCCTTCCTGGCCTCAGCTCCACTCCTGCCTTGCCTCTGCATCTAGGCCCCAGGCGTCCTTGGGGAAGGCTTAGGAGCCGGTGGCTTGCACACTGCCAAGCCCTCCAGCAGTGAGGCCTCTATTAGAGGGGAGGGGAGGGCAAGGGCAGGGCTCCTCCAGCGGTTGCTTGGCCGCCCAGACTCAGCGCCGCACGGAGAGCACAAGGCTCACAGCTCCCCTGGCTGTGGTCTGCAGCCCCACACACCCGGAGGCTGACTCCGTGGGCGCCCAGAAGTTGCCCGACAGACGTCATTTCCCTAGCGCTCTCCTCCCCAGCCGAGACGTGTGCGGGTGGTGGGGCCTGCCCCTGCGTGTCTGGGCTCCCGCTGGCAGCCCCAGCTCAAGGGAAGCAGCCCCTGAGCCAAGCCCTGTAGGAGGCGCGGGGCGCCCCCGCCTGGAAGCCTAGTGCACAGCATGCGGGAAGCGAGCCTCCTTGGGGGAAGAGGAGGCAGCCCAGCTGCGTGCGGCTGCAATCCCTTCTTGGGCGGAGCCCAGTGAGCCTCCAGTACGGCAGAGCTCCAGCTCTGCTCAGAGGCCCGATCTGGCCGAGTTCCTGGCCTGAGGCTGCTCTGCCCTGGGCGAGCCTTTCCCAGACTTGCCTCGCTGCTAGGCTTCCTGCCCAGGAAGGAGCAGGCTGCGCGAGACTGGGAGACGCTCCTGGCGCCTTCCTGGCCTCAGCTCCACGCCTGCCTTGCCTTTGCACCTAGTCCCCAGGCGTCCTTGCGGAGGGCTTCGGGGCCGGTGGGTTGCACGCTGCCAAGCCCTCCAGCCGTGAGAGCTCTGTCATAGGGAAGGGAATGGCAACTGCAGGGCTCCTCCAGCGGTCGCTTGGCCGCCCAGACTCAGCACGGCACGGAGAGCACCAGGCTCCCAGGGCTCCTGGCTGTGGTCTGCAGCCCCACACACCCGGAGGCTGACTCCGTGAGCGCCCAGAAGCTGCCTGACAGACGTCATTTCCCTAGTGCTCTCCTAACCAGCAGAGACGTGTGCAGGCGGCTGGGGCCTGCCCCTGCCTGTCTGGGCGGCCGCCCACAGCCTCAGCTCAGGGGAAGCAGCCCCTGTGCCAAGACTTGCAGGAGGCGCGGGGCGTCCCTGCCGGGAAGCCAAGTGCACAGTGCGCTTGCAAGCGAGCCTCCTTGGGAAGAGTCGAGGGAGCCAAGCCGCGTGCAGCTGCCATCCCTGCTTGGGCGGAGCCGAGTGTGCCTCCAGTACGGCAGAGCCCCAGCTCTGCTCAGAGGCCGGATCTAGTCAAGGTCCTTGCGCGAGGCTGCTCTGCCCTGTGCGAGACTCGCCCAGGCTTGCCTCGCTTCTAGGCTTCCTGCCCAGGAAGGAGCCGGCTGTGCGATGCTGGGAGAGGCCACTGGTGCCTTCCTGGCCTCAGCTCCACTCCTGCCTTGCCTCTGCATCCAAGCCCCAGGCGCCCTTGGGGAAGGCTTAGGAGCCGGTGGCTTGCACACTGCCAAGCCCTCCAGCAGTGAGGCCTCTATTAGAGGGGAGGGGCGGGCAAGGGCAGGGCTCCTCCAGCGGTTGCTTGGCCGCCCAGACTCAGCGCCGCACGGAGAGCACAAGGCTCACAGCTCCCCTGGCTGTGGTCTGCAGCCCCACACACCCGGAGGCTGACTCCGTGGGCGCCCAGAAGTTGCCCGACAGACGTCATTTCCCTAGCGCTCTCCTCCCCAGCCGAGACGTGTGCGGGTGGTGGGGCCTGCCCCTGCGTGTCTGGGCTCCCGCTGGCAGCCCCAGCTCAAGGGAAGCAGCCCCTGAGCCAAGACCTGTAGGAGGCGCGGGGCGCCCCCGCCTGGAAGCCTAGTGCACAGCATGCGGGAAGCGAGCCTCCTTGGGGGAAGAGGAGGCAGCCCAGCTGCGTGCGGCTGCAATCCCTTCTTGGGCGGAGCCCAGTGAGCCTCCAGTACGGCAGAGCTCCAGCTCTGCTCAGAGGCCCGATCTGGCCGAGTTCCTGGCCTGAGGCTGCTCTGCCCTGGGCGAGCCTTGCCCAGACTTGCCTCGCTGCTAGGCTTCCTGCCCAGGAAGGAGCAGGCTGCGCGAGACTGGGAGACGCTCCTGGCGCCTTCCTGGCCTCAGCTCCACGCCTGCCTTGCCTTTGCACCTAGTCCCCAGGCGTCCTTGCGGAGGGCTTCGGGGCCGGTGGGTTGCACGCTGCCAAGCCCTCCAGCCGTGAGAGCTCTGTCATAGGGAAGGGAATGGCAACTGCAGGGCTCCTCCAGCGGTCGCTTGGCCGCCCAGACTCAGCACGGCACGGAGAGCACCAGGCTCCCAGGGCTCCTGGCTGTGGTCTGCAGCCCCACACACCCGGAGGCTGACTCCGTGAGCGCCCAGAAGCTGCCTGACAGACGTCATTTCCCTAGTGCTCTCCTAACCAGCAGAGACGTGTGCAGGCGGCTGGGGCCTGCCCCTGCCTGTCTGGGCGGCCGCCCACAGCCTCAGCTCAGGGGAAGCAGCCCCTGTGCCAAGACTTGCAGGAGGCGCGGGGCGTCCCTGCCGGGAAGCCAAGTGCACGGTGCCCTTGCAAGCGAGCCTCCTTGGGAAGAGTCGAGGGAGCCAAGCCGCGTGCAGCTGCCATCCCTGCTTGGGCGGAGCCGAGTGTGCCTCCAGTACGGCAGAGCCCCAGCTCTGCTCAGAGGCCGGATCTAGTCAAGGTCCTTGCGCGAGGCTGCTCTGCCCTGTGCGAGACTCGCCCAGGCTTGCCTCGCTTCTAGGCTTCCTGCCCAGGAAGGAGCCGGCTGTGCGATGCTGGGAGAGGCCACTGGCGCCTTCCTGGCCTCAGCTCCACTCCTGCCTTGCCTCTGCATCCAAGCCCCAGGCGCCCTTGGGGAAGGCTTAGGAGCCGGTGGCTTGCACACTGCCAAGCCCTCCAGCAGTGAGGCCTCTATTAGAGGGGAGGGGCGGGCAAGGCAGGGCTCCTCCAGCGGTTGCTTGGCCGCCCAGACTCAGCGCCGCACGGAGAGCACAAGGCTCACAGCTCCCCTGGCTGTGGTCTGCAGCCCCCACACACCCGGAGGCTGACTCCGTGGGCGCCCAGAAGTTGCCCGACAGACGTCATTTCCCTAGCGCTCTCCTCCCCAAGCCGAGACGTGTGCGGGTGGTGGGGCCTGCCCCTGCGTGTCTGGGCTCCCGCTGGCAGCCCCAGCTCAAGGGAAGCAGCCCCTGAGCCAAGACCTGTAGGAGGCGCGGGGCGCCCCCGCCTGGAAGCCTAGTGCACAGCATGCGGGAAGCGAGCCTCCTTGGGGGAAGAGGAGGCAGCCCAGCTGCGTGCGGCTGCAATCCCTTCTTGGGCGGAGCCCAGTGAGCCTCCAGTACGGCAGAGCTCCAGCTCTGCTCAGAGGCCCGATCTGGCCGAGTTCCTGGCCTGAGGCTGCTCTGCCCTGGGCGAGCCTTGCCCAGACTTGCCTCGCTGCTAGGCTTCCTGCCCAGGAAGGAGCAGGCTGCGCGAGACTGGGAGACGCTCCTGGCGCCTTCCTGGCCTCAGCTCCACGCCTGCCTTGCCTTTGCACCTAGTCCCCAGGCGTCCTTGCGGAGGGCTTCGGGGCCGGTGGGTTGCACGCTGCCAAGCCCTCCAGCCGTGAGAGCTCTGTCATAGGGAAGGGAATGGCAAACTGCAGGGCTCCTCCAGCGGTCGCTTGGCCGCCCAGACTCAGCACGGCACGGAGAGCACCAGGCTCCCAGGGCTCCTGGCTGTGGTCTGCAGCCCCACACACCCGGAGGCTGACTCCGTGAGCGCCCAGAAGCTGCCTGACAGACGTCATTTCCCTAGTGCTCTCCTAACCAGCAGAGACGTGTGCAGGCGGCTGGGGCCTGCCCCTGCCTGTCTGGGCGGCCGCCCACAGCCTCAGCTCAGGGGAAGCAGCCCCTGTGCCAAGACTTGCAGGAGGCGCGGGGCGTCCCTGCCGGGAAGCCAAGTGCACAGTGCGCTTGCAAGCGAGCCTCCTTGGGAAGAGTCGAGGGAGCCAAGCCGCGTGCAGCTGCCATCCCTGCTTGGGCGGAGCCGAGTGTGCCTCCAGTACGGCAGAGCCCCAGCTCTGCTCAGAGGCCGGATCTAGTCAAGGTCCTTGCGCGAGGCTGCTCTGCCCTGTGCGAGACTCGCCCAGGCTTGCCTCGCTTCTAGGCTTCCTGCCCCAGGAAGGAGCCGGCTGTGCGATGCTGGGAGAGGCCACTGGCGCCTTCCTGGCCTCAGCTCCACTCCTGCCTTGCCTCTGCATCCAAGCCCCAGGCGCCCTTGGGGAAGGCTTAGGAGCCGGTGGCTTGCACACTGCCAAGCCCTCCAGCAGTGAGGCCTCTATTAGAGGGGAGGGGCGGGCAAGGGCAGGGCTCCTCCAGCGGTTGCTTGGCCGCCCAGACTCAGCGCCGCACGGAGAGCACAAGGCTCACAGCTCCCCTGGCTGTGGTCTGCAGCCCCCACACACCCGGAGGCTGACTCCGTGGGCGCCCAGAAGTTGCCCGACAGACGTCATTTCCCTAGCGCTCTCCTCCCCAGCCGAGACGTGTGCGGCTGGTGGGGCCTGCCCCTGCGTGTCTGGGCTCCCGCTGGCAGCCCCAGCTCAAGGGAAGCAGCCCCTGAGCCAAGACCTGTAGGAGGCGCGGGGCGCCCCCGCCTGGAAGCCTAGTGCACAGCATGCGGGAAGCGAGCCTCCTTGGGGGGAAGAGGAGGCAGCCCAGCTGCGTGCGGCTGCAATCCCTTCTTGGGCGGAGCCCAGTGAGCCTCCAGTACGGCAGAGCTCCAGCTCTGCTCAGAGGCCCGATCTGGCCGAGTTCCTGGCCTGAGGCTGCTCTGCCCTGGGCGAGCCTTGCCCAGACTTGCCTCGCTGCTAGGCTTCCTGCCCAGGAAGGAGCAGGCTGCGCGAGACTGGGAGACGCTCCTGGCGCCTTCCTGGCCTCAGCTCCACGCCTGCCTTGCCTTTGCACCTAGTCCCCAGGCGTCCTTGCGGAGGGCTTCGGGGCCGGTGGGTTGCACGCTGCCAAGCCCTCCAGCCGTGAGAGCTCTGTCATAGGGAAGGGAATGGCAACTGCAGGGCTCCTCCAGCGGTCGCTTGGCCGCCCAGACTCAGCACGGCACGGAGAGCACCAGGCTCCCAGGGCTCCTGGCTGTGGTCTGCAGCCCCACACACCCGGAGGCTGACTCCGTGAGCGCCCAGAAGCTGCCTGACAGACGTCATTTCCCTAGTGCTCTCCTAACCAGCAGAGACGTGTGCAGGCGGCTGGGGCCTGCCCCTGCCTGTCTGGGCGGCCGCCCACAGCCTCAGCTCAGGGGAAGCAGCCCCTGTGCCAAGACTTGCAGGAGGCGCGGGGCGTCCCTGCCGGGAAGCCAAGTGCACAGTGCGCTTGCAAGCGAGCCTCCTTGGGAAGAGTCGAGGGAGCCAAGCCGCGTGCAGCTGCCATCCCTGCTTGGGCGGAGCCGAGTGTGCCTCCAGTACGGCAGAGCCCCAGCTCTGCTCAGAGGCCGGATCTAGTCAAGGTCCTTGCGCGAGGCTGCTCTGCCCTGTGCGAGACTCGCCCAGGCTTGCCTCGCTTCTAGGCTTCCTGCCCAGGAAGGAGCCGGCTGTGCGATGCTGGGAGAGGCCACTGGCGCCTTCCTGGCCTCAGCTCCACTCCTGCCTTGCCTCTGCATCCAAGCCCCAGGCGCCCTTGGGGAAGGCTTAGGAGCCGGTGGCTTGCACACTGCCAAGCCCTCCAGCAGTGAGGCCTCTATTAGAGGGGAGGGGCGGGCAAGGGCAGGGCTCCTCCAGCGGTTGCTTGGCCGCCCAGACTCAGCGCCGCACGGAGAGCACAAGGCTCACAGCTCCCCTGGCTGTGGTCTGCAGCCCCACACACCCGGAGGCTGACTCCGTGGGCGCCCAGAAGTTGCCCGACAGACGTCATTTCCCTAGCGCTCTCCTCCCCCAGCCGAGACGTGTGCGGGTGGTGGGGCCTGCCCCTGCGTGTCTGGGCTCCCGCTGGCAGCCCCAGCTCAAGGGAAGCAGCCCCTGAGCCAAGACCTGTAGGAGGCGCGGGGCGCCCCCGCCTGGAAGCCTAGTGCACAGCATGCGGGAAGCGAGCCTCCTTGCGGGGAAGAGGAGGCAGCCCAGCTGCGTGCGGCTGCAATCCCTTCTTGGGCGGAGCCCAGTGAGCCTCCAGTACGGCAGAGCTCCAGCTCTGCTCAGAGGCCCGATCTGGCCGAGTTCCTGGCCTGAGGCTGCTCTGCCCCTGGGCGAGCCTTGCCCAGACTTGCCTCGCTGCTAGGCTTCCTGCCCAGGAAGGAGCAGGCTGCGCGAGACTGGGAGACGCTCCTGGCGCCTTCCTGGCCTCAGCTCCACGCCTGCCTTGCCTTTGCACCTAGTCCCCAGGCGTCCTTGCGGAGGGCTTCGGGGCCGGTGGGTTGCACGCTGCCAAGCCCTCCAGCCGTGAGAGCTCTGTCATAGGGAAGGGAATGGCAACTGCAGGGCTCCTCCAGCGGTCGCTTGGCCGCCCAGACTCAGCACGGCACGGAGAGCACCAGGCTCCCAGGGCTCCTGGCTGTGGTCTGCAGCCCCACACACCCGGAGGCTGACTCCGTGAGCGCCCAGAAGCTGCCTGACAGACGTCATTTCCCTAGTGCTCTCCTAACCAGCAGAGACGTGTGCAGGCGGCTGGGGCCTGCCCCTGCCTGTCTGGGCGGCCGCCCACAGCCTCAGCTCAGGGGAAGCAGCCCCTGTGCCAAGACTTGCAGGAGGCGCGGGGCGTCCCTGCCGGGAAGCCAAGTGCACGGTGCGCTTGCAAGCGAGCCTCCTTGGGAAGAGTCGAGGGGAGCCAAGCCGCGTGCAGCTGCCATCCCCTGCTTGGGCGCAGCCGAGTGTGCCTCCAGTACGGCAGAGCCCCAGCTCTGCTCAGAGGCCGGATCTAGTCAAGGTCCTTGCGCGAGGCTGCTCTGCCCTGTGCGAGACTCGCCCAGGCTTGCCTCGCTTCTAGGCTTCCTGCCCAGGAAGGAGCCGGCTGTGCGATGCTGGGAGAGGCCACTGGCGCCTAGCTCCACTCCTGCCTTGCCTCTGCATCCAAGCCCCAGGCGCCCTTGGGGAAGGCTTAGGAGCCGGTGGCTTGCACACTGCCAAGCCCTCCAGCAGTGAGGCCTCTATTAGAGGGGAGGGGCGGGCAAGGGCAGGGCTCCTCCAGCGGTTGCTTGGCCGCCCAGACTCAGCGCCGCACGGAGAGCACAAGGCTCACAGCTCCCCTGGCTGTGGTCTGCAGCCCCACACACCCGGAGGCTGACTCCGTGGGCGCCCAGAAGTTGCCCGACAGACGTCATTTCCCTAGCGCTCTCCTCCCCAGCCGAGACGTGTGCGGCTGGTGGGGCCTGCCCCTGCGTGTCTGGGCTCCCGCTGGCAGCTCCAGCTCAAGGGAAGCAGCCCCTGAGCCAAGACCTGTAGGAGGCGCGGGGCGCCCCCGCCTGGAAGCCTAGTGCACAGCATGCGGGAAGCGAGCCTCCTTGGGGGAAGAGGAGGCAGCCCAGCTGCGTGCGGCTGCAATCCCTTCTTGGGCGGAGCCCAGTGAGCCTCCAGTACGGCAGAGCTCCAGCTCTGCTCAGAGGCCCGATCTGGCCGAGTTCCTGGCCTGAGGCTGCTCTGCCCTGGGCGAGCCTTGCCCAGACTTGCCTCGCTGCTAGGCTTCCTGCCCAGGAAGGAGCAGGCTGCGCGAGACTGGGAGACGCTCCTGGCGCCTTCCTGGCCTCAGCTCCACGCCTGCCTTGCCTTTGCACCTAGTCCCCAGGCGTCCTTGCGGAGGGCTTCGGGGCCGGTGGGTTGCACGCTGCCAAGCCCTCCAGCCGTGAGAGCTCTGTCATAGGGAAGGGAATGGCAACTGCAGGGCTCCTCCAGCGGTCGCTTGGCCGCCCAGACTCAGCACGGCACGGAGAGCACCAGGCTCCCAGGGCTCCTGGCTGTGGTCTGCAGCCCCACACACCCGGAGGCTGACTCCGTGAGCGCCCAGAAGCTGCCTGACAGACGTCATTTCCCTAGTGCTCTCCTAACCAGCAGAGACGTGTGCAGGCGGCTGGGGCCTGCCCCTGCCTGTCTGGGCGGCCGCCCACAGCCTCAGCTCAGGGGAAGCAGCCCCTGTGCCAAGACTTGCAGGAGGCGCGGGGCGTCCCTGCCGGGAAGCCAAGTGCACAGTGCGCTTGCAAGCGAGCCTCCTTGGGAAGAGTCGAGGGAGCCAAGCCGCGTGCAGCTGCCATCCCTGCTTGGGCGGAGCCGAGTGTGCCTCCAGTACGGCAGAGCCCCAGCTCTGCTCAGAGGCCGGATCTAGTCAAGGTCCTTGCGCGAGGCTGCTCTGCCCTGTGCGAGACTCGCCCAGGCTTGCCTCGCTTCTAGGCTTCCTGCCCAGGAAGGAGCCGGCTGTGCGATGCTGGGAGAGGCCACTGGCGCCTTCCTGGCCTCAGCTCCACTCCTGCCTTGCCTCTGCATCCAAGCCCCAGGCGCCCTTGGGGAAGGCTTAGGAGCCGGTGGCTTGCACACTGCCAAGCCCTCCAGCAGTGAGGCCTCTATTAGAGGGGAGGGGCGGGCAAGGGCAGGGCTCCTCCAGCGGTTGCTTGGCCGCCCAGACTCAGCGCCGCACGGAGAGCACAAGGCTCACAGCTCCCCTGGCTGTGGTCTGCAGCCCCACACACCCGGAGGCTGACTCCGTGGGCGCCCAGAAGTTGCCCGACAGACGTCATTTCCCTAGCGCTCTCCTCCCCAGCCGAGACGTGTGCGGCTGGTGGGGCCTGCCCCTGCGTGTCTGGGCTCCCGCTGGCAGCCCCAGCTCAAGGGAAGCAGCCCCTGAGCCAAGCCCTGTAGGAGGCGCGGGGCGCCCCCGCCTGGAAGCCTAGTGCACAGCATGCGGGAAGCGAGCCTCCTTGGGGGAAGAGGAGGCAGCCCAGCTGCGTGCGGCTGCAATCCCTTCTTGGGCGGAGCCCAGTGAGCCTCCAGTACGGCAGAGCTCCAGCTCTGCTCAGAGGCCCGATCTGGCCGAGTTCCTGGCCTGAGGCTGCTCTGCCCTGGGCGAGCCTTGCCCAGACTTGCCTCGCTGCTAGGCTTCCTGCCCAGGAAGGAGCAGGCTGCGCGAGACTGGGAGACGCTCCTGGCGCCTTCCTGGCCTCAGCTCCACGCCTGCCTTGCCTTTGCACCTAGTCCCCAGGCGTCCTTGCGGAGGGCTTCGGGGCCGGTGGGTTGCACGCTGCCAAGCCCTCCAGCCGTGAGAGCTCTGTCATAGGGAAGGGAATGGCAACTGCAGGGCTCCTCCAGCGGTCGCTTGGCCGCCCAGACTCAGCACGGCACGGAGAGCACCAGGCTCCCAGGGCTCCTGGCTGTGGTCTGCAGCCCCACACACCCGGAGGCTGACTCCGTGAGCGCCCAGAAGCTGCCTGACAGACGTCATTTCCCTAGTGCTCTCCTAACCAGCAGAGACGTGTGCAGGCGGCTGGGGCCTGCCCCTGCCTGTCTGGGCGGCCGCCCACAGCCTCAGCTCAGGGGAAGCAGCCCCTGTGCCAAGACTTGCAGGAGGCGCGGGGCGTCCCTGCCGGGAAGCCAAGTGCACAGTGCGCTTGCAAGCGAGCCTCCTTGGGAAGAGTCGAGGGAGCCAAGCCGCGTGCAGCTGCCATCCCTGCTTGGGCGGAGCCGAGTGTGCCTCCAGTACGGCAGAGCCCCAGCTCTGCTCAGAGGCCGGATCTAGTCAAGGTCCTTGCGCGAGGCTGCTCTGCCCTGTGCGAGACTCGCCCAGGCTTGCCTCGCTTCTAGGCTTCCTGCCCAGGAAGGAGCCGGCTGTGCGATGCTGGGAGAGGCCACTGGCGCCTTCCTGGCCTCAGCTCCACTCCTGCCTTGCCTCTGCATCCAAGCCCCAGGCGCCCTTGGGGAAGGCTTAGGAGCCGGTGGCTTGCACACTGCCAAGCCCTCCAGCAGTGAGGCCTCTATTAGAGGGGAGGGGCGGGCAAGGGCAGGGCTCCTCCAGCGGTTGCTTGGCCGCCCAGACTCAGCGCCGCACGGAGAGCACAAGGCTCACAGCTCCCCTGGCTGTGGTCTGCAGCCCCACACACCCGGAGGCTGACTCCGTGGGCGCCCAGAAGTTGCCCGACAGACGTCATTTCCCTAGCGCTCTCCTCCCCAGCCGAGACGTGTGCGGCTGGTGGGGCCTGCCCCTGCGTGTCTGGGCTCCCGCTGGCAGCTCCAGCTCAAGGGAAGCAGCCCCTGAGCCAAGACCTGTAGGAGGCGCGGGGCGCCCCCGCCTGGAAGCCTAGTGCACAGCATGCGGGAAGCGAGCCTCCTTGGGGGAAGAGGAGGCAGCCCAGCTGCGTGCGGCTGCAATCCCTTCTTGGGCGGAGCCCAGTGAGCCTCCAGTACGGCAGAGCTCCAGCTCTGCTCAGAGGCCCGATCTGGCCGAGTTCCTGGCCTGAGGCTGCTCTGCCCTGGGCGAGCCTTGCCCAGACTTGCCTCGCTGCTAGGCTTCCTGCCCAGGAAGGAGCAGGCTGCGCGAGACTGGGAGACGCTCCTGGCGCCTTCCTGGCCTCAGCTCCACGCCTGCCTTGCCTTTGCACCTAGTCCCCAGGCGTCCTTGCGGAGGGCTTCGGGGCCGGTGGGTTGCACGCTGCCAAGCCCTCCAGCCGTGAGAGCTCTGTCATAGGGAAGGGAATGGCAACTGCAGGGCTCCTCCAGCGGTCGCTTGGCCGCCCAGACTCAGCACGGCACGGAGAGCACCAGGCTCCCAGGGCTCCTGGCTGTGGTCTGCAGCCCCACACACCCGGAGGCTGACTCCGTGAGCGCCCAGAAGCTGCCTGACAGACGTCATTTCCCTAGTGCTCTCCTAACCAGCAGAGACGTGTGCAGGCGGCTGGGGCCTGCCCCTGCCTGTCTGGGCGGCCGCCCACAGCCTCAGCTCAGGGGAAGCAGCCCCTGTGCCAAGACTTGCAGGAGGCGCGGGGCGTCCCTGCCGGGAAGCCAAGTGCACAGTGCGCTTGCAAGCGAGCCTCCTTGGGAAGAGTCGAGGGAGCCAAGCCGCGTGCAGCTGCCATCCCTGCTTGGGCGGAGCCGAGTGTGCCTCCAGTACGGCAGAGCCCCAGCTCTGCTCAGAGGCCGGATCTAGTCAAGGTCCTTGCGCGAGGCTGCTCTGCCCTGTGCGAGACTCGCCCAGGCTTGCCTCGCTTCTAGGCTTCCTGCCCAGGAAGGAGCCGGCTGTGCGATGCTGGGAGAGGCCACTGGCGCCTTCCTGGCCTCAGCTCCACTCCTGCCTTGCCTCTGCATCCAAGCCCCAGGCGCCCTTGGGGAAGGCTTAGGAGCCGGTGGCTTGCACACTGCCAAGCCCTCCAGCAGTGAGGCCTCTATTAGAGGGGAGGGGCGGGCAAGGGCAGGGCTCCTCCAGCGGTTGCTTGGCCGCCCAGACTCAGCGCCGCACGGAGAGCACAAGGCTCACAGCTCCCCTGGCTGTGGTCTGCAGCCCCACACACCCGGAGGCTGACTCCGTGGGCGCCCAGAAGTTGCCCGACAGACGTCATTTCCCTAGCGCTCTCCTCCCCAGCCGAGACGTGTGCGGCTGGTGGGGCCTGCCCCTGCGTGTCTGGGCTCCCGCTGGCAGCCCCAGCTCAAGGGAAGCAGCCCCTGAGCCAAGCCCTGTAGGAGGCGCGGGGCGCCCCCGCCTGGAAGCCTAGTGCACAGCATGCGGGAAGCGAGCCTCCTTGGGGGAAGAGGAGGCAGCCCAGCTGCGTGCGGCTGCAATCCCTTCTTGGGCGGAGCCCAGTGAGCCTCCAGTACGGCAGAGCTCCAGCTCTGCTCAGAGGCCCGATCTGGCCGAGTTCCTGGCCTGAGGCTGCTCTGCCCTGGGCGAGCCTTGCCCAGACTTGCCTCGCTGCTAGGCTTCCTGCCCAGGAAGGAGCAGGCTGCGCGAGACTGGGAGACGCTCCTGGCGCCTTCCTGGCCTCAGCTCCACGCCTGCCTTGCCTTTGCACCTAGTCCCCAGGCGTCCTTGCGGAGGGCTTCGGGGCCGGTGGGTTGCACGCTGCCAAGCCCTCCAGCCGTGAGAGCTCTGTCATAGGGAAGGGAATGGCAACTGCAGGGCTCCTCCAGCGGTCGCTTGGCCGCCCAGACTCAGCACGGCACGGAGAGCACCAGGCTCCCAGGGCTCCTGGCTGTGGTCTGCAGCCCCACACACCCGGAGGCTGACTCCGTGAGCGCCCAGAAGCTGCCTGACAGACGTCATTTCCCTAGTGCTCTCCTAACCAGCAGAGACGTGTGCAGGCGGCTGGGGCCTGCCCCTGCCTGTCTGGGCGGCCGCCCACAGCCTCAGCTCAGGGGAAGCAGCCCCTGTGCCAAGACTTGCAGGAGGCGCGGGGCGTCCCTGCCGGGAAGCCAAGTGCACAGTGCGCTTGCAAGCGAGCCTCCTTGGGAAGAGTCGAGGGAGCCAAGCCGCGTGCAGCTGCCATCCCTGCTTGGGCGGAGCCGAGTGTGCCTCCAGTACGGCAGAGCCCCAGCTCTGCTCAGAGGCCGGATCTAGTCAAGGTCCTTGCGCGAGGCTGCTCTGCCCTGTGCGAGACTCGCCCAGGCTTGCCTCGCTTCTAGGCTTCCTGCCCAGGAAGGAGCCGGCTGTGCGATGCTGGGAGAGGCCACTGGCGCCTTCCTGGCCTCAGCTCCACTCCTGCCTTGCCTCTGCATCTAGGCCCCAGGCGTCCTTGGGGAAGGCTTAGGAGCCGGTGGCTTGCACACTGCCAAGCCCTCCAGCAGTGAGGCCTCTATTAGAGGGGAGGGGCGGGCAAGGGCAGGGCTCCTCCAGCGGTTGCTTGGCCGCCCAGACTCAGCGCCGCACGGAGAGCACAAGGCTCACAGCTCCCCTGGCTGTGGTCTGCAGCCCCACACACCCGGAGGCTGACTCCGTGGGCGCCCAGAAGTTGCCCGACAGACGTCATTTCCCTAGCGCTCTCCTCCCCAGCCGAGACGTGTGCGGGTGGTGGCGCCTGCCCCTGCGTGTCTGGGCTCCCGCTGGCAGCCCCAGCTCAAGGGAAGCAGCCCCTGAGCCAAGACCTGTAGGAGGCGCGGGGCGCCCCCGCCTGGAAGCCTAGTGCACAGCATGCGGGAAGCGAGCCTCCTTGGGGGAAGAGGAGGCAGCCCAGCTGCGTGCGGCTGCAATCCCTTCTTGGGCGGAGCCCAGTGAGCCTCCAGTACGGCAGAGCTCCAGCTCTGCTCAGAGGCCCGATCTGGCCGAGTTCCTGGCCTGAGGCTGCTCTGCCCTGGGCGAGCCTTGCCCAGACTTGCCTCGCTGCTAGGCTTCCTGCCCAGGAAGGAGCAGGCTGCGCGAGACTGGGAGACGCTCCTGGCGCCTTCCTGGCCTCAGCTCCACGCCTGCCTTGCCTTTGCACCTAGTCCCCAGGCGTCCTTGCGGAGGGCTTCGGGGCCGGTGGGTTGCACGCTGCCAAGCCCTCCAGCCGTGAGAGCTCTGTCATAGGGAAGGGAATGGCAACTGCAGGGCTCCTCCAGCGGTCGCTTGGCCGCCCAGACTCAGCACGGCACGGAGAGCACCAGGCTCCCAGGGCTCCTGGCTGTGGTCTGCAGCCCCACACACCCGGAGGCTGACTCCGTGAGCGCCCAGAAGCTGCCTGACAGACGTCATTTCCCTAGTGCTCTCCTAACCAGCAGAGACGTGTGCAGGCGGCTGGGGCCTGACCCTGCCTGTCTGGGCGGCCGCCCACAGCCTCAGCTCAGGGGAAGCAGCCCCTGTGCCAAGACTTGCAGGAGGCGCGGGGCGTCCCTGCCGGGAAGCCAAGTGCACAGTGCGCTTGCAAGCGAGCCTCCTTGGGAAGAGTCGAGGGAGCCAAGCCGCGTGCAGCTGCCATCCCTGCTTGGGCGGAGCCGAGTGTGCCTCCAGTACGGCAGAGCCCCAGCTCTGCTCAGAGGCCGGATCTAGTCAAGGTCCTTGCGCGAGGCTGCTCTGCCCTGTGCGAGACTCGCCCAGGCTTGCCTCGCTTCTAGGCTTCCTGCCCAGGAAGGAGCCGGCTGTGCGATGCTGGGAGAGGCCACTGGCGCCTTCCTGGCCTCAGCTCCACTCCTGCCTTGCCTCTGCATCTAGGCCCCAGGCGTCCTTGGGGAAGGCTTAGGAGCCGGTGGCTTGCACACTGCCAAGCCCTCCAGCAGTGAGGCCTCTATTAGAGGGGAGGGGCGGGCAAGGGCAGGGCTCCTCCAGCGGTTGCTTGGCCGCCCAGACTCAGCGCCGCACGGAGAGCACAAGGCTCACAGCTCCCCTGGCTGTGGTCTGCAGCCCCACACACCCGGAGGCTGACTCCGTGGGCGCCCAGAAGTTGCCCGACAGACGTCATTTCCCTAGCGCTCTCCTCCCCAGCCGAGACGTGTGCGGGTGGTGGGGCCTGCCCCTGCGTGTCTGGGCTCCCGCTGGCAGCCCCAGCTCAAGGGAAGCAGCCCCTGAGCCAAGACCTGTAGGAGGCGCGGGGCGCCCCCGCCTGGAAGCCTAGTGCACAGCATGCGGGAAGCGAGCCTCCTTGGGGGAAGAGGAGGCAGCCCAGCTGCGTGCGGCTGCAATCCCTTCTTGGGCGGAGCCCAGTGAGCCTCCAGTACGGCAGAGCTCCAGCTCTGCTCAGAGGCCCGATCTGGCCGAGTTCCTGGCCTGAGGCTGCTCTGCCCTGGGCGAGCCTTGCCCAGACTTGCCTCGCTGCTAGGCTTCCTGCCCAGGAAGGAGCAGGCTGCGCGAGACTGGGAGACGCTCCTGGCGCCTTCCTGGCCTCAGCTCCACGCCTGCCTTGCCTTTGCACCTAGTCCCCAGGCGTCCTTGCGGAGGGCTTCGGGGCCGGTGGGTTGCACGCTGCCAAGCCCTCCAGCCGTGAGAGCTCTGTCATAGGGAAGGGAATGGCAACTGCAGGGCTCCTCCAGCGGTCGCTTGGCCGCCCAGACTCAGCACGGCACGGAGAGCACCAGGCTCCCAGGGCTCCTGGCTGTGGTCTGCAGCCCCACACACCCGGAGGCTGACTCCGTGAGCGCCCAGAAGCTGCCTGACAGACGTCATTTCCCTAGTGCTCTCCTAACCAGCAGAGACGTGTGCAGGCGGCTGGGGCCTGCCCCTGCCTGTCTGGGCGGCCGCCCACAGCCTCAGCTCAGGGGAAGCAGCCCCTGTGCCAAGACTTGCAGGAGGCGCGGGGCGTCCCTGCCGGGAAGCCAAGTGCACAGTGCGCTTGCAAGCGAGCCTCCTTGGGAAGAGTCGAGGGAGCCAAGCCGCGTGCAGCTGCCATCCCTGCTTGGGCGGAGCCGAGTGTGCCTCCAGTACGGCAGAGCCCCAGCTCTGCTCAGAGGCCGGATCTAGTCAAGGTCCTTGCGCGAGGCTGCTCTGCCCTGTGCGAGACTCGCCCAGGCTTGCCTCGCTTCTAGGCTTCCTGCCCAGGAAGGAGCCGGCTGTGCGATGCTGGGAGAGGCCACTGGCGCCTTCCTGGCCTCAGCTCCACTCCTGCCTTGCCTCTGCATCCAAGCCCCAGGCGCCCTTGGGGAAGGCTTAGGAGCCGGTGGCTTGCACACTGCCAAGCCCTCCAGCAGTGAGGCCTCTATTAGAGGGGAGGGGAGGGCAAGGGCAGGGCTCCTCCAGCGGTTGCTTGGCCGCCCAGACTCAGCGCCGCACGGAGAGCACAAGGCTCACAGCTCCCCTGGCTGTGGTCTGCAGCCCCACACACCCGGAGGCTGACTCCGTGGGCGCCCAGAAGTTGCCCGACAGACGTCATTTCCCTAGCGCTCTCCTCCCCAGCCGAGACGTGTGCGGCTGGTGGGGCCTGCCCCTGCGTGTCTGGGCTCCCGCTGGCAGCCCCAGCTCAAGGGAAGCAGCCCCTGAGCCAAGACCTGTAGGAGGCGCGGGGCGCCCCCGCCTGGAAGCCTAGTGCACAGCATGCGGGAAGCGAGCCTCCTTGGGGGAAGAGGAGGCAGCCCAGCTGCGTGCGGCTGCAATCCCTTCTTGGGCGGAGCCCAGTGAGCCTCCAGTACGGCAGAGCTCCAGCTCTGCTCAGAGGCCCGATCTGGCCGAGTTCCTGGCCTGAGGCTGCTCTGCCCTGGGCGAGCCTTGCCCAGACTTGCCTCGCTGCTAGGCTTCCTGCCCAGGAAGGAGCAGGCTGCGCGAGACTGGGAGACGCTCCTGGCGCCTTCCTGGCCTCAGCTCCACGCCTGCCTTGCCTTTGCACCTAGTCCCCAGGCGTCCTTGCGGAGGGCTTCGGGGCCGGTGGGTTGCACGCTGCCAAGCCCTCCAGCCGTGAGAGCTCTGTCATAGGGAAGGGAATGGCAACTGCAGGGCTCCTCCAGCGGTCGCTTGGCCGCCCAGACTCAGCACGGCACGGAGAGCACCAGGCTCCCAGGGCTCCTGGCTGTGGTCTGCAGCCCCACACACCCGGAGGCTGACTCCGTGAGCGCCCAGAAGCTGCCTGACAGACGTCATTTCCCTAGTGCTCTCCTAACCAGCAGAGACGTGTGCAGGCGGCTGGGGCCTGCCCCTGCCTGTCTGGGCGGCCGCCCACAGCCTCAGCTCAGGGGAAGCAGCCCCTGTGCCAAGACTTGCAGGAGGCGCGGGGCGTCCCTGCCGGGAAGCCAAGTGCACAGTGCGCTTGCAAGCGAGCCTCCTTGGGAAGAGTCGAGGGAGCCAAGCCGCGTGCAGCTGCCATCCCTGCTTGGGCGGAGCCGAGTGTGCCTCCAGTACGGCAGAGCCCCAGCTCTGCTCAGAGGCCGGATCTAGTCAAGGTCCTTGCGCGAGGCTGCTCTGCCCTGTGCGAGACTCGCCCAGGCTTGCCTCGCTTCTAGGCTTCCTGCCCAGGAAGGAGCCGGCTGTGCGATGCTGGGAGAGGCCACTGGCGCCTTCCTGGCCTCAGCTCCACTCCTGCCTTGCCTCTGCATCCAAGCCCCAGGCGCCCTTGGGGAAGGCTTAGGAGCCGGTGGCTTGCACACTGCCAAGCCCTCCAGCAGTGAGGCCTCTATTAGAGGGGAGGGGCGGGCAAGGGCAGGGCTCCTCCAGCGGTTGCTTGGCCGCCCAGACTCAGCGCCGCACGGAGAGCACAAGGCTCACAGCTCCCCTGGCTGTGGTCTGCAGCCCCACACACCCGGAGGCTGACTCCGTGGGCGCCCAGAAGTTGCCCGACAGACGTCATTTCCCTAGCGCTCTCCTCCCCAGCCGAGACGTGTGCGGGTGGTGGGGCCTGCCCCTGCGTGTCTGGGCTCCCGCTGGCAGCCCCAGCTCAAGGGAAGCAGCCCCTGAGCCAAGACCTGTAGGAGGCGCGGGGCGCCCCCGCCTGGAAGCCTAGTGCACAGCATGCGGGAAGCGAGCCTCCTTGGGGGAAGAGGAGGCAGCCCAGCTGCGTGCGGCTGCAATCCCTTCTTGGGCGGAGCCCAGTGAGCCTCCAGTACGGCAGAGCTCCAGCTCTGCTCAGAGGCCCGATCTGGCCGAGTTCCTGGCCTGAGGCTGCTCTGCCCTGGGCGAGCCTTGCCCAGACTTGCCTCGCTGCTAGGCTTCCTGCCCAGGAAGGAGCAGGCTGCGCGAGACTGGGAGACGCTCCTGGCGCCTTCCTGGCCTCAGCTCCACGCCTGCCTTGCCTTTGCACCTAGTCCCCAGGCGTCCTTGCGGAGGGCTTCGGGGCCGGTGGGTTGCACGCTGCCAAGCCCTCCAGCCGTGAGAGCTCTGTCATAGGGAAGGGAATGGCAACTGCAGGGCTCCTCCAGCGGTCGCTTGGCCGCCCAGACTCAGCACGGCACGGAGAGCACCAGGCTCCCAGGGCTCCTGGCTGTGGTCTGCAGCCCCACACACCCGGAGGCTGACTCTGTGAGCGCCCAGAAGCTGCCTGACAGACGTCATTTCCCTAGTGCTCTCCTAACCAGCAGAGACGTGTGCAGGCGGCTGGGGCCTGCCCCTGCCTGTCTGGGCGGCCGCCCACAGCCTCAGCTCAGGGGAAGCAGCCCCTGTGCCAAGACTTGCAGGAGGCGCGGGGCGTCCCTGCCGGGAAGCCAAGTGCACAGTGCGCTTGCAAGCGAGCCTCCTTGGGAAGAGTCGAGGGAGCCAAGCCGCGTGCAGCTGCCATCCCTGCTTGGGCGGAGCCGAGTGTGCCTCCAGTACGGCAGAGCCCCAGCTCTGCTCAGAGGCCGGATCTAGTCAAGGTCCTTGCGCGAGGCTGCTCTGCCCTGTGCGAGACTCGCCCAGGCTTGCCTCGCTTCTAGGCTTCCTGCCCAGGAAGGAGCCGGCTGTGCGATGCTGGGAGAGGCCACTGGCGCCTTCCTGGCCTCAGCTCCACTCCTGCCTTGCCTCTGCATCCAAGCCCCAGGCGCCCTTGGGGAAGGCTTAGGAGCCGGTGGCTTGCACACTGCCAAGCCCTCCAGCAGTGAGGCCTCTATTAGAGGGGAGGGGCGGGCAAGGGCAGGGCTCCTCCAGCGGTTGCTTGGCCGCCCAGACTCAGCGCCGCACGGAGAGCACAAGGCTCACAGCTCCCCTGGCTGTGGTCTGCAGCCCCACACACCCGGAGGCTGACTCCGTGGGCGCCCAGAAGTTGCCCGACAGACGTCATTTCCCTAGCGCTCTCCTCCCCAGCCGAGACGTGTGCGGCTGGTGGGGCCTGCCCCTGCGTGTCTGGGCTCCCGCTGGCAGCCCCAGCTCAAGGGAAGCAGCCCCTGAGCCAAGACCTGTAGGAGGCGCGGGGCGCCCCCGCCTGGAAGCCTAGTGCACAGCATGCGGGAAGCGAGCCTCCTTGGGGGAAGAGGAGGCAGCCCAGCTGCGTGCGGCTGCAATCCCTTCTTGGGCGGAGCCCAGTGAGCCTCCAGTAAGGCAGAGCTCCAGCTCTGCTCAGAGGCCCGATCTGGCCGAGTTCCTGGCCTGAGGCTGCTCTGCCCTGGGCGAGCCTTGCCCAGACTTGCCTCGCTGCTAGGCTTCCTGCCCAGGAAGGAGCAGGCTGCGCGAGACTGGGAGACGCTCCTGGCGCCTTCCTGGCCTCAGCTCCACGCCTGCCTTGCCTTTGCACCTAGTCCCCAGGCGTCCTTGCGGAGGGCTTCGGGGCCGGTGGGTTGCACGCTGCCAAGCCCTCCAGCCGTGAGAGCTCTGTCATAGGGAAGGGAATGGCAACTGCAGGGCTCCTCCAGCGGTCGCTTGGCCGCCCAGACTCAGCACGGCACGGAGAGCACCAGGCTCCCAGGGCTCCTGGCTGTGGTCTGCAGCCCCACACACCCGGAGGCTGACTCCGTGAGCGCCCAGAAGCTGCCTGACAGACGTCATTTCCCTAGTGCTCTCCTAACCAGCAGAGACGTGTGCAGGCGGCTGGGGCCTGCCCCTGCCTGTCTGGGCGGCCGCCCACAGCCTCAGCTCAGGGGAAGCAGCCCCTGTGCCAAGACTTGCAGGAGGCGCGGGGCGTCCCTGCCGGGAAGCCAAGTGCACAGTGCGCTTGCAAGCGAGCCTCCTTGGGAAGAGTCGAGGGAGCCAAGCCGCGTGCAGCTGCCATCCCTGCTTGGGCGGAGCCGAGTGTGCCTCCAGTACGGCAGAGCCCCAGCTCTGCTCAGAGGCCGGATCTAGTCAAGGTCCTTGCGCGAGGCTGCTCTGCCCTGTGCGAGACTCGCCCAGGCTTGCCTCGCTTCTAGGCTTCCTGCCCAGGAAGGAGCCGGCTGTGCGATGCTGGGAGAGGCCACTGGCGCCTTCCTGGCCTCAGCTCCACTCCTGCCTTGCCTCTGCATCCAAGCCCCAGGCGCCCTTGGGGAAGGCTTAGGAGCCGGTGGCTTGCACACTGCCAAGCCCTCCAGCAGTGAGGCCTCTATTAGAGGGGAGGGGAGGGCAAGGGCAGGGCTCCTCCAGCGGTTGCTTGGCCGCCCAGACTCAGCGCCGCACGGAGAGCACAAGGCTCACAGCTCCCCTGGCTGTGGTCTGCAGCCCCACACACCCGGAGGCTGACTCCGTGGGCGCCCAGAAGTTGCCCGACAGACGTCATTTCCCTAGCGCTCTCCTCCCCAGCCGAGACGTGTGCGGGTGGTGGGGCCTGCCCCTGCGTGTCTGGGCTCCCGCTGGCAGCCCCAGCTCAAGGGAAGCAGCCCCTGAGCCAAGACCTGTAGGAGGCGCGGGGCGCCCCCGCCTGGAAGCCTAGTGCACAGCATGCGGGAAGCGAGCCTCCTTGGGGGAAGAGGAGGCAGCCCAGCTGCGTGCGGCTGCAATCCCTTCTTGGGCGGAGCCCAGTGAGCCTCCAGTACGGCAGAGCTCCAGCTCTGCTCAGAGGCCCGATCTGGCCGAGTTCCTGGCCTGAGGCTGCTCTGCCCTGGGCGAGCCTTGCCCAGACTTGCCTCGCTGCTAGGCTTCCTGCCCAGGAAGGAGCAGGCTGCGCGAGACTGGGAGACGCTCCTGGCGCCTTCCTGGCCTCAGCTCCACGCCTGCCTTGCCTTTGCACCTAGTCCCCAGGCGTCCTTGCGGAGGGCTTCGGGGCCGGTGGGTTGCACGCTGCCAAGCCCTCCAGCCGTGAGAGCTCTGTCATAGGGAAGGGAATGGCAACTGCAGGGCTCCTCCAGCGGTCGCTTGGCCGCCCAGACTCAGCACGGCACGGAGAGCACCAGGCTCCCAGGGCTCCTGGCTGTGGTCTGCAGCCCCACACACCCGGAGGCTGACTCCGTGAGCGCCCAGAAGCTGCCTGACAGACGTCATTTCCCTAGTGCTCTCCTAACCAGCAGAGACGTGTGCAGGCGGCTGGGGCCTGCCCCTGCCTGTCTGGGCGGCCGCCCACAGCCTCAGCTCAGGGGAAGCAGCCCCTGTGCCAAGACTTGCAGGAGGCGCGGGGCGTCCCTGCCGGGAAGCCAAGTGCACAGTGCGCTTGCAAGCGAGCCTCCTTGGGAAGAGTCGAGGGAGCCAAGCCGCGTGCAGCTGCCATCCCTGCTTGGGCGGAGCCGAGTGTGCCTCCAGTACGGCAGAGCCCCAGCTCTGCTCAGAGGCCGGATCTAGTCAAGGTCCTTGCGCGAGGCTGCTCTGCCCTGTGCGAGACTCGCCCAGGCTTGCCTCGCTTCTAGGCTTCCTGCCCAGGAAGGAGCCGGCTGTGCGATGCTGGGAGAGGCCACTGGCGCCTTCCTGGCCTCAGCTCCACTCCTGCCTTGCCTCTGCATCCAAGCCCCAGGCGCCCTTGGGGAAGGCTTAGGAGCCGGTGGCTTGCACACTGCCAAGCCCTCCAGCAGTGAGGCCTCTATTAGAGGGGAGGGGCGGGCAAGGGCAGGGCTCCTCCAGCGGTTGCTTGGCCGCCCAGACTCAGCGCCGCACGGAGAGCACAAGGCTCACAGCTCCCCTGGCTGTGGTCTGCAGCCCCACACACCCGGAGGCTGACTCCGTGGGCGCCCAGAAGTTGCCCGACAGACGTCATTTCCCTAGCGCTCTCCTCCCCAGCCGAGACGTGTGCGGGTGGTGGGGCCTGCCCCTGCGTGTCTGGGCTCCCGCTGGCAGCCCCAGCTCAAGGGAAGCAGCCCCTGAGCCAAGACCTGTAGGAGGCGCGGGGCGCCCCCGCCTGGAAGCCTAGTGCACAGCATGCGGGAAGCGAGCCTCCTTGGGGGAAGAGGAGGCAGCCCAGCTGCGTGCGGCTGCAATCCCTTCTTGGGCGGAGCCCAGTGAGCCTCCAGTACGGCAGAGCTCCAGCTCTGCTCAGAGGCCCGATCTGGCCGAGTTCCTGGCCTGAGGCTGCTCTGCCCTGGGCGAGCCTTGCCCAGACTTGCCTCGCTGCTAGGCTTCCTGCCCAGGAAGGAGCAGGCTGCGCGAGACTGGGAGACGCTCCTGGCGCCTTCCTGGCCTCAGCTCCACGCCTGCCTTGCCTTTGCACCTAGTCCCCAGGCGTCCTTGCGGAGGGCTTCGGGGCCGGTGGGTTGCACGCTGCCAAGCCCTCCAGCCGTGAGAGCTCTGTCATAGGGAAGGGAATGGCAACTGCAGGGCTCCTCCAGCGGTCGCTTGGCCGCCCAGACTCAGCACAGCACGGAGAGCACCAGGCTCCCAGGGCTCCTGGCTGTGGTCTGCAGCCCCACACACCCGGAGGCTGACTCTGTGAGCGCCCAGAAGCTGCCTGACAGACGTCATTTCCCTAGTGCTCTCCTAACCAGCAGAGACGTGTGCAGGCGGCTGGGGCCTGCCCCTGCCTGTCTGGGCGGCCGCCCACAGCCTCAGCTCAGGGGAAGCAGCCCCTGTGCCAAGACTTGCAGGAGGCGCGGGGCGTCCCTGCCGGGAAGCCAAGTGCACAGTGCGCTTGCAAGCGAGCCTCCTTGGGAAGAGTCGAGGGAGCCAAGCCGCGTGCAGCTGCCATCCCTGCTTGGGCGGAGCCGAGTGTGCCTCCAGTACGGCAGAGCCCCAGCTCTGCTCAGAGGCCGGATCTAGTCAAGGTTCTTGCGCGAGGCTGCTCTGCCCTGTGCGAGACTCGCCCAGGCTTGCCTCGCTTCTAGGCTTCCTGCCCAGGAAGGAGCCGGCTGTGCGATGCTGGGAGAGGCCACTGGCGCCTTCCTGGCCTCAGCTCCACTCCTGCCTTGCCTCTGCATCCAAGCCCCAGGCGCCCTTGGGGAAGGCTTAGGAGCCGGTGGCTTGCACACTGCCAAGCCCTCCAGCAGTGAGGCCTCTATTAGAGGGGAGGGGCGGGCAAGGGCAGGGCTCCTCCAGCGGTTGCTTGGCCGCCCAGACTCAGCGCCGCACGGAGAGCACAAGGCTCACAGCTCCCCTGGCTGTGGTCTGCAGCCCCACACACCCGGAGGCTGACTCCGTGGGCGCCCAGAAGTTGCCCGACAGACGTCATTTCCCTAGCGCTCTCCTCCCCAGCCGAGACGTGTGCGGCTGGTGGGGCCTGCCCCTGCGTGTCTGGGCTCCCGCTGGCAGCCGCAGCTCAAGGGAAGCAGCCCCTGAGCCAAGACCTGTAGGAGGCGCGGGGCGCCCCCGCCTGGAAGCCTAGTGCACAGCATGCGGGAAGCGAGCCTCCTTGGGGGAAGAGGAGGCAGCCCAGCTGCGTGCGGCTGCAATCCCTTCTTGGGCGGAGCCCAGTGAGCCTCCAGTACGGCAGAGCTCCAGCTCTGCTCAGAGGCCCGATCTGGCCGAGTTCCTGGCCTGAGGCTGCTCTGCCCTGGGCGAGCCTTGCCCAGACTTGCCTCGCTGCTAGGCTTCCTGCCCAGGAAGGAGCAGGCTGCGCGAGACTGGGAGACGCTCCTGGCGCCTTCCTGGCCTCAGCTCCACGCCTGCCTTGCCTTTGCACCTAGTCCCCAGGCGTCCTTGCGGAGGGCTTCGGGGCCGGTGGGTTGCACGCTGCCAAGCCCTCCAGCCGTGAGAGCTCTGTCATAGGGAAGGGAATGGCAACTGCAGGGCTCCTCCAGCGGTCGCTTGGCCGCCCAGACTCAGCACGGCACGGAGAGCACCAGGCTCCCAGGGCTCCTGGCTGTGGTCTGCAGCCCCACACACCCGGAGGCTGACTCCGTGAGCGCCCAGAAGCTGCCTGACAGACGTCATTTCCCTAGTGCTCTCCTAACCAGCAGAGACGTGTGCAGGCGGCTGGGGCCTGCCCCTGCCTGTCTGGGCGGCCGCCCACAGCCTCAGCTCAGGGGAAGCAGCCCCTGTGCCAAGACTTGCAGGAGGCGCGGGGCGTCCCTGCCGGGAAGCCAAGTGCACAGTGCGCTTGCAAGCGAGCCTCCTTGGGAAGAGTCGAGGGAGCCAAGCCGCGTGCAGCTGCCATCCCTGCTTGGGCGGAGCCGAGTGTGCCTCCAGTACGGCAGAGCCCCAGCTCTGCTCAGAGGCCGGATCTAGTCAAGGTCCTTGCGCGAGGCTGCTCTGCCCTGTGCGAGACTCGCCCAGGCTTGCCTCGCTTCTAGGCTTCCTGCCCAGGAAGGAGCCGGCTGTGCGATGCTGGGAGAGGCCACTGGCGCCTTCCTGGCCTCAGCTCCACTCCTGCCTTGCCTCTGCATCTAGGCCCCAGGCGTCCTTGGGGAAGGCTTAGGAGCCGGTGGCTTGCACACTGCCAAGCCCTCCAGCAGTGAGGCCTCTATTAGAGGGGAGGGGCGGGCAAGGGCAGGGCTCCTCCAGCGGTTGCTTGGCCGCCCAGACTCAGCGCCGCACGGAGAGCACAAGGCTCACAGCTCCCCTGGCTGTGGTCTGCAGCCCCACACACCCGGAGGCTGACTCCGTGGGCTCCCAGAAGTTGCCCGACAGACGTCATTTCCCTAGCGCTCTCCTCCCCAGCCGAGACGTGTGCGGGTGGTGGGGCCTGCCCCTGCGTGTCTGGGCTCCCGCTGGCAGCCCCAGCTCAAGGGAAGCAGCCCCTGAGCCAAGACCTGTAGGAGGCGCGGGGCGCCCCCGCCTGGAAGCCTAGTGCACAGCATGCGGGAAGCGAGCCTCCTTGGGGGAAGAGGAGGCAGCCCAGCTGCGTGCGGCTGCAATCCCTTCTTGGGCGGAGCCCAGTGAGCCTCCAGTACGGCAGAGCTCCAGCTCTGCTCAGAGGCCCGATCTGGCCGAGTTCCTGGCCTGAGGCTGCTCTGCCCTGGGCGAGCCTTGCCCAGACTTGCCTCGCTGCTAGGCTTCCTGCCCAGGAAGGAGCAGGCTGCGCGAGACTGGGAGACGCTCCTGGCGCCTTCCTGGCCTCAGCTCCACGCCTGCCTTGCCTTTGCACCTAGTCCCCAGGCGTCCTTGCGGAGGGCTTCGGGGCCGGTGGGTTGCACGCTGCCAAGCCCTCCAGCCGTGAGAGCTCTGTCATAGGGAAGGGAATGGCAACTGCAGGGCTCCTCCAGCGGTCGCTTGGCCGCCCAGACTCAGCACGGCACGGAGAGCACCAGGCTCCCAGGGCTCCTGGCTGTGGTCTGCAGCCCCACACACCCGGAGGCTGACTCCGTGAGCGCCCAGAAGCTGCCTGACAGACGTCATTTCCCTAGTGCTCTCCTAACCAGCAGAGACGTGTGCAGGCGGCTGGGGCCTGCCCCTGCCTGTCTGGGCGGCCGCCCACAGCCTCAGCTCAGGGGAAGCAGCCCCTGTGCCAAGACTTGCAGGAGGCGCGGGGCGTCCCTGCCGGGAAGCCAAGTGCACGGTGCGCTTGCAAGCGAGCCTCCTTGGGAAGAGTCGAGGGAGCCAAGCCGCGTGCAGCTGCCATCCCTGCTTGGGCGGAGCCGAGTGTGCCTCCAGTACGGCAGAGCCCCAGCTCTGCTCAGAGGCCGGATCTAGTCAAGGTCCTTGCGCGAGGCTGCTCTGCCCTGTGCGAGACTCGCCCAGGCTTGCCTCGCTTCTAGGCTTCCTGCCCAGGAAGGAGCCGGCTGTGCGATGCTGGGAGAGGCCACTGGCGCCTTCCTGGCCTCAGCTCCACTCCTGCCTTGCCTCTGCATCTAGGCCCCAGGCGCCCTTGGGGAAGGCTTAGGAGCCGGTGGCTTGCACACTGCCAAGCCCTCCAGCAGTGAGGCCTCTATTAGAGGGGAGGGGCGGGCAAGGGCAGGGCTCCTCCAGCGGTTGCTTGGCCGCCCAGACTCAGCGCCGCACGGAGAGCACAAGGCTCACAGCTCCCCTGGCTGTGGTCTGCAGCCCCACACACCCGGAGGCTGACTCCGTGGGCGCCCAGAAGTTGCCCGACAGACGTCATTTCCCTAGCGCTCTCCTCCCCAGCCGAGACGTGTGCGGGTGGTGGGGCCTGCCCCTGCGTGTCTGGGCTCCCGCTGGCAGCCCCAGCTCAAGGGAAGCAGCCCCTGAGCCAAGACCTGTAGGAGGCGCGGGGCGCCCCCGCCTGGAAGCCTAGTGCACAGCATGCGGGAAGCGAGCCTCCTTGGGGGAAGAGGAGGCAGCCCAGCTGCGTGCGGCTGCAATCCCTTCTTGGGCGGAGCCCAGTGAGCCTCCAGTACGGCAGAGCTCCAGCTCTGCTCAGAGGCCCGATCTGGCCGAGTTCCTGGCCTGAGGCTGCTCTGCCCTGGGCGAGCCTTGCCCAGACTTGCCTCGCTGCTAGGCTTCCTGCCCAGGAAGGAGCAGGCTGCGCGAGACTGGGAGACGCTCCTGGCGCCTTCCTGGCCTCAGCTCCACGCCTGCCTTGCCTTTGCACCTAGTCCCCAGGCGTCCTTGCGGAGGGCTTCGGGGCCGGTGGGTTGCACGCTGCCAAGCCCTCCAGCCGTGAGAGCTCTGTCATAGGGAAGGGAATGGCAACTGCAGGGCTCCTCCAGCGGTCGCTTGGCCGCCCAGACTCAGCACGGCACGGAGAGCACCAGGCTCCCAGGGCTCCTGGCTGTGGTCTGCAGCCCCACACACCCGGAGGCTGACTCCGTGAGCGCCCAGAAGCTGCCTGACAGACGTCATTTCCCTAGTGCTCTCCTAACCAGCAGAGACGTGTGCAGGCGGCTGGGGCCTGCCCCTGCCTGTCTGGGCGGCCGCCCACAGCCTCAGCTCAGGGGAAGCAGCCCCTGTGCCAAGACTTGCAGGAGGCGCGGGGCGTCCCTGCCGGGAAGCCAAGTGCACGGTGCGCTTGCAAGCGAGCCTCCTTGGGAAGAGTCGAGGGAGCCAAGCCGCGTGCAGCTGCCATCCCTGCTTGGGCGGAGCCGAGTGTGCCTCCAGTACGGCAGAGCCCCAGCTCTGCTCAGAGGCCGGATCTAGTCAAGGTCCTTGCGCGAGGCTGCTCTGCCCTGTGCGAGACTCGCCCAGGCTTGCCTCGCTTCTAGGCTTCCTGCCCAGGAAGGAGCCGGCTGTGCGATGCTGGGAGAGGCCACTGGCGCCTTCCTGGCCTCAGCTCCACTCCTGCCTTGCCTCTGCATCTAGGCCCCAGGCGCCCTTGGGGAAGGCTTAGGAGCCGGTGGCTTGCACACTGCCAAGCCCTCCAGCAGTGAGGCCTCTATTAGAGGGGAGGGGCGGGCAAGGGCAGGGCTCCTCCAGCGGTTGCTTGGCCGCCCAGACTCAGCGCCGCACGGAGAGCACAAGGCTCACAGCTCCCCTGGCTGTGGTCTGCAGCCCCACACACCCGGAGGCTGACTCCGTGGGCGCCCAGAAGTTGCCCGACAGACGTCATTTCCCTAGCGCTCTCCTCCCCAGCCGAGACGTGTGCGGCTGGTGGGGCCTGCCCCTGCGTGTCTGGGCTCCCGCTGGCAGCCCCAGCTCAAGGGAAGCAGCCCCTGAGCCAAGACCTGTAGGAGGCGCGGGGCGCCCCCGCCTGGAAGCCTAGTGCACAGCATGCGGGAAGCGAGCCTCCTTGGGGGAAGAGGAGGCAGCCCAGCTGCGTGCGGCTGCAATCCCTTCTTGGGCGGAGCCCAGTGAGCCTCCAGTACGGCAGAGCTCCAGCTCTGCTCAGAGGCCCGATCTGGCCGAGTTCCTGGCCTGAGGCTGCTCTGCCCTGGGCGAGCCTTGCCCAGACTTGCCTCGCTGCTAGGCTTCCTGCCCAGGAAGGAGCAGGCTGCGCGAGACTGGGAGACGCTCCTGGCGCCTTCCTGGCCTCAGCTCCACGCCTGCCTTGCCTTTGCACCTAGTCCCCAGGCGTCCTTGCGGAGGGCTTCGGGGCCGGTGGGTTGCACGCTGCCAAGCCCTCCAGCCGTGAGAGCTCTGTCATAGGGAAGGGAATGGCAACTGCAGGGCTCCTCCAGCGGTCGCTTGGCCGCCCAGACTCAGCACGGCACGGAGAGCACCAGGCTCCCAGGGCTCCTGGCTGTGGTCTGCAGCCCCACACACCCGGAGGCTGACTCCGTGAGCGCCCAGAAGCTGCCTGACAGACGTCATTTCCCTAGTGCTCTCCTAACCAGCAGAGACGTGTGCAGGCGGCTGGGGCCTGCCCCTGCCTGTCTGGGCGGCCGCCCACAGCCTCAGCTCAGGGGAAGCAGCCCCTGTGCCAAGACTTGCAGGAGGCGCGGGGCGTCCCTGCCGGGAAGCCAAGTGCACAGTGCGCTTGCAAGCGAGCCTCCTTGGGAAGAGTCGAGGGAGCCAAGCCGCGTGCAGCTGCCATCCCTGCTTGGGCGGAGCCGAGTGTGCCTCCAGTACGGCAGAGCCCCAGCTCTGCTCAGAGGCCGGATCTAGTCAAGGTCCTTGCGCGAGGCTGCTCTGCCCTGTGCGAGACTCGCCCAGGCTTGCCTCGCTTCTAGGCTTCCTGCCCAGGAAGGAGCCGGCTGTGCGATGCTGGGAGAGGCCACTGGCGCCTTCCTGGCCTCAGCTCCACTCCTGCCTTGCCTCTGCATCTAGGCCCCAGGCGCCCTTGGGGAAGGCTTAGGAGCCGGTGGCTTGCACACTGCCAAGCCCTCCAGCAGTGAGGCCTCTATTAGAGGGGAGGGGCGGGCAAGGGCAGGGCTCCTCCAGCGGTTGCTTGGCCGCCCAGACTCAGCGCCGCACGGAGAGCACAAGGCTCACAGCTCCCCTGGCTGTGGTCTGCAGCCCCACACACCCGGAGGCTGACTCCGTGGGCGCCCAGAAGTTGCCCGACAGACGTCATTTCCCTAGCGCTCTCCTCCCCAGCCGAGACGTGTGCGGGTGGTGGGGCCTGCCCCTGCGTGTCTGGGCTCCCGCTGGCAGCCCCAGCTCAAGGGAAGCAGCCCCTGAGCCAAGACCTGTAGGAGGCGCGGGGCGCCCCCGCCTGGAAGCCTAGTGCACAGCATGCGGGAAGCGAGCCTCCTTGGGGGAAGAGGAGGCAGCCCAGCTGCGTGCGGCTGCAATCCCTTCTTGGGCGGAGCCCAGTGAGCCTCCAGTACGGCAGAGCTCCAGCTCTGCTCAGAGGCCCGATCTGGCCGAGTTCCTGGCCTGAGGCTGCTCTGCCCTGGGCGAGCCTTGCCCAGACTTGCCTCGCTGCTAGGCTTCCTGCCCAGGAAGGAGCAGGCTGCGCGAGACTGGGAGACGCTCCTGGCGCCTTCCTGGCCTCAGCTCCACGCCTGCCTTGCCTTTGCACCTAGTCCCCAGGCGTCCTTGCGGAGGGCTTCGGGGCCGGTGGGTTGCACGCTGCCAAGCCCTCCAGCCGTGAGAGCTCTGTCATAGGGAAGGGAATGGCAACTGCAGGGCTCCTCCAGCGGTCGCTTGGCCGCCCAGACTCAGCACGGCACGGAGAGCACCAGGCTCCCAGGGCTCCTGGCTGTGGTCTGCAGCCCCACACACCCGGAGGCTGACTCCGTGAGCGCCCAGAAGCTGCCTGACAGACGTCATTTCCCTAGTGCTCTCCTAACCAGCAGAGACGTGTGCAGGCGGCTGGGGCCTGCCCCTGCCTGTCTGGGCGGCCGCCCACAGCCTCAGCTCAGGGGAAGCAGCCCCTGTGCCAAGACTTGCAGGAGGCGCGGGGCGTCCCTGCCGGGAAGCCAAGTGCACAGTGCGCTTGCAAGCGAGCCTCCTTGGGAAGAGTCGAGGGAGCCAAGCCGCGTGCAGCTGCCATCCCTGCTTGGGCGGAGCCGAGTGTGCCTCCAGTACGGCAGAGCCCCAGCTCTGCTCAGAGGCCGGATCTAGTCAAGGTCCTTGCGCGAGGCTGCTCTGCCCTGTGCGAGACTCGCCCAGGCTTGCCTCGCTTCTAGGCTTCCTGCCCAGGAAGGAGCCGGCTGTGCGATGCTGGGAGAGGCCACTGGCGCCTTCCTGGCCTCAGCTCCACTCCTGGCTTGCCTCTGCATCCAAGCCCCAGGCGCCCTTGGGGAAGGCTTAGGAGCCGGTGGCTTGCACACTGCCAAGCCCTCCAGCAGTGAGGCCTCTATTAGAGGGGAGGGGCGGGCAAGGGCAGGGCTCCTCCAGCGGTTGCTTGGCCGCCCAGACTCAGCGCCGCACGGAGAGCACAAGGCTCACAGCTCCCCTGGCTGTGGTCTGCAGCCCCACACACCCGGAGGCTGACTCCGTGGGCGCCCAGAAGTTGCCCGACAGACGTCATTTCCCTAGCGCTCTCCTCCCCAGCCGAGACGTGTGCGGCTGGTGGGGCCTGCCCCTGCGTGTCTGGGCTCCCGCTGGCAGCCCCAGCTCAAGGGAAGCAGCCCCTGAGCCAAGACCTGTAGGAGGCGCGGGGCGCCCCGGCCTGGAAGCCTAGTGCACAGCATGCGGGAAGCGAGCCTCCTTGGGGGAAGAGGAGGCAGCCCAGCTGCGTGCGGCTGCAATCCCTTCTTGGGCGGAGCCCAGTGAGCCTCCAGTACGGCAGAGCTCCAGCTCTGCTCAGAGGCCCGATCTGGCCGAGTTCCTGGCCTGAGGCTGCTCTGCCCTGGGCGAGCCTTGCCCAGACTTGCCTCGCTGCTAGGCTTCCTGCCCAGGAAGGAGCAGGCTGCGCGAGACTGGGAGACGCTCCTGGCGCCTTCCTGGCCTCAGCTCCACGCCTGCCTTGCCTTTGCACCTAGTCCCCAGGCGTCCTTGCGGAGGGCTTCGGGGCCGGTGGGTTGCACGCTGCCAAGCCCTCCAGCCGTGAGAGCTCTGTCATAGGGAAGGGAATGGCAACTGCAGGGCTCCTCCAGCGGTCGCTTGGCCGCCCAGACTCAGCACGGCACGGAGAGCACCAGGCTCCCAGGGCTCCTGGCTGTGGTCTGCAGCCCCACACACCCGGAGGCTGACTCCGTGAGCGCCCAGAAGCTGCCTGACAGACGTCATTTCCCTAGTGCTCTCCTAACCAGCAGAGACGTGTGCAGGCGGCTGGGGCCTGCCCCTGCCTGTCTGGGCGGCCGCCCACAGCCTCAGCTCAGGGGAAGCAGCCCCTGTGCCAAGACTTGCAGGAGGCGCGGGGCGTCCCTGCCGGGAAGCCAAGTGCACAGTGCGCTTGCAAGCGAGCCTCCTTGGGAAGAGTCGAGGGAGCCAAGCCGCGTGCAGCTGCCATCCCTGCTTGGGCGGAGCCGAGTGTGCCTCCAGTACGGCAGAGC
The DNA here is from genome assembly GCF_023091745.1 of Budorcas taxicolor. Classification (NCBI taxonomy): domain Eukaryota; kingdom Metazoa; phylum Chordata; class Mammalia; order Artiodactyla; family Bovidae; genus Budorcas; species Budorcas taxicolor. The sequence goes on along the minus strand of NW_026291608.1, from coordinate 223,893 downwards.
CCCAGCTCTGCTCAGAGGCCGGATCTAGTCAAGGTCCTTGCGCGAGGCTGCTCTGCCCTGTGCGAGACTCGCCCAGGCTTGCCTCGCTTCTAGGCTTCCTGCCCAGGAAGGAGCCGGCTGTGCGATGCTGGGAGAGGCCACTGGCGCCTTCCTGGCCTCAGCTCCACTCCTGGCTTGCCTCTGCATCCAAGCCCCAGGCGCCCTTGGGGAAGGCTTAGGAGCCGGTGGCTTGCACACTGCCAAGCCCTCCAGCAGTGAGGCCTCTATTAGAGGGGAGGGGCGGGCAAGGGCAGGGCTCCTCCAGCGGTTGCTTGGCCGCCCAGACTCAGCGCCGCACGGAGAGCACAAGGCTCACAGCTCCCCTGGCTGTGGTCTGCAGCCCCACACACCCGGAGGCTGACTCCGTGGGCGCCCAGAAGTTGCCCGACAGACGTCATTTCCCTAGCGCTCTCCTCCCCAGCCGAGACGTGTGCGGCTGGTGGGGCCTGCCCCTGCGTGTCTGGGCTCCCGCTGGCAGCCCCAGCTCAAGGGAAGCAGCCCCTGAGCCAAGACCTGTAGGAGGCGCGGGGCGCCCCGGCCTGGAAGCCTAGTGCACAGCATGCGGGAAGCGAGCCTCCTTGGGGGAAGAGGAGGCAGCCCAGCTGCGTGCGGCTGCAATCCCTTCTTGGGCGGAGCCCAGTGAGCCTCCAGTACGGCAGAGCTCCAGCTCTGCTCAGAGGCCCGATCTGGCCGAGTTCCTGGCCTGAGGCTGCTCTGCCCTGGGCGAGCCTTGCCCAGACTTGCCTCGCTGCTAGGCTTCCTGCCCAGGAAGGAGCAGGCTGCGCGAGACTGGGAGACGCTCCTGGCGCCTTCCTGGCCTCAGCTCCACGCCTGCCTTGCCTTTGCACCTAGTCCCCAGGCGTCCTTGCGGAGGGCTTCGGGGCCGGTGGGTTGCACGCTGCCAAGCCCTCCAGCCGTGAGAGCTCTGTCATAGGGAAGGGAATGGCAACTGCAGGGCTCCTCCAGCGGTCGCTTGGCCGCCCAGACTCAGCACGGCACGGAGAGCACCAGGCTCCCAGGGCTCCTGGCTGTGGTCTGCAGCCCCACACACCCGGAGGCTGACTCCGTGAGCGCCCAGAAGCTGCCTGACAGACGTCATTTCCCTAGTGCTCTCCTAACCAGCAGAGACGTGTGCAGGCGGCTGGGGCCTGCCCCTGCCTGTCTGGGCGGCCGCCCACAGCCTCAGCTCAGGGGAAGCAGCCCCTGTGCCAAGACTTGCAGGAGGCGCGGGGCGTCCCTGCCGGGAAGCCAAGTGCACAGTGCGCTTGCAAGCGAGCCTCCTTGGGAAGAGTCGAGGGAGCCAAGCCGCGTGCAGCTGCCATCCCTGCTTGGGCGGAGCCGAGTGTGCCTCCAGTACGGCAGAGCCCCAGCTCTGCTCAGAGGCCGGATCTAGTCAAGGTCCTTGCGCGAGGCTGCTCTGCCCTGTGCGAGACTCGCCCAGGCTTGCCTCGCTTCTAGGCTTCCTGCCCAGGAAGGAGCCGGCTGTGCGATGCTGGGAGAGGCCACTGGCGCCTTCCTGGCCTCAGCTCCACTCCTGCCTTGCCTCTGCATCCAAGCCCCAGGCGCCCTTGGGGAAGGCTTAGGAGCCGGTGGCTTGCACACTGCCAAGCCCTCCAGCAGTGAGGCCTCTATTAGAGGGGAGGGGCGGGCAAGGGCAGGGCTCCTCCAGCGGTTGCTTGGCCGCCCAGACTCAGCGCCGCACGGAGAGCACAAGGCTCACAGCTCCCCTGGCTGTGGTCTGCAGCCCCACACACCCGGAGGCTGACTCCGTGGGCGCCCAGAAGTTGCCCGACAGACGTCATTTCCCTAGCGCTCTCCTTCCCAGCCGAGACGTGTGCGGGTGGTGGGGCCTGCCCCTGCGTGTCTGGGCTCCCGCTGGCAGCCCCAGCTCAAGGGAAGCAGCCCCTGAGCCAAGACCTGTAGGAGGCGCGGGGCGCCCCCGCCTGGAAGCCTAGTGCACAGCATGCGGGAAGCGAGCCTCCTTGGGGGAAGAGGAGGCAGCCCAGCTGCGTGCGGCTGCAATCCCTTCTTGGGCGGAGCCCAGTGAGCCTCCAGTACGGCAGAGCTCCAGCTCTGCTCAGAGGCCCGATCTGGCCGAGTTCCTGGCCTGAGGCTGCTCTGCCCTGGGCGAGCCTTGCCCAGACTTGCCTCGCTGCTAGGCTTCCTGCCCAGGAAGGAGCAGGCTGCGCGAGACTGGGAGACGCTCCTGGCGCCTTCCTGGCCTCAGCTCCACGCCTGCCTTGCCTTTGCACCTAGTCCCCAGGCGTCCTTGCGGAGGGCTTCGGGGCCGGTGGGTTGCACGCTGCCAAGCCCTCCAGCCGTGAGAGCTCTGTCATAGGGAAGGGAATGGCAACTGCAGGGCTCCTCCAGCGGTCGCTTGGCCGCCCAGACTCAGCACGGCACGGAGAGCACCAGGCTCCCAGGGCTCCTGGCTGTGGTCTGCAGCCCCACACACCCGGAGGCTGACTCCGTGAGCGCCCAGAAGCTGCCTGACAGACGTCATTTCCCTAGTGCTCTCCTAACCAGCAGAGACGTGTGCAGGCGGCTGGGGCCTGCCCCTGCCTGTCTGGGCGGCCGCCCACAGCCTCAGCTCAGGGGAAGCAGCCCCTGTGCCAAGACTTGCAGGAGGCGCGGGGCGTCCCTGCCGGGAAGCCAAGTGCACAGTGCGCTTGCAAGCGAGCCTCCTTGGGAAGAGTCGAGGGAGCCAAGCCGCGTGCAGCTGCCATCCCTGCTTGGGCGGAGCCGAGTGTGCCTCCAGTACGGCAGAGCCCCAGCTCTGCTCAGAGGCCGGATCTAGTCAAGGTCCTTGCGCGAGGCTGCTCTGCCCTGTGCGAGACTCGCCCAGGCTTGCCTCGCTTCTAGGCTTCCTGCCCAGGAAGGAGCCGGCTGTGCGATGCTGGGAGAGGCCACTGGCGCCTTCCTGGCCTCAGCTCCACTCCTGCCTTGCCTCTGCATCCAAGCCCCAGGCGCCCTTGGGGAAGGCTTAGGAGCCGGTGGCTTGCACACTGCCAAGCCCTCCAGCAGTGAGGCCTCTATTAGAGGGGAGGGGCGGGCAAGGGCAGGGCTCCTCCAGCGGTTGCTTGGCCGCCCAGACTCAGCGCCGCACGGAGAGCACAAGGCTCACAGCTCCCCTGGCTGTGGTCTGCAGCCCCACACACCCGGAGGCTGACTCCGTGGGCGCCCAGAAGTTGCCCGACAGACGTCATTTCCCTAGCGCTCTCCTCCCCAGCCGAGACGTGTGCGGGTGGTGGGGCCTGCCCCTGCGTGTCTGGGCTCCCGCTGGCAGCCCCAGCTCAAGGGAAGCAGCCCCTGAGCCAAGACCTGTAGGAGGCGCGGGGCGCCCCCGCCTGGAAGCCTAGTGCACAGCATGCGGGAAGCGAGCCTCCTTGGGGGAAGAGGAGGCAGCCCAGCTGCGTGCGGCTGCAATCCCTTCTTGGGCGGAGCCCAGTGAGCCTCCAGTACGGCAGAGCTCCAGCTCTGCTCAGAGGCCCGATCTGGCCGAGTTCCTGGCCTGAGGCTGCTCTGCCCTGGGCGAGCCTTGCCCAGACTTGCCTCGCTGCTAGGCTTCCTGCCCAGGAAGGAGCAGGCTGCGCGAGACTGGGAGACGCTCCTGGCGCCTTCCTGGCCTCAGCTCCACGCCTGCCTTGCCTTTGCACCTAGTCCCCAGGCGTCCTTGCGGAGGGCTTCGGGGCCGGTGGGTTGCACGCTGCCAAGCCCTCCAGCCGTGAGAGCTCTGTCATAGGGAAGGGAATGGCAACTGCAGGGCTCCTCCAGCGGTCGCTTGGCCGCCCAGACTCAGCACGGCACGGAGAGCACCAGGCTCCCAGGGCTCCTGGCTGTGGTCTGCAGCCCCACACACCCGGAGGCTGACTCCGTGAGCGCCCAGAAGCTGCCTGACAGACGTCATTTCCCTAGTGCTCTCCTAACCAGCAGAGACGTGTGCAGGCGGCTGGGGCCTGCCCCTGCCTGTCTGGGCGGCCGCCCACAGCCTCAGCTCAGGGGAAGCAGCCCCTGTGCCAAGACTTGCAGGAGGCGCGGGGCGTCCCTGCCGGGAAGCCAAGTGCACAGTGCGCTTGCAAGCGAGCCTCCTTGGGAAGAGTCGAGGGAGCCAAGCCGCGTGCAGCTGCCATCCCTGCTTGGGCGGAGCCGAGTGTGCCTCCAGTACGGCAGAGCCCCAGCTCTGCTCAGAGGCCGGATCTAGTCAAGGTCCTTGCGCGAGGCTGCTCTGCCCTGTGCGAGACTCGCCCAGGCTTGCCTCGCTTCTAGGCTTCCTGCCCAGGAAGGAGCCGGCTGTGCGATGCTGGGAGAGGCCACTGGCGCCTTCCTGGCCTCAGCTCCACTCCTGCCTTGCCTCTGCATCTAGGCCCCAGGCGTCCTTGGGGAAGGCTTAGGAGCCGGTGGCTTGCACACTGCCAAGCCCTCCAGCAGTGAGGCCTCTATTAGAGGGGAGGGGCGGGCAAGGGCAGGGCTCCTCCAGCGGTTGCTTGGCCGCCCAGACTCAGCGCCGCACGGAGAGCACAAGGCTCACAGCTCCCCTGGCTGTGGTCTGCAGCCCCACACACCCGGAGGCTGACTCCGTGGGCTCCCAGAAGTTGCCCGACAGACGTCATTTCCCTAGCGCTCTCCTCCCCAGCCGAGACGTGTGCGGGTGGTGGGGCCTGCCCCTGCGTGTCTGGGCTCCCGCTGGCAGCCCCAGCTCAAGGGAAGCAGCCCCTGAGCCAAGACCTGTAGGAGGCGCGGGGCGCCCCCGCCTGGAAGCCTAGTGCACAGCATGCGGGAAGCGAGCCTCCTTGGGGGAAGAGGAGGCAGCCCAGCTGCGTGCGGCTGCAATCCCTTCTTGGGCGGAGCCCAGTGAGCCTCCAGTACGGCAGAGCTCCAGCTCTGCTCAGAGGCCCGATCTGGCCGAGTTCCTGGCCTGAGGCTGCTCTGCCCTGGGCGAGCCTTGCCCAGACTTGCCTCGCTGCTAGGCTTCCTGCCCAGGAAGGAGCAGGCTGCGCGAGACTGGGAGACGCTCCTGGCGCCTTCCTGGCCTCAGCTCCACGCCTGCCTTGCCTTTGCACCTAGTCCCCAGGCGTCCTTGCGGAGGGCTTCGGGGCCGGTGGGTTGCACGCTGCCAAGCCCTCCAGCCGTGAGAGCTCTGTCATAGGGAAGGGAATGGCAACTGCAGGGCTCCTCCAGCGGTCGCTTGGCCGCCCAGACTCAGCACGGCACGGAGAGCACCAGGCTCCCAGGGCTCCTGGCTGTGGTCTGCAGCCCCACACACCCGGAGGCTGACTCCGTGAGCGCCCAGAAGCTGCCTGACAGACGTCATTTCCCTAGTGCTCTCCTAACCAGCAGAGACGTGTGCAGGCGGCTGGGGCCTGCCCCTGCCTGTCTGGGCGGCCGCCCACAGCCTCAGCTCAGGGGAAGCAGCCCCTGTGCCAAGACTTGCAGGAGGCGCGGGGCGTCCCTGCCGGGAAGCCAAGTGCACAGTGCGCTTGCAAGCGAGCCTCCTTGGGAAGAGTCGAGGGAGCCAAGCCGCGTGCAGCTGCCATCCCTGCTTGGGCGGAGCCGAGTGTGCCTCCAGTACGGCAGAGCCCCAGCTCTGCTCAGAGGCCGGATCTAGTCAAGGTCCTTGCGCGAGGCTGCTCTGCCCTGTGCGAGACTCGCCCAGGCTTGCCTCGCTTCTAGGCTTCCTGCCCAGGAAGGAGCCGGCTGTGCGATGCTGGGAGAGGCCACTGGCGCCTTCCTGGCCTCAGCTCCACTCCTGCCTTGCCTCTGCATCCAAGCCCCAGGCGCCCTTGGGGAAGGCTTAGGAGCCGGTGGCTTGCACACTGCCAAGCCCTCCAGCAGTGAGGCCTCTATTAGAGGGGAGGGGCGGGCAAGGGCAGGGCTCCTCCAGCGGTTGCTTGGCCGCCCAGACTCAGCGCCGCACGGAGAGCACAAGGCTCACAGCTCCCCTGGCTGTGGTCTGCAGCCCCACACACCCGGAGGCTGACTCCGTGGGCGCCCAGAAGTTGCCCGACAGACGTCATTTCCCTAGCGCTCTCCTCCCCAGCCGAGACGTGTGCGGGTGGTGGGGCCTGCCCCTGCGTGTCTGGGCTCCCGCTGGCAGCCCCAGCTCAAGGGAAGCAGCCCCTGAGCCAAGACCTGTAGGAGGCGCGGGGCGCCCCCGCCTGGAAGCCTAGTGCACAGCATGCGGGAAGCGAGCCTCCTTGGGGGAAGAGGAGGCAGCCCAGCTGCGTGCGGCTGCAATCCCTTCTTGGGCGGAGCCCAGTGAGCCTCCAGTACGGCAGAGCTCCAGCTCTGCTCAGAGGCCCGATCTGGCCGAGTTCCTGGCCTGAGGCTGCTCTGCCCTGGGCGAGCCTTGCCCAGACTTGCCTCGCTGCTAGGCTTCCTGCCCAGGAAGGAGCAGGCTGCGCGAGACTGGGAGACGCTCCTGGCGCCTTCCTGGCCTCAGCTCCACGCCTGCCTTGCCTTTGCACCTAGTCCCCAGGCGTCCTTGCGGAGGGCTTCGGGGCCGGTGGGTTGCACGCTGCCAAGCCCTCCAGCCGTGAGAGCTCTGTCATAGGGAAGGGAATGGCAACTGCAGGGCTCCTCCAGCGGTCGCTTGGCCGCCCAGACTCAGCACGGCACGGAGAGCACCAGGCTCCCAGGGCTCCTGGCTGTGGTCTGCAGCCCCACACACCCGGAGGCTGACTCCGTGAGCGCCCAGAAGCTGCCTGACAGACGTCATTTCCCTAGTGCTCTCCTAACCAGCAGAGACGTGTGCAGGCGGCTGGGGCCTGCCCCTGCCTGTCTGGGCGGCCGCCCACAGCCTCAGCTCAGGGGAAGCAGCCCCTGTGCCAAGACTTGCAGGAGGCGCGGGGCGTCCCTGCCGGGAAGCCAAGTGCACAGTGCGCTTGCAAGCGAGCCTCCTTGGGAAGAGTCGAGGGAGCCAAGCCGCGTGCAGCTGCCATCCCTGCTTGGGCGGAGCCGAGTGTGCCTCCAGTACGGCAGAGCCCCAGCTCTGCTCAGAGGCCGGATCTAGTCAAGGTCCTTGCGCGAGGCTGCTCTGCCCTGTGCGAGACTCGCCCAGGCTTGCCTCGCTTCTAGGCTTCCTGCCCAGGAAGGAGCCGGCTGTGCGATGCTGGGAGAGGCCACTGGCGCCTTCCTGGCCTCAGCTCCACTCCTGCCTTGCCTCTGCATCCAAGCCCCAGGCGCCCTTGGGGAAGGCTTAGGAGCCGGTGGCTTGCACACTGCCAAGCCCTCCAGCAGTGAGGCCTCTATTAGAGGGGAGGGGCGGGCAAGGGCAGGGCTCCTCCAGCGGTTGCTTGGCCGCCCAGACTCAGCGCCGCACGGAGAGCACAAGGCTCACAGCTCCCCTGGCTGTGGTCTGCAGCCCCACACACCCGGAGGCTGACTCCGTGGGCGCCCAGAAGTTGCCCGACAGACGTCATTTCCCTAGCGCTCTCCTCCCCAGCCGAGACGTGTGCGGGTGGTGGGGCCTGCCCCTGCGTGTCTGGGCTCCCGCTGGCAGCCCCAGCTCAAGGGAAGCAGCCCCTGAGCCAAGACCTGTAGGAGGCGCGGGGCGCCCCCGCCTGGAAGCCTAGTGCACAGCATGCGGGAAGCGAGCCTCCTTGGGGGAAGAGGAGGCAGCCCAGCTGCGTGCGGCTGCAATCCCTTCTTGGGCGGAGCCCAGTGAGCCTCCAGTACGGCAGAGCTCCAGCTCTGCTCAGAGGCCCGATCTGGCCGAGTTCCTGGCCTGAGGCTGCTCTGCCCTGGGCGAGCCTTGCCCAGACTTGCCTCGCTGCTAGGCTTCCTGCCCAGGAAGGAGCAGGCTGCGCGAGACTGGGAGACGCTCCTGGCGCCTTCCTGGCCTCAGCTCCACGCCTGCCTTGCCTTTGCACCTAGTCCCCAGGCGTCCTTGCGGAGGGCTTCGGGGCCGGTGGGTTGCACGCTGCCAAGCCCTCCAGCCGTGAGAGCTCTGTCATAGGGAAGGGAATGGCAACTGCAGGGCTCCTCCAGCGGTCGCTTGGCCGCCCAGACTCAGCACGGCACGGAGAGCACCAGGCTCCCAGGGCTCCTGGCTGTGGTCTGCAGCCCCACACACCCGGAGGCTGACTCCGTGAGCGCCCAGAAGCTGCCTGACAGACGTCATTTCCCTAGTGCTCTCCTAACCAGCAGAGACGTGTGCAGGCGGCTGGGGCCTGCCCCTGCCTGTCTGGGCGGCCGCCCACAGCCTCAGCTCAGGGGAAGCAGCCCCTGTGCCAAGACTTGCAGGAGGCGCGGGGCGTCCCTGCCGGGAAGCCAAGTGCACAGTGCGCTTGCAAGCGAGCCTCCTTGGGAAGAGTCGAGGGAGCCAAGCCGCGTGCAGCTGCCATCCCTGCTTGGGCGGAGCCGAGTGTGCCTCCAGTACGGCAGAGCCCCAGCTCTGCTCAGAGGCCGGATCTAGTCAAGGTCCTTGCGCGAGGCTGCTCTGCCCTGTGCGAGACTCGCCCAGGCTTGCCTCGCTTCTAGGCTTCCTGCCCAGGAAGGAGCCGGCTGTGCGATGCTGGGAGAGGCCACTGGCGCCTTCCTGGCCTCAGCTCCACTCCTGCCTTGCCTCTGCATCTAGGCCCCAGGCGTCCTTGGGGAAGGCTTAGGAGCCGGTGGCTTGCACACTGCCAAGCCCTCCAGCAGTGAGGCCTCTATTAGAGGGGAGGGGCGGGCAAGGGCAGGGCTCCTCCAGCGGTTGCTTGGCCGCCCAGACTCAGCGCCGCACGGAGAGCACAAGGCTCACAGCTCCCCTGGCTGTGGTCTGCAGCCCCACACACCCGGAGGCTGACTCCGTGGGCGCCCAGAAGTTGCCCGACAGACGTCATTTCCCTAGCGCTCTCCTCCCCAGCCGAGACGTGTGCGGGTGGTGGGGCCTGCCCCTGCGTGTCTGGGCTCCCGCTGGCAGCCCCAGCTCAAGGGAAGCAGCCCCTGAGCCAAGACCTGTAGGAGGCGCGGGGCGCCCCCGCCTGGAAGCCTAGTGCACAGCATGCGGGAAGCGAGCCTCCTTGGGGGAAGAGGAGGCAGCCCAGCTGCGTGCGGCTGCAATCCCTTCTTGGGCGGAGCCCAGTGAGCCTCCAGTACGGCAGAGCTCCAGCTCTGCTCAGAGGCCCGATCTGGCCGAGTTCCTGGCCTGAGGCTGCTCTGCCCTGGGCGAGCCTTGCCCAGACTTGCCTCGCTGCTAGGCTTCCTGCCCAGGAAGGAGCAGGCTGCGCGAGACTGGGAGACGCTCCTGGCGCCTTCCTGGCCTCAGCTCCACGCCTGCCTTGCCTTTGCACCTAGTCCCCAGGCGTCCTTGCGGAGGGCTTCGGGGCCGGTGGGTTGCACGCTGCCAAGCCCTCCAGCCGTGAGAGCTCTGTCATAGGGAAGGGAATGGCAACTGCAGGGCTCCTCCAGCGGTCGCTTGGCCGCCCAGACTCAGCACGGCACGGAGAGCACCAGGCTCCCAGGGCTCCTGGCTGTGGTCTGCAGCCCCACACACCCGGAGGCTGACTCCGTGAGCGCCCAGAAGCTGCCTGACAGACGTCATTTCCCTAGTGCTCTCCTAACCAGCAGAGACGTGTGCAGGCGGCTGGGGCCTGCCCCTGCCTGTCTGGGCGGCCGCCCACAGCCTCAGCTCAGGGGAAGCAGCCCCTGTGCCAAGACTTGCAGGAGGCGCGGGGCGTCCCTGCCGGGAAGCCAAGTGCACGGTGCGCTTGCAAGCGAGCCTCCTTGGGAAGAGTCGAGGGAGCCAAGCCGCGTGCAGCTGCCATCCCTGCTTGGGCGGAGCCGAGTGTGCCTCCAGTACGGCAGAGCCCCAGCTCTGCTCAGAGGCCGGATCTAGTCAAGGTCCTTGCGCGAGGCTGCTCTGCCCTGTGCGAGACTCGCCCAGGCTTGCCTCGCTTCTAGGCTTCCTGCCCAGGAAGGAGCCGGCTGTGCGATGCTGGGAGAGGCCACTGGCGCCTTCCTGGCCTCAGCTCCACTCCTGCCTTGCCTCTGCATCCAAGCCCCAGGCGCCCTTGGGGAAGGCTTAGGAGCCGGTGGCTTGCACACTGCCAAGCCCTCCAGCAGTGAGGCCTCTATTAGAGGGGAGGGGCGGGCAAGGGCAGGGCTCCTCCAGCGGTTGCTTGGCCGCCCAGACTCAGCGCCGCACGGAGAGCACAAGGCTCACAGCTCCCCTGGCTGTGGTCTGCAGCCCCACACACCCGGAGGCTGACTCCGTGGGCGCCCAGAAGTTGCCCGACAGACGTCATTTCCCTAGCGCTCTCCTCCCCAGCCGAGACGTGTGCGGGTGGTGGGGCCTGCCCCTGCGTGTCTGGGCTCCCGCTGGCAGCCCCAGCTCAAGGGAAGCAGCCCCTGAGCCAAGACCTGTAGGAGGCGCGGGGCGCCCCCGCCTGGAAGCCTAGTGCACAGCATGCGGGAAGCGAGCCTCCTTGGGGGAAGAGGAGGCAGCCCAGCTGCGTGCGGCTGCAATCCCTTCTTGGGCGGAGCCCAGTGAGCCTCCAGTACGGCAGAGCTCCAGCTCTGCTCAGAGGCCCGATCTGGCCGAGTTCCTGGCCTGAGGCTGCTCTGCCCTGGGCGAGCCTTGCCCAGACTTGCCTCGCTGCTAGGCTTCCTGCCCAGGAAGGAGCAGGCTGCGCGAGACTGGGAGACGCTCCTGGCGCCTTCCTGGCCTCAGCTCCACGCCTGCCTTGCCTTTGCACCTAGTCCCCAGGCGTCCTTGCGGAGGGCTTCGGGGCCGGTGGGTTGCACGCTGCCAAGCCCTCCAGCCGTGAGAGCTCTGTCATAGGGAAGGGAATGGCAACTGCAGGGCTCCTCCAGCGGTCGCTTGGCCGCCCAGACTCAGCACGGCACGGAGAGCACCAGGCTCCCAGGGCTCCTGGCTGTGGTCTGCAGCCCCACACACCCGGAGGCTGACTCCGTGAGCGCCCAGAAGCTGCCTGACAGACGTCATTTCCCTAGTGCTCTCCTAACCAGCAGAGACGTGTGCAGGCGGCTGGGGCCTGCCCCTGCCTGTCTGGGCGGCCGCCCACAGCCTCAGCTCAGGGGAAGCAGCCCCTGTGCCAAGACTTGCAGGAGGCGCGGGGCGTCCCTGCCGGGAAGCCAAGTGCACAGTGCGCTTGCAAGCGAGCCTCCTTGGGAAGAGTCGAGGGAGCCAAGCCGCGTGCAGCTGCCATCCCTGCTTGGGCGGAGCCGAGTGTGCCTCCAGTACGGCAGAGCCCCAGCTCTGCTCAGAGGCCGGATCTAGTCAAGGTCCTTGCGCGAGGCTGCTCTGCCCTGTGCGAGACTCGCCCAGGCTTGCCTCGCTTCTAGGCTTCCTGCCCAGGAAGGAGCCGGCTGTGCGATGCTGGGAGAGGCCACTGGCACCTTCCTGGCCTCAGCTCCACTCCTGCCTTGCCTCTGCATCCAAGCCCCAGGCGCCCTTGGGAAGGCTTAGGAGCCGGTGGCTTGCACACTGCCAAGCCCTCCAGCAGTGAGGCCTCTATTAGAGGGGAGGGGCGGGCAAGGGCAGGGCTCCTCCAGCGGTTGCTTGGCCGCCCAGACTCAGCGCCGCACGGAGAGCACAAGGCTCACAGCTCCCCTGGCTGTGGTCTGCAGCCCCACACACCCGGAGGCTGACTCCGTGGGCGCCCAGAAGTTGCCCGACAGACGTCATTTCCCTAGCGCTCTCCTCCCCAGCCGAGACGTGTGCGGGTGGTGGGGCCTGCCCCTGCGTGTCTGGGCTCCCGCTGGCAGCCCCAGCTCAAGGGAAGCAGCCCCTGAGCCAAGACCTGTAGGAGGCGCGGGGCGCCCCCGCCTGGAAGCCTAGTGCACAGCATGCGGGAAGCGAGCCTCCTTGGGGGAAGAGGAGGCAGCCCAGCTGCGTGCGGCTGCAATCCCTTCTTGGGCGGAGCCCAGTGAGCCTCCAGTACGGCAGAGCTCCAGCTCTGCTCAGAGGCCCGATCTGGCCGAGTTCCTGGCCTGAGGCTGCTCTGCCCTGGGCGAGCCTTGCCCAGACTTGCCTCGCTGCTAGGCTTCCTGCCCAGGAAGGAGCAGGCTGCGCGAGACTGGGAGACGCTCCTGGCGCCTTCCTGGCCTCAGCTCCACGCCTGCCTTGCCTTTGCACCTAGTCCCCAGGCGTCCTTGCGGAGGGCTTCGGGGCCGGTGGGTTGCACGCTGCCAAGCCCTCCAGCCGTGAGAGCTCTGTCATAGGGAAGGGAATGGCAACTGCAGGGCTCCTCCAGCGGTCGCTTGGCCGCCCAGACTCAGCACGGCACGGAGAGCACCAGGCTCCCAGGGCTCCTGGCTGTGGTCTGCAGCCCCACACACCCGGAGGCTGACTCCGTGAGCGCCCAGAAGCTGCCTGACAGACGTCATTTCCCTAGTGCTCTCCTAACCAGCAGAGACGTGTGCAGGCGGCTGGGGCCTGCCCCTGCCTGTCTGGGCGGCCGCCCACAGCCTCAGCTCAGGGGAAGCAGCCCCTGTGCCAAGACTTGCAGGAGGCGCGGGGCGTCCCTGCCGGGAAGCCAAGTGCACAGTGCGCTTGCAAGCGAGCCTCCTTGGGAAGAGTCGAGGGAGCCAAGCCGCGTGCAGCTGCCATCCCTGCTTGGGCGGAGCCGAGTGTGCCTCCAGTACGGCAGAGCCCCAGCTCTGCTCAGAGGCCGGATCTAGTCAAGGTCCTTGCGCGAGGCTGCTCTGCCCTGTGCGAGACTCGCCCAGGCTTGCCTCGCTTCTAGGCTTCCTGCCCAGGAAGGAGCCGGCTGTGCGATGCTGGGAGAGGCCACTGGCGCCTTCCTGGCCTCAGCTCCACTCCTGCCTTGCCTCTGCATCTAGGCCCCAGGCGTCCTTGGGGAAGGCTTAGGAGCCGGTGGCTTGCACACTGCCAAGCCCTCCAGCAGTGAGGCCTCTATTAGAGGGGAGGGGCGGGCAAGGGCAGGGCTCCTCCAGCGGTTGCTTGGCCGCCCAGACTCAGCGCCGCACGGAGAGCACAAGGCTCACAGCTCCCCTGGCTGTGGTCTGCAGCCCCACACACCCGGAGGCTGACTCCGTGGGCTCCCAGAAGTTGCCCGACAGACGTCATTTCCCTAGCGCTCTCCTCCCCAGCCGAGACGTGTGCGGGTGGTGGGGCCTGCCCCTGCGTGTCTGGGCTCCCGCTGGCAGCCCCAGCTCAAGGGAAGCAGCCCCTGAGCCAAGACCTGTAGGAGGCGCGGGGCGCCCCCGCCTGGAAGCCTAGTGCACAGCATGCGGGAAGCGAGCCTCCTTGGGGGAAGAGGAGGCAGCCCAGCTGCGTGCGGCTGCAATCCCTTCTTGGGCGGAGCCCAGTGAGCCTCCAGTACGGCAGAGCTCCAGCTCTGCTCAGAGGCCCGATCTGGCCGAGTTCCTGGCCTGAGGCTGCTCTGCCCTGGGCGAGCCTTGCCCAGACTTGCCTCGCTGCTAGGCTTCCTGCCCAGGAAGGAGCAGGCTGCGCGAGACTGGGAGACGCTCCTGGCGCCTTCCTGGCCTCAGCTCCACGCCTGCCTTGCCTTTGCACCTAGTCCCCAGGCGTCCTTGCGGAGGGCTTCGGGGCCGGTGGGTTGCACGCTGCCAAGCCCTCCAGCCGTGAGAGCTCTGTCATAGGGAAGGGAATGGCAACTGCAGGGCTCCTCCAGCGGTCGCTTGGCCGCCCAGACTCAGCACGGCACGGAGAGCACCAGGCTCCCAGGGCTCCTGGCTGTGGTCTGCAGCCCCACACACCCGGAGGCTGACTCCGTGAGCGCCCAGAAGCTGCCTGACAGACGTCATTTCCCTAGTGCTCTCCTAACCAGCAGAGACGTGTGCAGGCGGCTGGGGCCTGCCCCTGCCTGTCTGGGCGGCCGCCCACAGCCTCAGCTCAGGGGAAGCAGCCCCTGTGCCAAGACTTGCAGGAGGCGCGGGGCGTCCCTGCCGGGAAGCCAAGTGCACAGTGCGCTTGCAAGCGAGCCTCCTTGGGAAGAGTCGAGGGAGCCAAGCCGCGTGCAGCTGCCATCCCTGCTTGGGCGGAGCCGAGTGTGCCTCCAGTACGGCAGAGCCCCAGCTCTGCTCAGAGGCCGGATCTAGTCAAGGTCCTTGCGCGAGGCTGCTCTGCCCTGTGCGAGACTCGCCCAGGCTTGCCTCGCTTCTAGGCTTCCTGCCCAGGAAGGAGCCGGCTGTGCGATGCTGGGAGAGGCCACTGGCGCCTTCCTGGCCTCAGCTCCACTCCTGCCTTGCCTCTGCATCCAAGCCCCAGGCGCCCTTGGGGAAGGCTTAGGAGCCGGTGGCTTGCACACTGCCAAGCCCTCCAGCAGTGAGGCCTCTATTAGAGGGGAGGGGCGGGCAAGGGCAGGGCTCCTCCAGCGGTTGCTTGGCCGCCCAGACTCAGCGCCGCACGGAGAGCACAAGGCTCACAGCTCCCCTGGCTGTGGTCTGCAGCCCCACACACCCGGAGGCTGACTCCGTGGGCGCCCAGAAGTTGCCCGACAGACGTCATTTCCCTAGCGCTCTCCTCCCCAGCCGAGACGTGTGCGGGTGGTGGGGCCTGCCCCTGCGTGTCTGGGCTCCCGCTGGCAGCCCCAGCTCAAGGGAAGCAGCCCCTGAGCCAAGACCTGTAGGAGGCGCGGGGCGCCCCCGCCTGGAAGCCTAGTGCACAGCATGCGGGAAGCGAGCCTCCTTGGGGGAAGAGGAGGCAGCCCAGCTGCGTGCGGCTGCAATCCCTTCTTGGGCGGAGCCCAGTGAGCCTCCAGTACGGCAGAGCTCCAGCTCTGCTCAGAGGCCCGATCTGGCCGAGTTCCTGGCCTGAGGCTGCTCTGCCCTGGGCGAGCCTTGCCCAGACTTGCCTCGCTGCTAGGCTTCCTGCCCAGGAAGGAGCAGGCTGCGCGAGACTGGGAGACGCTCCTGGCGCCTTCCTGGCCTCAGCTCCACGCCTGCCTTGCCTTTGCACCTAGTCCCCAGGCGTCCTTGCGGAGGGCTTCGGGGCCGGTGGGTTGCACGCTGCCAAGCCCTCCAGCCGTGAGAGCTCTGTCATAGGGAAGGGAATGGCAACTGCAGGGCTCCTCCAGCGGTCGCTTGGCCGCCCAGACTCAGCACGGCACGGAGAGCACCAGGCTCCCAGGGCTCCTGGCTGTGGTCTGCAGCCCCACACACCCGGAGGCTGACTCCGTGAGCGCCCAGAAGCTGCCTGACAGACGTCATTTCCCTAGTGCTCTCCTAACCAGCAGAGACGTGTGCAGGCGGCTGGGGCCTGCCCCTGCCTGTCTGGGCGGCCGCCCACAGCCTCAGCTCAGGGGAAGCAGCCCCTGTGCCAAGACTTGCAGGAGGCGCGGGGCGTCCCTGCCGGGAAGCCAAGTGCACAGTGCGCTTGCAAGCGAGCCTCCTTGGGAAGAGTCGAGGGAGCCAAGCCGCGTGCAGCTGCCATCCCTGCTTGGGCGGAGCCGAGTGTGCCTCCAGTACGGCAGAGCCCCAGCTCTGCTCAGAGGCCGGATCTAGTCAAGGTCCTTGCGCGAGGCTGCTCTGCCCTGTGCGAGACTCGCCCAGGCTTGCCTCGCTTCTAGGCTTCCTGCCCAGGAAGGAGCCGGCTGTGCGATGCTGGGAGAGGCCACTGGCGCCTTCCTGGCCTCAGCTCCACTCCTGCCTTGCCTCTGCATCCAAGCCCCAGGCGCCCTTGGGGAAGGCTTAGGAGCCGGTGGCTTGCACACTGCCAAGCCCTCCAGCAGTGAGGCCTCTATTAGAGGGGAGGGGCGGGCAAGGGCAGGGCTCCTCCAGCGGTTGCTTGGCCGCCCAGACTCAGCGCCGCACGGAGAGCACAAGGCTCACAGCTCCCCTGGCTGTGGTCTGCAGCCCCACACACCCGGAGGCTGACTCCGTGGGCGCCCAGAAGTTGCCCGACAGACGTCATTTCCCTAGCGCTCTCCTCCCCAGCCGAGACGTGTGCGGGTGGTGGGGCCTGCCCCTGCGTGTCTGGGCTCCCGCTGGCAGCCCCAGCTCAAGGGAAGCAGCCCCTGAGCCAAGACCTGTAGGAGGCGCGGGGCGCCCCCGCCTGGAAGCCTAGTGCACAGCATGCGGGAAGCGAGCCTCCTTGGGGGAAGAGGAGGCAGCCCAGCTGCGTGCGGCTGCAATCCCTTCTTGGGCGGAGCCCAGTGAGCCTCCAGTACGGCAGAGCTCCAGCTCTGCTCAGAGGCCCGATCTGGCCGAGTTCCTGGCCTGAGGCTGCTCTGCCCTGGGCGAGCCTTGCCCAGACTTGCCTCGCTGCTAGGCTTCCTGCCCAGGAAGGAGCAGGCTGCGCGAGACTGGGAGACGCTCCTGGCGCCTTCCTGGCCTCAGCTCCACGCCTGCCTTGCCTTTGCACCTAGTCCCCAGGCGTCCTTGCGGAGGGCTTCGGGGCCGGTGGGTTGCACGCTGCCAAGCCCTCCAGCCGTGAGAGCTCTGTCATAGGGAAGGGAATGGCAACTGCAGGGCTCCTCCAGCGGTCGCTTGGCCGCCCAGACTCAGCACGGCACGGAGAGCACCAGGCTCCCAGGGCTCCTGGCTGTGGTCTGCAGCCCCACACACCCGGAGGCTGACTCCGTGAGCGCCCAGAAGCTGCCTGACAGACGTCATTTCCCTAGTGCTCTCCTAACCAGCAGAGACGTGTGCAGGCGGCTGGGGCCTGCCCCTGCCTGTCTGGGCGGCCGCCCACAGCCTCAGCTCAGGGGAAGCAGCCCCTGTGCCAAGACTTGCGGGGCGTCCCTGCCGGGAAGCCAAGTGCACAGTGCGCTTGCAAGCGAGCCTCCTTGGGAAGAGTCGAGGGAGCCAAGCCGCGTGCAGCTGCCATCCCTGCTTGGGCGGAGCCGAGTGTGCCTCCAGTACGGCAGAGCCCCAGCTCTGCTCAGAGGCCGGATCTAGTCAAGGTCCTTGCGCGAGGCTGCTCTGCCCTGTGCGAGACTCGCCCAGGCTTGCCTCGCTTCTAGGCTTCTGCCCAGGAAGGAGCCGGCTGTGCGATGCTGGGAGAGGCCACTGGCGCCTTCCTGGCCTCAGCTCCACTCCTGGCTTGCCTCTGCATCCAAGCCCCAGGCGCCCTTGGGGAAGGCTTAGGAGCCGGTGGCTTGCACACTGCCAAGCCCTCCAGCAGTGAGGCCTCTATTAGAGGGGAGGGGCGGGCAAGGGCAGGGCTCCTCCAGCGGTTGCTTGGCCGCCCAGACTCAGCGCCGCACGGAGAGCACAAGGCTCACAGCTCCCCTGCTGTGGTCTGCAGCCCCACACACACCCGGAGGCTGACTCCGTGGGCGCCCAGAAGTTGCCCGACAGACGTCATTTCCCTAGCGCTCTCCTCCCCAGCCGAGACGTGTGCGGGTGGTGGGGCCTGCCCCTGCGTGTCTGGGCTCCCGCTGGCAGCCCCAGCTCAAGGGAAGCAGCCCCTGAGCCAAGCCCTGTAGGAGGCGCGGGGCGCCCCCTGCTGGAAGCCTAGTGCACAGCATGCGGAAGCGAGCCTCCTTGGGGGAAGAGGAGGCAGCCCAGCTGCGTGCGGCTGCAATCCCTTCTTGGGCGGAGCCCAGTGAGCCTCCAGTACGGCAGAGCTCCAGCTCTGCTCAGAGGCCCGATCTGGCCGAGTTCCTGGCCTGAGGCTGCTCTGCCCTGGGCGAGCCTTGCCCAGACTTGCCTCGCTGCTAGGCTTCCTGCCCAGGAAGGAGCAGGGCTGCGCGAGACTGGGAGACGCTCCTGGCGCCTTCCTGGCCTCAGCTCCACGCCTGCCTTGCCTTTGCACCTAGTCCCCAGGCGTCCTTGCGGAGGGCTTCGGGGCCGGTGGGTTGCACGCTGCCAGCCCTCCAGCCGTGAGAGCTCTGTCATAGGGAAGGGAATGGCAACTGCAGGGCTCCTCCAGCGGTCCGCTTGGCCGCCCAGACTCAGCACGGCACGGAGAGCACCAGGCTCCCAGGGCTCCTGGCTGTGGTCTGCAGCCCCACACACCCGAGGCTGACTCCGTGAGCGCCCAGAAGCTGCCTGACAGACGTCATTTCCCTAGTGCGCTCCTAACCAGCAGAGACGTGTGCAGGCGGCTGGGGCCTGCCCCTGCCTGTCTGGGCGGCCGCCCACAGCCTCAGCTCAGGGGAAGCAGCCCCTGTGCCAAGACTTGCAGGAGGCGCAGGGCGTCCCTGCCGGGAAGCCAAGTGCACAGTGCGCTTGCAAGCGAGCCTCCTTGGGAAGAGTCGAGGGAGCCAAGCCGCGTGCAGCTGCCATCCCTGCTTGGGCGAGCCGAGTGTGCCTCCAGTACGGCAGAGCCCCAGCTCTGCTCAGAGGCCGGATCTAGTCAAGGTCCTTGCGCGAGGCTGCTCTGCCCTGTGCGAGACTCGCCCAGGCCTTGCCTCGCTTCTAGGCTTCCTGCCCAGGAAGGAGCCGGCTGTGCGATGCTGGGAGAGGCCACTGGCGCCTTCCTGGCCTCAGCTCCACTCCTGGCTTGCCTCTGCATCCAAGCCCAGGCGCCCTTGGGGAAGGCTTAGGAGCCGGTGGCTTGCACACTGCAAGCCCTCCAGCAGTGAGGCCTCTATTAGAGGGGAGGGGCGGGCAAGGGCAGGGCTCCTCCAGCGGTTGCTTGGCCGCCAGACTCAGCGCCGCACGGAGAGCACAAGGCTCACAGCTCCCCTGGCTGTGGTCTGCAGCCCCCACACACCCGGAGGCTGACTCCGTGGGCGCCCAGAAGTTGCCCGACAGACGTCATTTCCCTAGCGCTCTCCTCCCAGCCGAGACGTGTGCGGGTGGTGGGGCCTGCCCCTGCGTGTCTGGGCTCCCGCTGGCAGCCCCAGCTCAAGGGAAGCAGCCCCTGAGCCAAGCCCTGTAGGAGGCGCGGGGCGCCCCCGCCTGGAAGCCTAGTGCACAGCATGCGGGAAGCGAGCCTCCTTGGGGGAAGAGGAGGCAGCCCAGCTGCGTGCGGCTGCAATCCCTTCTTGGGCGGAGCCCAGTGAGCCTCAGTACGGCAGAGCTCCAGCTCTGCTCAGAGGCCCGATCTGGCCGAGTTCCTGGCCTGAGGCTGCTCTGGCCCTGGGCGAGCCTTGCCCAGACTTGCCTCGCTGCTAGGCTTCCTGCCCAGGAAGGAGCAGGCTGCGCGAGACTGGGAGACGCTCCTGGCGCCTTCCTGGCCTCAGCTCCACGCCTGCCTTGCCTTTGCACCTAGTCCCCAGGCGTCCTTGCGGAGGGCTTCGGGGCCGGTGGTTGCACGCTGCCAAGCCCTCAGCCTGTGAGAGCTCTGTCATAGGGAAGGGAATGGCAACTGCAGGGCTCCTCCAGCGGTCGCTTGGCCGCCCAGACTCAGCACGGCACGGAGAGCACCAGGCTCCCAGGGCTCCTGGCTGTGGTCTGCAGCCCCACACACCCGGAGCTGACTCCGTGAGCGCCAGAAGCTGCCTGACAGACGTCATTTCCCTAGTGCTCTCCTAACCAGCAGAGACGTGTGCAGGCGGCTGGGGCCTGCCCCTGCCTGTCTGGGCGGCCGCCCACAGCCTCAGCTCAGGGGAAGCAGCCCCTGTGCCAAGACTTGCAGAGGCGCGGGGCGTCCTGCCGGGAAGCCAAGTGCACAGTGCGCTTGCAAGCGAGCCTCCTTGGGAAGAGTCGAGGGAGCCAAGCCGCGTGCAGCTGCCATCCTGCTTGGGCGGAGCCGAGTGTGCTCCAGTACGGCAGAGCCCCAGCTCTGCCTCAGAGGCCGATCTAGTCAAGGTCCTTGCGCGAGGCTGCTCTGCCCTGTGCGAGACTCGCCCAGGCTTGCCTCGCTTCTAGGCTTCCTGCCCAGGAAGGAGCCGGCTGTGCGATGCTGGGAGAGGCCACTGGCGCCTTCCTGGCCTCAGCTCCACTCCTGGCTTGCCTCTGCATCCAAGCCCCAGGCGCCCTTGGGGAAGGCTTAGGAGCCGGTGGCTTGCACACTGCCAAGCCCTCCGCAGTGAGGCTTCTATTAGAGGGGAGGGGCGGGCAAGGGCAGGGCTCCTCCAGCGGTTGCTTGCCGCCCAGACTCAGCGCCGCACGGAGAGCACAAGGCTCACAGCTCCCCTGGCTGTGGTCTGCAGCCCCACACACCCGGAGGCTGACTCCGTGGGCGCCCAGAAGTTGCCCGACAGACGTCATTTCCCCTAGCGCTCTCCTCCCCAGCCGAGACGTGTGCGGGTGGTGGGGCCTGCCCCTGCGTGTCTGGGCTCCCGCTGGCAGCCCCAGCTCAAGGGAAGCAGCCCCTGAGCCAAGCCCTGTAGGAGGCGCGGGGCGCCCCCGCCTGGAAGCCTAGTGCACAGCATGCGGGAAGCGAGCCTCCTTGGGGGAAGAGGAGGCAGCCCAGCTGCGTGCGGCTGCAATCCCTTCTTGGGCGGAGCCCAGTGAGCCTCCAGTACGGCAGAGCTCCAGCTCTGCTCAGAGGCCCGATCTGGCCGAGTTCCTGGCCTGAGGCTTGCTCTGCCCTGGGCGAGCCTTGCCCAGACTTGCCTCGCTGCTAGGCTTCCTGCCCAGGAAGGAGCAGGCTGCGCGAGACTGGGAGACGCTCCTGGCGCCTTCCTGGCCTCAGCTCCACGCCTGCCTTGCCTTTGCACCTAGTCCCCAGGCGTCCTTGCGGAGGGCTTCGGGGCCGGTGGGTTGCACGCTGCCAAGCCCTCCAGCCGTGAGAGCTCTGTCATAGGGAAGGGAATGGCAACTGCAGGGCTCCTCCAGCGGTCGCTTGGCCGCCCAGACTCAGCACGGCACGGAGAGCACCAGGCTCCCAGGGCTCCTGGCTGTGGTCTGCAGCCCCACACACCCGGAGGCTGACTCCGTGAGCGCCCAGAAGCTGCCTGACAGACGTCATTTCCCTAGTGCGCTCCTAACCAGCAGAGACGTGTGCAGGCGGCTGGGGCCTGCCCTGCCTGTCTGGGCGGCCGCCCACAGCCTCAGCTCAGGGGAAGCAGCCCCTGTGCCAAGACTTGCAGGAGGCGCGGGGCGTCCCTGCCGGGAAGCCAAGTGCACAGTGCGCTTGCAAGCGAGCCTCCTTGGGAAGAGTCGAGGGAGCCAAGCCGCGTGCAGCTGCCATCCCTGCTTGGGCGGAGCCGAGTGTGCCTCCAGTACGGCAGAGCCCCAGCTCTGCTCAGAGGCCGGATCTAGTCAAGGTCCTTGCGCGAGGCTGCTCTGCCCTGTGCGAGACTCGCCCAGGCTTGCCTCGCTTCTAGGCTTCCTGCCCAGGAAGGAGCCGGCTGTGCGATGCTGGAGAGGCCACTGGCGCCTTCCTGGCCTCAGCTCCACTCCTGCCTTGCCTCTGCATCCAAGCCCCAGGCGCCCTTGGGGAAGGCTTAGGAGCCGGTGGCTTGCACACTGCCAAGCCCTCCAGCAGTGAGGCCTCTATTAGAGGGGAGGGGCGGGCAAGGGCAGGGCTCCTCCAGCGGTTGCTTGGCCGCCCAGACTCAGCGCCGCACGGAGAGCACAAGGCTCACAGCTCCCCTGGCTGTGGTCTGCAGCCCCACACACCCGGAGGCTGACTCCGTGGGCGCCCAGAAGTTGCCCGACAGACGTCATTTCCCTAGCGCTCTCCTCCCCAGCCGAGACGTGTGCGGGTGGTGGGGCCTGCCCCTGCGTGTCTGGGCTCCCGCTGGCAGCCCCAGCTCAAGGGAAGCAGCCCTGAGCCAAGCCCTGTAGGAGGCGCGGGGCGCCCCCGCCTGGAAGCCTAGTGCACAGCATGCGGGAAGCGAGCCTCCTTGGGGGAAGAGGAGGCAGCCCAGCTGCGTGCGGCTGCAATCCCTTCTTGGGCGGAGCCCAGTGAGCCTCCAGTACGGCAGAGCTCCAGCTCTGCTCAGAGGCCCGATCTGGCCGAGTTCCTGGCCTGAGGCTGCTCTGCCCTGGGCGAGCCTTGCCCAGACTTGCCTCGCTGCTAGGCTTCCTGCCCAGGAAGGAGCAGGCCTGCGCGAGACTGGGAGACGCTCCTGGCGCCTTCCTGGCCTCAGCTCCACGCCTGCCTTGCCTTTGCACCTAGTCCCCAGGCGTCCTTGCGGAGGGCTTCGGGGCCGGTGGGTTGCACGCTGCCAAGCCCTCCAGCCGTGAGAGCTCTGTCATAGGGAAGGGAATGGCAACTGCAGGGCTCCTCCAGCGGTCGCTTGGCCGCCCAGACTCAGCACGGCACGGAGAGCACCAGGCTCCCAGGGCTCCTGGCTGTGGTCTGCAGCCCCACACACCCGGAGGCTGACTCCGTGAGCGCCCAGAAGCTGCCTGACAGACGTCATTTCCCTAGTGCTCTCCTAACCAGCAGAGACGTGTGCAGGCGGCTGGGCCTGCCCCTGCCTGTCTGGGCGGCCGCCCACAGCCTCAGCTCAGGGGAAGCAGCCCCTGTGCCAAGACTTGCAGGAGGCGCGGGGCGTCCCTGCCGGGAAGCCAAGTGCACAGTGCGCTTGCAAGCGAGCCTCCTTGGGAAGAGTCGAGGGAGCCAAGCCGCGTGCAGCTGCCATCCCTGCTTGGGCGGAGCCGAGTGTGCCTCCAGTACGGCAGAGCCCCAGCTCTGCTCAGAGGCCGGATCTAGTCAAGGTCCTTGCGCGAGGCTGCTCTGCCCTGTGCGAGACTCGCCCAGGCTTGCCTCGCTTCTAGGCTTCCTGCCCAGGAAGGAGCCGGCTGTGCGATGCTGGGAGAGGCCACTGGCGCCTTCCTGGCCTCAGCTCCACTCCTGCCTTGCCTCTGCATCCAAGCCCCAGGCGCCCTTGGGGAAGGCTTAGGAGCCGGTGGCTTGCACACTGCCAAGCCCTCCAGCAGTGAGGCCTCTATTAGAGGGGAGGGGCGGGCAAGGGCAGGGCTCCTCCAGCGGTTGCTTGGCCGCCCAGACTCAGCGCCGCACGGAGAGCACAAGGCTCACAGCTCCCCTGGCTGTGGTCTGCAGCCCCACACACCCGGAGGCTGACTCCGTGGGCGCCCAGAAGTTGCCCGACAGACGTCATTTCCCTGCGCTCTCCTCCCCAGCCGAGACGTGTGCGGGTGGTGGGGCCTGCCCCTGCGTGTCTGGGCTCCCGCTGGCAGCCCCAGCTCAAGGGAAGCAGCCCTGAGCCAAGCCCTGTAGGAGGCGCGGGGCGCCCCCGCCTGGAAGCCTAGTGCACAGCATGCGGGAAGCGAGCCTCCTTGGGGGAAGAGGAGGCAGCCCAGCTGCGTGCGGCTTGCAATCCCTTCTTGGGCGGAGCCAGTGAGCCTCCAGTACGGCAGAGCTCCAGCTCTGCTCAGAGGCCCGATCTGGCCGAGTTCCTGGCCTGAGGCTGCTCTGCCCTGGGCGAGCCTTGCCCAGACTTGCCTCGCTGCTAGGCTTCCTGCCCAGGAAGGAGCAGGCTGCGCGAGACTGGGAGACGCTCCTGGCGCCTTCCTGGCCTCAGCTCCACGCCTGCCTTGCCTTTGCACCTAGTCCCCAGGCGTCCTTGCGGAGGGCTTCGGGGCCGGTGGGTTGCACGCTGCCAAGCCCTCCAGCCGTGAGAGCTCTGTCATAGGGAAGGGAATGGCAACTGCAGGGCTCCTCCAGCGGTCGCTTGGCCGCCCAGACTCAGCACGGCACGGAGAGCACCAGGCTCCAGGGCTCCTGGCTGTGGTCTGCAGCCCCACACACCCGGAGGCTGACTCCGTGAGCGCCCAGAAGCTGCCTGACAGACGTCATTTCCCTAGTGCTCTCCTAACCAGCAGAGACGTGTGCAGGCGGCTGGGGCCTGCCCCTGCCTGTCTGGGCGGCCGCCCACAGCCTCAGCTCAGGGGAAGCAGCCCCTGTGCCAAGACTTGCAGGAGGCGCGGGGCGTCCCTGCCGGGAAGCCAAGTGCACAGTGCGCTTGCAAGCGAGCCTCCTTGGGAAGAGTCGAGGGAGCCAAGCCGCGTGCAGCTGCCATCCCTGCTTGGGCGGAGCCGAGTGTGCCTCCAGTACGGCAGAGCCCCAGCTCTGCTCAGAGGCCGGATCTAGTCAAGGTCCTTGCGCGAGGCTGCTCTGCCCCTGTGCGAGACTCGCCCAGGCTTGCCTCGCTTCTAGGCTTCCTGCCCAGGAAGGAGCCGGCTGTGCGATGCTGGGAGAGGCCACTGGCGCCTTCCTGGCCTCAGCTCCACTCCTGCCTTGCCTCTGCATCCAAGCCCCAGGCGCCCTTGGGGAAGGCTTAGGAGCCGGTGGCTTGCACACTGCAAGCCCTCCAGCAGTGAGGCCTCTATTAGAGGGGAGGGGCGGGCAAGGGCAGGGCTCCTCCAGCGGTTGCTTGGCCGCCCAGACTCAGCGCCGCACGGAGAGCACAAGGCTCACAGCTCCCCTGGCTGTGGTCTGCAGCCCCACACACCCGGAGGCTGACCTCCGTGGGCGCCCAGAAGTTGCCCGACAGACGTCAATTTCCCTAGCGCTCTCCTCCCCAGCCGAGACGTGTGCGGGTGGTGGGGCCTGCCCCTGCGTGTCTGGGCTCCCGCTGGCAGCCCAGCTCAAGGGAAGCAGCCCCTGAGCCAAGCCCTGTAGGAGGCGCGGGGCGCCCCCGCCTGGAAGCCTAGTGCACAGCATGCGGGAAGCGAGCTCCTTGGGGAAGAGGAGGCAGCCCAGCTGCGTGCGGCTGCAATCCCTTCTTGGGCGGAGCCCAGTGAGCCTCCAGTACGGCAGAGCTCCAGCTCTGCTCAGAGGCCCGATCTGGCCGAGTTCCTGGCCTGAGGCTGCTCTGCCCTGGGGCGAGCCTTGCCCAGACTTGCCTCGCTGCTAGGCTTCCTGCCCAGGAAGGAGCAGGCTGCGCGAGACTGGGAGACGCTCCTGGCGCCTTCCTGGCCTCAGCTCCACGCCTGCCTTGCCTTTGCACCTAGTCCCCAGGCGTCCTTGCGGAGGGCTTCGGGGCCGGTGGGTTGCACGCTGCCAAGCCCTCCAGCCGTGAGAGCTCTGTCATAGGGAAGGGAATGCAACTGCAGGGCTCCTCCAGCGGTCGCTTGGCCGCCCAGACTCAGCACGGCACGGAGAGCACCAGGCTCCCAGGGCTCCTGGCTGTGGTCTGCAGCCCCACACACCCGGAGGCTGACTCCGTGAGCGCCCAGAAGCTGCCTGACAGACGTCATTTCCCTAGTGCTCTCCTAACCAGCAGAGACGTGTGCAGGCGGCTGGGGCCTGCCCCTGCCTGTCTGGGCGGCCGCCCACAGCCTCAGCTCAGGGGAAGCAGCCCCTGTGCCAAGACTTGCAGGAGGCGCGGGGCGTCCCTGCCGGGAAGCCAAGTGCACAGTGCGCTTGCAAGCGAGCCTCCTTGGGAAGAGTCGAGGGAGCCAAGCCGCGTGCAGCTGCCATCCCTGCTTGGGCGGAGCCGAGTGTGCCTCCAGTACGGCAGAGCCCCAGCTCTGCTCAGAGGCCGGATCTAGTCAAGGTCCTTGCGCGAGGCTGCTCTGCCTGTGCGAGACTCGCCCAGGCTTGCCTCGCTTCTAGGCTTCCTGCCCAGGAAGGAGCCGGCTGTGCGATGCTGGGAGAGGCCACTGGCGCCTTCCTGGCCTCAGCTCCACTCCTGGCTTGCCTCTGCATCCAAGCCCAGGCGCCCTTGGGGAAGGCTTAGGAGCCGGTGGCTTGCACACTGCCAAGCCCTCCAGCAGTGAGGCTTCTATTAGAGGGGAGGGGCGGGCAAGGGCAGGGCTCCTCCAGCGGTTGCTTGGCCGCCCAGACTCAGCGCCGCACGGAGAGCACAAGGCTCACAGCTCCCCTGGCTGTGGTCTGCAGCCCCACACACCCGGAGGCTGACTCCGTGGGCGCCCAGAAGTTGCCCGACAGACGTCATTTCCCTAGCGCTCTCCTCCCCAGCCGAGACGTGTGCGGGTGGTGGGGCCTGCCCCTGCGTGTCTGGGCTCCCGCTGGCAGCCCCAGCTCAAGGGAAGCAGCCCCTGAGCCAAGCCCTGTAGGAGGCGCGGGGCGCCCCCGCCTGGAAGCCTAGTGCACAGCATGCGGGAAGCGAGCCTCCTTGGGGGAAGAGGAGGCAGCCCAGCTGCGTGCGGCTGCAATCCCTTCTTGGGCGGAGCCCAGTGAGCCTCCAGTACGGCAGAGCTCCAGCTCTGCTCAGAGGCCCGATCTGGCCGAGTTCCTGGCCTGAGGCTGCTCTGCCCTGGGCGAGCCTTGCCCAGACTTGCCTCGCTGCTAGGCTTCCTGCCCAGGAAGGAGCAGGCTGCGCGAGACTGGGAGACGCTCCTGGCGCCTTCCTGGCCTCAGCTCCACGCCTGCCTTGCCTTTGCACCTAGTCCCCAGGCGTCCTTGCGGAGGGCTTCGGGGCCGGTGGGTTGCACGCTGCCAAGCCCTCCAGCCGTGAGAGCTCTGTCATAGGGAAGGGAATGGCAACTGCAGGGCTCCTCCAGCGGTCGCTTGGCCGCCCAGACTCAGCACGGCACGGAGAGCACCAGGCTCCCAGGGCTCCTGGCTGTGGTCTGCAGCCCCACACACCCGGAGGCTGACTCCGTGAGCGCCCAG
Organism: Budorcas taxicolor; assembly: GCF_023091745.1. NCBI lineage: Eukaryota > Metazoa > Chordata > Mammalia > Artiodactyla > Bovidae > Budorcas > Budorcas taxicolor. The sequence goes on along the minus strand of NW_026291608.1, from coordinate 197,534 downwards.
AAGCTGCCTGACAGACGTCATTTCCCTAGTGCTCTCCTAACCAGCAGAGACGTGTGCAGGCGGCTGGGGCCTGCCCCTGCCTGTCTGGGCGGCCGCCCACAGCCTCAGCTCAGGGGAAGCAGCCCCTGTGCCAAGACTTGCAGGAGGCGCGGGGCGTCCCTGCCGGGAAGCCAAGTGCACAGTGCGCTTGCAAGCGAGCCTCCTTGGGAAGAGTCGAGGGAGCCAAGCCGCGTGCAGCTGCCATCCCTGCTTGGGCGGAGCCGAGTGTGCCTCCAGTACGGCAGAGCCCCAGCTCTGCTCAGAGGCCGGATCTAGTCAAGGTCCTTGCGCGAGGCTGCTCTGCCCTGTGCGAGACTCGCCCAGGCTTGCCTCGCTTCTAGGCTTCCTGCCCAGGAAGGAGCCGGCTGTGCGATGCTGGGAGAGGCCACTGGCGCCTTCCTGGCCTCAGCTCCACTCCTGCCTTGCCTGTGCATCTAGGCCGCAGGCGTCCTTGGGGAAGGCTTAGGAGCCGGTGGCTTGCACACTGCCAAGCCCTCCAGCAGTGAGGCCTCTATTAGAGGGGAGGGGAGGGCAAGGGCAGGGCTCCTCCAGCGGTTGCTTGGCCGCCCAGACTCAGCGCCGCACGGAGAGCACAAGGCTCACAGCTCCCCTGGCTGTGGTCTGCAGCCCCACACACCCGGAGGCTGACTCCGTGGGCGCCCAGAAGTTGCCCGACAGACGTCATTTCCCTAGCGCTCTCCTCCCCAGCCGAGACGTGTGCGGGTGGTGGGGCCTGCCCCTGCGTGTCTGGGCTCCCGCTGGCAGCCCCAGCTCAAGGGAAGCAGCCCCTGAGCCAAGCCCTGTAGGAGGCGCGGGGCGCCCCCGCCTGGAAGCCTAGTGCACAGCATGCGGGAAGCGAGCCTCCTTGGGGGAAGAGGAGGCAGCCCAGCTGCGTGCGGCTGCAATCCCTTCTTGGGCGGAGCCCAGTGAGCCTCCAGTACGGCAGAGCTCCAGCTCTGCTCAGAGGCCCGATCTGGCCGAGTTCCTGGCCTGAGGCTGCTCTGCCCTGGGCGAGCCTTGCCCAGACTTGCCTCGCTGCTAGGCTTCCTGCCCAGGAAGGAGCAGGCTGCGCGAGACTGGGAGACGCTCCTGGCGCCTTCCTGGCCTCAGCTCCACGCCTGCCTTGCCTTTGCACCTAGTCCCCAGGCGTCCTTGCGGAGGGCTTCGGGGCCGGTGGGTTGCACGCTGCCAAGCCCTCCAGCCGTGAGAGCTCTGTCATAGGGAAGGGAATGGCAACTGCAGGGCTCCTCCAGCGGTCGCTTGGCCGCCCAGACTCAGCACGGCACGGAGAGCACCAGGCTCCCAGGGCTCCTGGCTGTGGTCTGCAGCCCCACACACCCGGAGGCTGACTCCGTGAGCGCCCAGAAGCTGCCTGACAGACGTCATTTCCCTAGTGCGCTCCTAACCAGCAGAGACGTGTGCAGGCGGCTGGGGCCTGCCCCTGCCTGTCTGGGCGGCCGCCCACAGCCTCAGCTCAGGGGAAGCAGCCCCTGTGCCAAGACTTGCAGGAGGCGCGGGGCGTCCCTGCCGGGAAGCCAAGTGCACAGTGCGCTTGCAAGCGAGCCTCTTGGGAAGAGTCGAGGGAGCCAAGCCGCGTGCAGCTGCCATCCCTGCTTGGGCGGAGCCGAGTGTGCCTCCAGTACGGCAGAGCCCCAGCTCTGCTCAGAGGCCGGATCTAGTCAAGGTCCTTGCGCGAGGCTGCTCTGCCCTGTGCGAGACTCGCCCAGGCTTGCCTCGCTTCTAGGCTTCCTGCCCAGGAAGGAGCCGGCTGTGCGATGCTGGGAGAGGCCACTGGCGCCTTCCTGGCCTCAGCTCCACTCCTGCCTTGCCTCTGCATCCAAGCCCCAGGCGCCCTTGGGGAAGGCTTAGGAGCCGGTGGCTTGCACACTGCCAAGCCCTCCAGCAGTGAGGCCTCTATTAGAGGGGAGGGGCGGGCAAGGGCAGGGCTCCTCCAGCGGTTGCTTGGCCGCCCAGACTCAGCGCCGCACGGAGAGCACAAGGCTCACAGCTCCCCTGGCTGTGGTCTGCAGCCCCACACACCCGGAGGCTGACTCCGTGGGCGCCCAGAAGTTGCCCGACAGACGTCATTTCCCTAGCGCTCTCCTCCCCAGCCGAGACGTGTGCGGGTGGTGGGGCCTGCCCCTGCGTGTCTGGGCTCCCGCTGGCAGCCCCAGCTCAAGGGAAGCAGCCCCTGAGCCAAGCCCTGTAGGAGGCGCGGGGCGCCCCCGCCTGGAAGCCTAGTGCACAGCATGCGGGAAGCGAGCCTCCTTGGGGGAAGAGGAGGCAGCCCAGCTGCGTGCGGCTGCAATCCCTTCTTGGGCGGAGCCCAGTGAGCCTCCAGTACGGCAGAGCTCCAGCTCTGCTCAGAGGCCCGATCTGGCCGAGTTCCTGGCCTGAGGCTGCTCTGCCCTGGGCGAGCCTTGCCCAGACTTGCCTCGCTGCTAGGCTTCCTGCCCAGGAAGGAGCAGGCTGCGCGAGACTGGGAGACGCTCCTGGCGCCTTCCTGGCCTCAGCTCCACGCCTGCCTTGCCTTTGCACCTAGTCCCCAGGCGTCCTTGCGGAGGGCTTCGGGGCCGGTGGGTTGCACGCTGCCAAGCCCTCCAGCCGTGAGAGCTCTGTCATAGGAAGGGAATGGCAACTGCAGGGCTCCTCCAGCGGTCGCTTGGCCGCCCAGACTCAGCACGGCACGGAGAGCACCAGGCTCCCAGGGCTCCTGGCTGTGGTCTGCAGCCCCACACACCCGGAGGCTGACTCCGTGAGCGCCCAGAAGCTGCCTGACAGACGTCATTTCCCTAGTGCTCTCCTAACCAGCAGAGACGTGTGCAGGCGGCTGGGGCCTGCCCCTGCCTGTCTGGGCGGCCGCCCACAGCCTCAGCTCAGGGGAAGCAGCCCCTGTGCCAAGACTTGCAGGAGGCGCGGGGCGTCCCTGCCGGGAAGCCAAGTGCACAGTGCGCTTGCAAGCGAGCCTCCTTGGGAAGAGTCGAGGGAGCCAAGCCGCGTGCAGCTGCCATCCCTGCTTGGGCGGAGCCGAGTGTGCCTCCAGTACGGCAGAGCCCCAGCTCTGCTCAGAGGCCGGATCTAGTCAAGGTCCTTGCGCGAGGCTGCTCTGCCCTGTGCGAGACTCGCCCAGGCTTGCCTCGCTTCTAGGCTTCCTGCCCAGGAAGGAGCCGGCTGTGCGATGCTGGGAGAGGCCACTGGCGCCTTCCTGGCCTCAGCTCCACTCCTGGCTTGCCTCTGCATCCAAGCCCCAGGCGCCCTTGGGGAAGGCTTAGGAGCCGGTGGCTTGCACACTGCCAAGCCCTCCAGCAGTGAGGCTTCTATTAGAGGGGAGGGGCGGGCAAGGGCAGGGCTCCTCCAGCGGTTGCTTGGCCGCCCAGACTCAGCGCCGCACGGAGAGCACAAGGCTCACAGCTCCCCTGGCTGTGGTCTGCAGCCCCACACACCCGGAGGCTGACTCCGTGGGCGCCCAGAAGTTGCCCGACAGACGTCATTTCCCTAGCGCTCTCCTCCCCAGCCGAGACGTGTGCGGGTGGTGGGGCCTGCCCCTGCGTGTCTGGGCTCCCGCTGGCAGCCCCAGCTCAAGGGAAGCAGCCCCTGAGCCAAGCCCTGTAGGAGGCGCGGGGCGCCCCCGCCTGGAAGCCTAGTGCACAGCATGCGGGAAGCGAGCCTCCTTGGGGGAAGAGGAGGCAGCCCAGCTGCGTGCGGCTGCAATCCCTTCTTGGGCGGAGCCCAGTGAGCCTCCAGTACGGCAGAGCTCCAGCTCTGCTCAGAGGCCCGATCTGGCCGAGTTCCTGGCCTGAGGCTGCTCTGCCCTGGGCGAGCCTTGCCAGACTTGCCTCGCTGCTAGGCTTCCTGCCCAGGAAGGAGCAGGCTGCGCGAGACTGGGAGACGCTCCTGGCGCCTTCCTGGCCTCAGCTCCACGCCTGCCTTGCCTTTGCACCTAGTCCCCAGGCGTCCTTGCGGAGGGCTTCGGGGCCGGTGGGTTGCACGCTGCCAAGCCCTCCAGCCGTGAGAGCTCTGTCATAGGGAAGGGAATGGCAACTGCAGGGCTCCTCCAGCGGTCGCTTGGCCGCCCAGACTCAGCACGGCACGGAGAGCACCAGGCTCCCAGGGCTCCTGGCTGTGGTCTGCAGCCCCACACACCCGGAGGCTGACTCCGTGAGCGCCCAGAAGCTGCCTGACAGACGTCATTTCCCTAGTGCTCTCCTAACCAGCAGAGACGTGTGCAGGCGGCTGGGGCCTGCCCCTGCCTGTCTGGGCGGCCGCCCACAGCCTCAGCTCAGGGGAAGCAGCCCCTGTGCCAAGACTTGCAGGAGGCGCGGGGCGTCCCTGCCGGGAAGCCAAGTGCACAGTGCGCTTGCAAGCGAGCCTCCTTGGGAAGAGTCGAGGGAGCCAAGCCGCGTGCAGCTGCCATCCCTGCTTGGGCGGAGCCGAGTGTGCCTCCAGTACGGCAGAGCCCCAGCTCTGCTCAGAGGCCGGATCTAGTCAAGGTCCTTGCGCGAGGCTGCTCTGCCCTGTGCGAGACTCGCCCAGGCTTGCCTCGCTTCTAGGCTTCCTGCCCAGGAAGGAGCCGGCTGTGCGATGCTGGGAGAGGGCCACTGGCGCCTTCCTGGCCTCAGCTCCACTCCTGCCTTGCCTCTGCATCCAAGCCCCAGGCGCCCTTGGGGAAGGCTTAGGAGCCGGTGGCTTGCACACTGCCAAGCCCTCCAGCAGTGAGGCCTCTATTAGAGGGGAGGGGCGGGCAAGGGCAGGGCTCCTCCAGCGGTTGCTTGGCCGCCCAGACTCAGCGCCGCACGGAGAGCACAAGGCTCACAGCTCCCCTGGCTGTGGTCTGCAGCCCCACACACCCGGAGGCTGACTCCGTGGGCGCCCAGAAGTTGCCCGACAGACGTCATTTCCCTAGCGCTCTCCTCCCCAGCCGAGACGTGTGCGGGTGGTGGGGCCTGCCCCTGCGTGTCTGGGCTCCCGCTGGCAGCCCCAGCTCAAGGAAGCAGCCCCTGAGCCAAGCCCTGTAGGAGGCGCGGGGCGCCCCCGCCTGGAAGCCTAGTGCACAGCATGCGGGAAGCGAGCCTCCTTGGGGGAAGAGGAGGCAGCCCAGCTGCGTGCGGCTGCAATCCCTTCTTGGGCGGAGCCCAGTGAGCCTCCAGTACGGCAGAGCTCCAGCTCTGCTCAGAGGCCCGATCTGGCCGAGTTCCTGGCCTGAGGCTGCTCTGCCCTGGGCGAGCCTTGCCCAGACTTGCCTCGCTGCTAGGCTTCCTGCCCAGGAAGGAGCAGGCTGCGCGAGACTGGGAGACGCTCCTGGCGCCTTCCTGGCCTCAGCTCCACGCCTGCCTTGCCTTTGCACCTAGTCCCCAGGCGTCCTTGCGGAGGGCTTCGGGGCCGGTGGGTTGCACGCTGCCAAGCCCTCCAGCCGTGAGAGCTCTGTCATAGGGAAGGGAATGGCAACTGCAGGGCTCCTCCAGCGGTCGCTTGGCCGCCCAGACTCAGCACGGCACGGAGAGCACCAGGCTCCCAGGGCTCCTGGCTGTGGTCTGCAGCCCCACACACCCGGAGGCTGACTCCGTGAGCGCCCAGAAGCTGCCTGACAGACGTCATTTCCCTAGTGCTCTCCTAACCAGCAGAGACGTGTGCAGGCGGCTGGGGCCTGCCCCTGCCTGTCTGGGCGGCCGCCCACAGCCTCAGCTCAGGGGAAGCAGCCCCTGTGCCAAGACTTGCAGGAGGCGCGGGGCGTCCCTGCCGGGAAGCCAAGTGCACAGTGCGCTTGCAAGCGAGCCTCCTTGGGAAGAGTCGAGGGAGCCAAGCCGCGTACAGCTGCCATCCCTGCTTGGGCGGAGCCGAGTGTGCCTCCAGTACGGCAGAGCCCCAGCTCTGCTCAGAGGCCGGATCTAGTCAAGGTCCTTGCGCGAGGCTGCTCTGCCCTGTGCGAGACTCGCCCAGGCTTGCCTTGCTTCTAGGCTTCCTGCCCAGGAAGGAGCCGGCTGTGCGATGCTGGGAGAGGCCACTGGCGCCTTCCTGGCCTCAGCTCCACTCCTGGCTTGCCTCTGCATCCAAGCCCCAGGCGCCCTTGGGGAAGGCTTAGGAGCCGGTGGCTTGCACACTGCCAAGCCCTCCAGCAGTGAGGCTTCTATTAGAGGGGAGGGGCGGGCAAGGGCAGGGCTCCTCCAGCGGTTGCTTGGCCGCCCAGACTCAGCGCCGCACGGAGAGCACAAGGCTCACAGCTCCCCTGGCTGTGGTCTGCAGCCCCACACACCCGGAGGCTGACTCCGTGGGCGCCCAGAAGTTGCCCGACAGACGTCATTTCCCTAGCGCTCTCCTCCCCAGCCGAGACGTGTGCGGGTGGTGGGGCCTGCCCCTGCGTGTCTGGGCTCCCGCTGGCAGCCCCAGCTCAAGGGAAGCAGCCCCTGAGCCAAGCCCTGTAGGAGGCGCGGGGCGCCCCCGCCTGGAAGCCTAGTGCACAGCATGCGGGAAGCGAGCCTCCTTGGGGGAAGAGGAGGCAGCCCAGCTGCGTGCGGCTGCAATCCCTTCTTGGGCGGAGCCCAGTGAGCCTCCAGTACGGCAGAGCTCCAGCTCTGCTCAGAGGCCCGATCTGGCCGAGTTCCTGGCCTGAGGCTGCTCTGCCCTGGGCGAGCCTTGCCCAGACTTGCCTCGCTGCTAGGCTTCCTGCCCAGGAAGGAGCAGGCTGCGCGAGACTGGGAGACGCTCCTGGCGCCTTCCTGGCCTCAGCTCCACGCCTGCCTTGCCTTTGCACCTAGTCCCCAGGCGTCCTTGCGGAGGGCTTCGGGGCCGGTGGGTTGCACGCTGCCAAGCCCTCCAGCCGTGAGAGCTCTGTCATAGGGAAGGGAATGGCAACTGCAGGGCTCCTCCAGCGGTCGCTTGGCCGCCCAGACTCAGCACGGCACGGAGAGCACCAGGCTCCCAGGGCTCCTGGCTGTGGTCTGCAGCCCCACACACCCGGAGGCTGACTCCGTGAGCGCCCAGAAGCTGCCTGACAGACGTCATTTCCCTAGTGCGCTCCTAACCAGCAGAGACGTGTGCAGGCGGCTGGGGCCTGCCCCTGCCTGTCTGGGCGGCCGCCCACAGCCTCAGCTCAGGGGAAGCAGCCCCTGTGCCAAGACTTGCAGGAGGCGCGGGGCGTCCCTGCCGGGAAGCCAAGTGCACAGTGCGCTTGCAAGCGAGCCTCCTTGGGAAGAGTCGAGGGAGCCAAGCCGCGTGCAGCTGCCATCCCTGCTTGGGCGGAGCCGAGTGTGCCTCCAGTACGGCAGAGCCCCAGCTCTGCTCAGAGGCCGGATCTAGTCAAGGTCCTTGCGCGAGGCTGCTCTGCCCTGTGCGAGACTCGCCCAGGCTTGCCTCGCTTCTAGGCTTCCTGCCCAGGAAGGAGCCGGCTGTGCGATGCTGGGAGAGGCCACTGGCGCCTTCCTGGCCTCAGCTCCACTCCTGCCTTGCCTCTGCATCCAAGCCCCAGGCGCCCTTGGGGAAAGCTTAGGAGCCGGTGGCTTGCACACTGCCAAGCCCTCCAGCAGTGAGGCCTCTATTAGAGGGGAGGGGCGGTCAAGGGCAGGGCTCCTCCAGCGGTTGCTTGGCCGCCCAGACTCAGCGCCGCACGGAGAGCACAAGGCTCACAGCTCCCCTGGCTGTGGTCTGCAGCCCCACACACCCGGAGGCTGACTCCGTGGGCGCCCAGAAGTTGCCCGACAGACGTCATTTCCCTAGCGCTCTCCTCCCCAGCCGAGACGTGTGCGGGTGGTGGGGCCTGCCCCTGCGTGTCTGGGCTCCCGCTGGCAGCCCCAGCTCAAGGGAAGCAGCCCCTGAGCCAAGCCCTGTAGGAGGCGCGGGGCGCCCCCGCCTGGAAGCCTAGTGCACAGCATGCGGGAAGCGAGCCTCCTTGGGGGAAGAGGAGGCAGCCCAGCTGCGTGCGGCTGCAATCCCTTCTTGGGCGGAGCCCAGTGAGCCTCCAGTACGGCAGAGCTCCAGCTCTGCTCAGAGGCCCGATCTGGCCGAGTTCCTGGCCTGAGGCTGCTCTGCCCTGGGCGAGCCTTGCCCAGACTTGCCTCGCTGCTAGGCTTCCTGCCCAGGAAGGAGCAGGCTGCGCGAGACTGGGAGACGCTCCTGGCGCCTTCCTGGCCTCAGCTCCACGCCTGCCTTGCCTTTGCACCTAGTCCCCAGGCGTCCTTGCGGAGGGCTTCGGGGTCGGTGGGTTGCACGCTGCCAAGCCCTCCAGCCATGAGAGCTCTGTCATAGGGAAGGGAATGGCAACTGCAGGGCTCCTCCAGCGGTCGCTTGGCCGCCCAGACTCAGCACGGCACGGAGAGCACCAGGCTCCCAGGGCTCCTGGCTGTGGTCTGCAGCCCCACACACCCGGAGGCTGACTCCGTGAGCGCCCAGAAGCTGCCTGACAGACGTCATTTCCCTAGTGCGCTCCTAACCAGCAGAGACGTGTGCAGGCGGCTGGGGCCTGCCCCTGCCTGTCTGGGCGGCCGCCCACAGCCTCAGCTCAGGGGAAGCAGCCCCTGTGCCAAGACTTGCAGGAGGCGCGGGGCGTCCCTGCCGGGAAGCCAAGTGCACAGTGCGCTTGCAAGCGAGCCTCCTTGGGAAGAGTCGAGGGAGCCAAGCCGCGTGCAGCTGCCATCCCTGCTTGGGCGGAGCCGAGTGTGCCTCCAGTACGGCAGAGCCCCAGCTCTGCTCAGAGGCCGGATCTAGTCAAGGTCCTTGCGCGAGGCTGCTCTGCCCTGTGCGAGACTCGCCCAGGCTTGCCTCGCTTCTAGGCTTCCTGCCCAGGAAGGAGCCGGCTGTGCGATGCTGGGAGAGGCCACTGGCGCCTTCCTGGCCTCAGCTCCACTCCTGCCTTGCCTCTGCATCCAAGCCCCAGGCGCCCTTGGGGAAGGCTTAGGAGCCGGTGGCTTGCACACTGCCAAGCCCTCCAGCAGTGAGGCCTCTATTAGAGGGGAGGGGCGGGCAAGGGCAGGGCTCCTCCAGCGGTTGCTTGGCCGCCCAGACTCAGCGCCGCACGGAGAGCACAAGGCTCACAGCTCCCCTGGCTGTGGTCTGCAGCCCCACACACCCGGAGGCTGACTCCGTGGGCGCCCAGAAGTTGCCCGACAGACGTCATTTCCCTAGCGCTCTCCTCCCCAGCCGAGACGTGTGCGGGTGGTGGGGCCTGCCCCTGCGTGTCTGGGCTCCCGCTGGCAGCCCCAGCTCAAGGGAAGCAGCCCCTGAGCCAAGCCCTGTAGGAGGCGCGGGGCGCCCCCGCCTGGAAGCCTAGTGCACAGCATGCGGGAAGCGAGCCTCCTTGGGGGAAGAGGAGGCAGCCCAGCTGCGTGCGGCTGCAATCCCTTCTTGGGCGGAGCCCAGTGAGCCTCCAGTACGGCAGAGCTCCAGCTCTGCTCAGAGGCCCGATCTGGCCGAGTTCCTGGCCTGAGGCTGCTCTGCCCTGGGCGAGCCTTGCCCAGACTTGCCTCGCTGCTAGGCTTCCTGCCCAGGAAGGAGCAGGCTGCGCGAGACTGGGAGACGCTCCTGGCGCCTTCCTGGCCTCAGCTCCACGCCTGCCTTGCCTTTGCACCTAGTCCCCAGGCGTCCTTGCGGAGGGCTTCGGGGCCGGTGGGTTGCACGCTGCCAAGCCCTCCAGCCGTGAGAGCTCTGTCATAGGGAAGGGAATGGCAACTGCAGGGCTCCTCCAGCGGTCGCTTGGCCGCCCAGACTCAGCACGGCACGGAGAGCACCAGGCTCCCAGGGCTCCTGGCTGTGGTCTGCAGCCCCACACACCCGGAGGCTGACTCCGTGAGCGCCCAGAAGCTGCCTGACAGACGTCATTTCCCTAGTGCTCTCCTAACCAGCAGAGACGTGTGCAGGCGGCTGGGGCCTGCCCCTGCCTGTCTGGGCGGCCGCCCACAGCCTCAGCTCAGGGGAAGCAGCCCCTGTGCCAAGACTTGCAGGAGGCGCGGGGCGTCCCTGCCGGGAAGCCAAGTGCACAGTGCGCTTGCAAGCGAGCCTCCTTGGGAAGAGTCGAGGGAGCCAAGCCGCGTGCAGCTGCCATCCCTGCTTGGGCGGAGCCGAGTGTGCCTCCAGTACGGCAGAGCCCCAGCTCTGCTCAGAGGCCGGATCTAGTCAAGGTCCTTGCGCGAGGCTGCTCTGCCCTGTGCGAGACTCGCCCAGGCTTGCCTCGCTTCTAGGCTTCCTGCCCAGGAAGGAGCCGGCTGTGCGATGCTGGGAGAGGCCACTGGCGCCTTCCTGGCCTCAGCTCCACTCCTGGCTTGCCTCTGCATCCAAGCCCCAGGCGCCCTTGGGGAAGGCTTAGGAGCCGGTGGCTTGCACACTGCCAAGCCCTCCAGCAGTGAGGCTTCTATTAGAGGGGAGGGGCGGGCAAGGGCAGGGCTCCTCCAGCGGTTGCTTGGCCGCCCAGACTCAGCGCCGCACGGAGAGCACAAGGCTCACAGCTCCCCTGGCTGTGGTCTGCAGCCCCACACACCCGGAGGCTGACTCCGTGGGCGCCCAGAAGTTGCCCGACAGACGTCATTTCCCTAGCGCTCTCCTCCCCAGCCGAGACGTGTGCGGGTGGTGGGGCCTGCCCCTGCGTGTCTGGGCTCCCGCTGGCAGCCCCAGCTCAAGGGAAGCAGCCCCTGAGCCAAGCCCTGTAGGAGGCGCGGGGCGCCCCCGCCTGGAAGCCTAGTGCACAGCATGCGGGAAGCGAGCCTCCTTGGGGGAAGAGGAGGCAGCCCAGCTGCGTGCGGCTGCAATCCCTTCTTGGGCGGAGCCCAGTGAGCCTCCAGTACGGCAGAGCTCCAGCTCTGCTCAGAGGCCCGATCTGGCCGAGTTCCTGGCCTGAGGCTGCTCTGCCCTGGGCGAGCCTTGCCCAGACTTGCCTCGCTGCTAGGCTTCCTGCCCAGGAAGGAGCAGGCTGCGCGAGACTGGGAGACGCTCCTGGCGCCTTCCTGGCCTCAGCTCCACGCCTGCCTTGCCTTTGCACCTAGTCCCCAGGCGTCCTTGCGGAGGGCTTCGGGGCCGGTGGGTTGCACGCTGCCAAGCCCTCCAGCCGTGAGAGCTCTGTCATAGGGAAGGGAATGGCAACTGCAGGGCTCCTCCAGCGGTCGCTTGGCCGCCCAGACTCAGCACGGCACGGAGAGCACCAGGCTCCCAGGGCTCCTGGCTGTGGTCTGCAGCCCCACACACCCGGAGGCTGACTCCGTGAGCGCCCAGAAGCTGCCTGACAGACGTCATTTCCCTAGTGCTCTCCTAACCAGCAGAGACGTGTGCAGGCGGCTGGGGCCTGCCCCTGCCTGTCTGGGCGGCCGCCCACAGCCTCAGCTCAGGGGAAGCAGCCCCTGTGCCAAGACTTGCAGGAGGCGCGGGGCGTCCCTGCCGGGAAGCCAAGTGCACAGTGCGCTTGCAAGCGAGCCTCCTTGGGAAGAGTCGAGGGAGCCAAGCCGCGTGCAGCTGCCATCCCTGCTTGGGCGGAGCCGAGTGTGCCTCCAGTACGGCAGAGCCCCAGCTCTGCTCAGAGGCCGGATCTAGTCAAGGTCCTTGCGCGAGGCTGCTCTGCCCTGTGCGAGACTCGCCCAGGCTTGCCTCGCTTCTAGGCTTCCTGCCCAGGAAGGAGCCGGCTGTGCGATGCTGGGAGAGGCCACTGGCGCCTTCCTGGCCTCAGCTCCACTCCTGCCTTGCCTCTGCATCCAAGCCCCAGGCGCCCTTGGGGAAAGCTTAGGAGCCGGTGGCTTGCACACTGCCAAGCCCTCCAGCAGTGAGGCCTCTATTAGAGGGGAGGGGCGGGCAAGGGCAGGGCTCCTCCAGCGGTTGCTTGGCCGCCCAGACTCAGCGCCGCACGGAGAGCACAAGGCTCACAGCTCCCCTGGCTGTGGTCTGCAGCCCCACACACCCGGAGGCTGACTCCGTGGGCGCCCAGAAGTTGCCCGACAGACGTCATTTCCCTAGCGCTCTCCTCCCCAGCCGAGACGTGTGCGGGTGGTGGGGCCTGCCCCTGCGTGTCTGGGCTCCCGCTGGCAGCCCCAGCTCAAGGGAAGCAGCCCCTGAGCCAAGCCCTGTAGGAGGCGCGGGGCGCCCCCGCCTGGAAGCCTAGTGCACAGCATGCGGGAAGCGAGCCTCCTTGGGGGAAGAGGAGGCAGCCCAGCTGCGTGCGGCTGCAATCCCTTCTTGGGCGGAGCCCAGTGAGCCTCCAGTACGGCAGAGCTCCAGCTCTGCTCAGAGGCCCGATCTGGCCGAGTTCCTGGCCTGAGGCTGCTCTGCCCTGGGCGAGCCTTGCCCAGACTTGCCTCGCTGCTAGGCTTCCTGCCCAGGAAGGAGCAGGCTGCGCGAGACTGGGAGACGCTCCTGGCGCCTTCCTGGCCTCAGCTCCACGCCTGCCTTGCCTTTGCACCTAGTCCCCAGGCGTCCTTGCGGAGGGCTTCGGGGCCGGTGGGTTGCACGCTGCCAAGCCCTCCAGCCATGAGAGCTCTGTCATAGGGAAGGGAATGGCAACTGCAGGGCTCCTCCAGCGGTCGCTTGGCCGCCCAGACTCAGCACGGCACGGAGAGCACCAGGCTCCCAGGGCTCCTGGCTGTGGTCTGCAGCCCCACACACCCGGAGGCTGACTCCGTGAGCGCCCAGAAGCTGCCTGACAGACGTCATTTCCCTAGTGCGCTCCTAACCAGCAGAGACGTGTGCAGGCGGCTGGGGCCTGCCCCTGCCTGTCTGGGCGGCCGCCCACAGCCTCAGCTCAGGGGAAGCAGCCCCTGTGCCAAGACTTGCAGGAGGCGCGGGGCGTCCCTGCCGGGAAGCCAAGTGCACAGTGCGCTTGCAAGCGAGCCTCCTTGGGAAGAGTCGAGGGAGCCAAGCCGCGTGCAGCTGCCATCCCTGCTTGGGCGGAGCCGAGTGTGCCTCCAGTACGGCAGAGCCCCAGCTCTGCTCAGAGGCCGGATCTAGTCAAGGTCCTTGCGCGAGGCTGCTCTGCCCTGTGCGAGACTCGCCCAGGCTTGCCTCGCTTCTAGGCTTCCTGCCCAGGAAGGAGCCGGCTGTGCGATGCTGGGAGAGGCCACTGGCGCCTTCCTGGCCTCAGCTCCACTCCTGCCTTGCCTCTGCATCCAAGCCCCAGGCGCCCTTGGGGAAGGCTTAGGAGCCGGTGGCTTGCACACTGCCAAGCCCTCCAGCAGTGAGGCCTCTATTAGAGGGGAGGGGCGGGCAAGGGCAGGGCTCCTCCAGCGGTTGCTTGGCCGCCCAGACTCAGCGCCGCACGGAGAGCACAAGGCTCACAGCTCCCCTGGCTGTGGTCTGCAGCCCCACACACCCGGAGGCTGACTCCGTGGGCGCCCAGAAGTTGCCCGACAGACGTCATTTCCCTAGCGCTCTCCTCCCCAGCCGAGACGTGTGCGGGTGGTGGGGCCTGCCCCTGCGTGTCTGGGCTCCCGCTGGCAGCCCCAGCTCAAGGGAAGCAGCCCCTGAGCCAAGCCCTGTAGGAGGCGCGGGGCGCCCCCGCCTGGAAGCCTAGTGCACAGCATGCGGGAAGCGAGCCTCCTTGGGGGAAGAGGAGGCAGCCCAGCTGCGTGCGGCTGCAATCCCTTCTTGGGCGGAGCCCAGTGAGCCTCCAGTACGGCAGAGCTCCAGCTCTGCTCAGAGGCCCGATCTGGCCGAGTTCCTGGCCTGAGGCTGCTCTGCCCTGGGCGAGCCTTGCCCAGACTTGCCTCGCTGCTAGGCTTCCTGCCCAGGAAGAAGCAGGCTGCGCGAGACTGGGAGACGCTCCTGGCGCCTTCCTGGCCTCAGCTCCACGCCTGCCTTGCCTTTGCACCTAGTCCCCAGGCGTCCTTGCGGAGGGCTTCGGGGCCGGTGGGTTGCACGCTGCCAAGCCCTCCAGCCGTGAGAGCTCTGTCATAGGGAAGGGAATGGCAACTGCAGGGCTCCTCCAGCGGTCGCTTGGCCGCCCAGACTCAGCACGGCACGGAGAGCACCAGGCTCCCAGGGCTCCTGGCTGTGGTCTGCAGCCCCACACACCCGGAGGCTGACTCCGTGAGCGCCCAGAAGCTGCCTGACAGACGTCATTTCCCTAGTGCGCTCCTAACCAGCAGAGACGTGTGCAGGCGGCTGGGGCCTGCCCCTGCCTGTCTGGGCGGCCGCCCACAGCCTCAGCTCAGGGGAAGCAGCCCCTGTGCCAAGACTTGCAGGAGGCGCAGGGCGTCCCTGCCGGGAAGCCAAGTGCACAGTGCGCTTGCAAGCGAGCCTCCTTGGGAAGAGTCGAGGGAGCCAAGCCGCGTGCAGCTGCCATCCCTGCTTGGGCGGAGCCGAGTGTGCCTCCAGTACGGCAGAGCCCCAGCTCTGCTCAGAGGCCGGATCTAGTCAAGGTCCTTGCGCGAGGCTGCTCTGCCCTGTGCGAGACTCGCCCAGGCTTGCCTCGCTTCTAGGCTTCCTGCCCAGGAAGGAGCCGGCTGTGCGATGCTGGGAGAGGCCACTGGCGCCTTCCTGGCCTCAGCTCCACTCCTGGCTTGCCTCTGCATCCAAGCCCCAGGCGCCCTTGGGGAAGGCTTAGGAGCCGGTGGCTTGCACACTGCCAAGCCCTCCAGCAGTGAGGCCTCTATTAGAGGGGAGGGGCGGGCAAGGGCAGGGCTCCTCCAGCGGTTGCTTGGCCGCCCAGACTCAGCGCCGCACGGAGAGCACAAGGCTCACAGCTCCCCTGGCTGTGGTCTGCAGCCCCACACACCCGGAGGCTGACTCCGTGGGCGCCCAGAAGTTGCCCGACAGACGTCATTTCCCTAGCGCTCTCCTCCCCAGCCGAGACGTGTGCGGGTGGTGGGGCCTGCCCCTGCGTGTCTGGGCTCCCGCTGGCAGCCCCAGCTCAAGGGAAGCAGCCCCTGAGCCAAGCCCTGTAGGAGGCGCGGGGCGCCCCCGCCTGGAAGCCTAGTGCACAGCATGCGGGAAGCGAGCCTCCTTGGGGGAAGAGGAGGCAGCCCAGCTGCGTGCGGCTGCAATCCCTTCTTGGGCGGAGCCCAGTGAGCCTCCAGTACGGCAGAGCTCCAGCTCTGCTCAGAGGCCCGATCTGGCCGAGTTCCTGGCCTGAGGCTGCTCTGCCCTGGGCGAGCCTTGCCCAGACTTGCCTCGCTGCTAGGCTTCCTGCCCAGGAAGGAGCAGGCTGCGCGAGACTGGGAGACGCTCCTGGCGCCTTCCTGGCCTCAGCTCCACGCCTGCCTTGCCTTTGCACCTAGTCCCCAGGCGTCCTTGCGGAGGGCTTCGGGGCCGGTGGGTTGCACGCTGCCAAGCCCTCCAGCCGTGAGAGCTCTGTCATAGGGAAGGGAATGGCAACTGCAGGGCTCCTCCAGCGGTCGCTTGGCCGCCCAGACTCAGCACGGCACGGAGAGCACCAGGCTCCCAGGGCTCCTGGCTGTGGTCTGCAGCCCCACACACCCGGAGGCTGACTCCGTGAGCGCCCAGAAGCTGCCTGACAGACGTCATTTCCCTAGTGCTCTCCTAACCAGCAGAGACGTGTGCAGGCGGCTGGGGCCTGCCCCTGCCTGTCTGGGCGGCCGCCCACAGCCTCAGCTCAGGGGAAGCAGCCCCTGTGCCAAGACTTGCAGGAGGCGCGGGGCGTCCCTGCCGGGAAGCCAAGTGCACAGTGCGCTTGCAAGCGAGCCTCCTTGGGAAGAGTCGAGGGAGCCAAGCCGCGTGCAGCTGCCATCCCTGCTTGGGCGGAGCCGAGTGTGCCTCCAGTACGGCAGAGCCCCAGCTCTGCTCAGAGGCCGGATCTAGTCAAGGTCCTTGCGCGAGGCTGCTCTGCCCTGTGCGAGACTCGCCCAGGCTTGCCTCGCTTCTAGGCTTCCTGCCCAGGAAGGAGCCGGCTGTGCGATGCTGGGAGAGGCCACTGGCGCCTTCCTGGCCTCAGCTCCACTCCTGGCTTGCCTCTGCATCCAAGCCCCAGGCGCCCTTGGGGAAGGCTTAGGAGCCGGTGGCTTGCACACTGCCAAGCCCTCCAGCAGTGAGGCTTCTATTAGAGGGGAGGGGCGGGCAAGGGCAGGGCTCCTCCAGCGGTTGCTTGGCCGCCCAGACTCAGCGCCGCACGGAGAGCACAAGGCTCACAGCTCCCCTGGCTGTGGTCTGCAGCCCCACACACCCGGAGGCTGACTCCGTGGGCGCCCAGAAGTTGCCCGACAGACGTCATTTCCCTAGCGCTCTCCTCCCCAGCCGAGACGTGTGCGGGTGGTGGGGCCTGCCCCTGCGTGTCTGGGCTCCCGCTGGCAGCCCCAGCTCAAGGGAAGCAGCCCCTGAGCCAAGCCCTGTAGGAGGCGCGGGGCGCCCCCGCCTGGAAGCCTAGTGCACAGCATGCGGGAAGCGAGCCTCCTTGGGGGAAGAGGAGGCAGCCCAGCTGCGTGCGGCTGCAATCCCTTCTTGGGCGGAGCCCAGTGAGCCTCCAGTACGGCAGAGCTCCAGCTCTGCTCAGAGGCCCGATCTGGCCGAGTTCCTGGCCTGAGGCTGCTCTGCCCTGGGCGAGCCTTGCCCAGACTTGCCTCGCTGCTAGGCTTCCTGCCCAGGAAGGAGCAGGCTGCGCGAGACTGGGAGACGCTCCTGGCGCCTTCCTGGCCTCAGCTCCACGCCTGCCTTGCCTTTGCACCTAGTCCCCAGGCGTCCTTGCGGAGGGCTTCGGGGCCGGTGGGTTGCACGCTGCCAAGCCCTCCAGCCGTGAGAGCTCTGTCATAGGGAAGGGAATGGCAACTGCAGGGCTCCTCCAGCGGTCGCTTGGCCGCCCAGACTCAGCACGGCACGGAGAGCACCAGGCTCCCAGGGCTCCTGGCTGTGGTCTGCAGCCCCACACACCCGGAGGCTGACTCCGTGAGCGCCCAGAAGCTGCCTGACAGACGTCATTTCCCTAGTGCTCTCCTAACCAGCAGAGACGTGTGCAGGCGGCTGGGGCCTGCCCCTGCCTGTCTGGGCGGCCGCCCACAGCCTCAGCTCAGGGGAAGCAGCCCCTGTGCCAAGACTTGCAGGAGGCGCGGGGCGTCCCTGCCGGGAAGCCAAGTGCACAGTGCGCTTGCAAGCGAGCCTCCTTGGGAAGAGTCGAGGGAGCCAAGCCGCGTGCAGCTGCCATCCCTGCTTGGGCGGAGCCGAGTGTGCCTCCAGTACGGCAGAGCCCCAGCTCTGCTCAGAGGCCGGATCTAGTCAAGGTCCTTGCGCGAGGCTGCTCTGCCCTGTGCGAGACTCGCCCAGGCTTGCCTCGCTTCTAGGCTTCCTGCCCAGGAAGGAGCCGGCTGTGCGATGCTGGGAGAGGCCACTGGCGCCTTCCTGGCCTCAGCTCCACTCCTGCCTTGCCTCTGCATCCAAGCCCCAGGCGCCCTTGGGGAAAGCTTAGGAGCCGGTGGCTTGCACACTGCCAAGCCCTCCAGCAGTGAGGCCTCTATTAGAGGGGAGGGGCGGGCAAGGGCAGGGCTCCTCCAGCGGTTGCTTGGCCGCCCAGACTCAGCGCCGCACGGAGAGCACAAGGCTCACAGCTCCCCTGGCTGTGGTCTGCAGCCCCACACACCCGGAGGCTGACTCCGTGGGCGCCCAGAAGTTGCCCGACAGACGTCATTTCCCTAGCGCTCTCCTCCCCAGCCGAGACGTGTGCGGGTGGTGGGGCCTGCCCCTGCGTGTCTGGGCTCCCGCTGGCAGCCCCAGCTCAAGGGAAGCAGCCCCTGAGCCAAGCCCTGTAGGAGGCGCGGGGCGCCCCCGCCTGGAAGCCTAGTGCACAGCATGCGGGAAGCGAGCCTCCTTGGGGGAAGAGGAGGCAGCCCAGCTGCGTGCGGCTGCAATCCCTTCTTGGGCGGAGCCCAGTGAGCCTCCAGTACGGCAGAGCTCCAGCTCTGCTCAGAGGCCCGATCTGGCCGAGTTCCTGGCCTGAGGCTGCTCTGCCCTGGGCGAGCCTTGCCCAGACTTGCCTCGCTGCTAGGCTTCCTGCCCAGGAAGGAGCAGGCTGCGCGAGACTGGGAGACGCTCCTGGCGCCTTCCTGGCCTCAGCTCCACGCCTGCCTTGCCTTTGCACCTAGTCCCCAGGCGTCCTTGCGGAGGGCTTCGGGGCCGGTGGGTTGCACGCTGCCAAGCCCTCCAGCCGTGAGAGCTCTGTCATAGGGAAGGGAATGGCAACTGCAGGGCTCCTCCAGCGGTCGCTTGGCCGCCCAGACTCAGCACGGCACGGAGAGCACCAGGCTCCCAGGGCTCCTGGCTGTGGTCTGCAGCCCCACACACCCGGAGGCTGACTCCGTGAGCGCCCAGAAGCTGCCTGACAGACGTCATTTCCCTAGTGCGCTCCTAACCAGCAGAGACGTGTGCAGGCGGCTGGGGCCTGCCCCTGCCTGTCTGGGCGGCCGCCCACAGCCTCAGCTCAGGGGAAGCAGCCCCTGTGCCAAGACTTGCAGGAGGCGCGGGGCGTCCCTGCCGGGAAGCCAAGTGCACAGTGCGCTTGCAAGCGAGCCTCCTTGGGAAGAGTCGAGGGAGCCAAGCCGCGTGCAGCTGCCATCCCTGCTTGGGCGGAGCCGAGTGTGCCTCCAGTACGGCAGAGCCCCAGCTCTGCTCAGAGGCCGGATCTAGTCAAGGTCCTTGCGCGAGGCTGCTCTGCCCTGTGCGAGACTCGCCCAGGCTTGCCTCGCTTCTAGGCTTCCTGCCCAGGAAGGAGCCGGCTGTGCGATGCTGGGAGAGGCCACTGGCGCCTTCCTGGCCTCAGCTCCACTCCTGCCTTGCCTCTGCATCCAAGCCCCAGGCGCCCTTGGGGAAGGCTTAGGAGCCGGTGGCTTGCACACTGCCAAGCCCTCCAGCAGTGAGGCCTCTATTAGAGGGGAGGGGCGGGCAAGGGCAGGGCTCCTCCAGCGGTTGCTTGGCCGCCCAGACTCAGCGCCGCACGGAGAGCACAAGGCTCACAGCTCCCCTGGCTGTGGTCTGCAGCCCCACACACCCGGAGGCTGACTCCGTGGGCGCCCAGAAGTTGCCCGACAGACGTCATTTCCCTAGCGCTCTCCTCCCCAGCCGAGACGTGTGCGGGTGGTGGGGCCTGCCCCTGCGTGTCTGGGCTCCCGCTGGCAGCCCCAGCTCAAGGGAAGCAGCCCCTGAGCCAAGCCCTGTAGGAGGCGCGGGGCGCCCCCGCCTGGAAGCCTAGTGCACAGCATGCGGGAAGCGAGCCTCCTTGGGGGAAGAGGAGGCAGCCCAGCTGCGTGCGGCTGCAATCCCTTCTTGGGCGGAGCCCAGTGAGCCTCCAGTACGGCAGAGCTCCAGCTCTGCTCAGAGGCCCGATCTGGCCGAGTTCCTGGCCTGAGGCTGCTCTGCCCTGGGCGAGCCTTGCCCAGACTTGCCTCGCTGCTAGGCTTCCTGCCCAGGAAGGAGCAGGCTGCGCGAGACTGGGAGACGCTCCTGGCGCCTTCCTGGCCTCAGCTCCACGCCTGCCTTGCCTTTGCACCTAGTCCCCAGGCGTCCTTGCGGAGGGCTTCGGGGCCGGTGGGTTGCACGCTGCCAAGCCCTCCAGCCGTGAGAGCTCTGTCATAGGGAAGGGAATGGCAACTGCAGGGCTCCTCCAGCGGTCGCTTGGCCGCCCAGACTCAGCACGGCACGGAGAGCACCAGGCTCCCAGGGCTCCTGGCTGTGGTCTGCAGCCCCACACACCCGGAGGCTGACTCCGTGAGCGCCCAGAAGCTGCCTGACAGACGTCATTTCCCTAGTGCTCTCCTAACCAGCAGAGACGTGTGCAGGCGGCTGGGGCCTGCCCCTGCCTGTCTGGGCGGCCGCCCACAGCCTCAGCTCAGGGGAAGCAGCCCCTGTGCCAAGACTTGCAGGAGGCGCAGGGCGTCCCTGCCGGGAAGCCAAGTGCACAGTGCGCTTGCAAGCGAGCCTCCTTGGGAAGAGTCGAGGGAGCCAAGCCGCGTGCAGCTGCCATCCCTGCTTGGGCGGAGCCGAGTGTGCCTCCAGTACGGCAGAGCCCCAGCTCTGCTCAGAGGCCGGATCTAGTCAAGGTCCTTGCGCGAGGCTGCTCTGCCCTGTGCGAGACTCGCCCAGGCTTGCCTCGCTTCTAGGCTTCCTGCCCAGGAAGGAGCCGGCTGTGCGATGCTGGGAGAGGCCACTGGCGCCTTCCTGGCCTCAGCTCCACTCCTGGCTTGCCTCTGCATCCAAGCCCCAGGCGCCCTTGGGGAAGGCTTAGGAGCCGGTGGCTTGCACACTGCCAAGCCCTCCAGCAGTGAGGCCTCTATTAGAGGGGAGGGGCGGGCAAGGGCAGGGCTCCTCCAGCGGTTGCTTGGCCGCCCAGACTCAGCGCCGCACGGAGAGCACAAGGCTCACAGCTCCCCTGGCTGTGGTCTGCAGCCCCACACACCCGGAGGCTGACTCCGTGGGCGCCCAGAAGTTGCCCGACAGACGTCATTTCCCTAGCGCTCTCCTCCCCAGCCGAGACGTGTGCGGGTGGTGGGGCCTGCCCCTGCGTGTCTGGGCTCCCGCTGGCAGCCCCAGCTCAAGGGAAGCAGCCCCTGAGCCAAGCCCTGTAGGAGGCGCGGGGCGCCCCCGCCTGGAAGCCTAGTGCACAGCATGCGGGAAGCGAGCCTCCTTGGGGGAAGAGGAGGCAGCCCAGCTGCGTGCGGCTGCAATCCCTTCTTGGGCGGAGCCCAGTGAGCCTCCAGTACGGCAGAGCTCCAGCTCTGCTCAGAGGCCCGATCTGGCCGAGTTCCTGGCCTGAGGCTGCTCTGCCCTGGGCGAGCCTTGCCCAGACTTGCCTCGCTGCTAGGCTTCCTGCCCAGGAAGGAGCAGGCTGCGCGAGACTGGGAGACGCTCCTGGCGCCTTCCTGGCCTCAGCTCCACGCCTGCCTTGCCTTTGCACCTAGTCCCCAGGCGTCCTTGCGGAGGGCTTCGGGGCCGGTGGGTTGCACGCTGCCAAGCCCTCCAGCCGTGAGAGCTCTGTCATAGGGAAGGGAATGGCAACTGCAGGGCTCCTCCAGCGGTCGCTTGGCCGCCCAGACTCAGCACGGCACGGAGAGCACCAGGCTCCCAGGGCTCCTGGCTGTGGTCTGCAGCCCCACACACCCGGAGGCTGACTCCGTGAGCGCCCAGAAGCTGCCTGACAGACGTCATTTCCCTAGTGCTCTCCTAACCAGCAGAGACGTGTGCAGGCGGCTGGGGCCTGCCCCTGCCTGTCTGGGCGGCCGCCCACAGCCTCAGCTCAGGGGAAGCAGCCCCTGTGCCAAGACTTGCAGGAGGCGCGGGGCGTCCCTGCCGGGAAGCCAAGTGCACAGTGCGCTTGCAAGCGAGCCTCCTTGGGAAGAGTCGAGGGAGCCAAGCCGCGTGCAGCTGCCATCCCTGCTTGGGCGGAGCCGAGTGTGCCTCCAGTACGGCAGAGCCCCAGCTCTGCTCAGAGGCCGGATCTAGTCAAGGTCCTTGCGCGAGGCTGCTCTGCCCTGTGCGAGACTCGCCCAGGCTTGCCTCGCTTCTAGGCTTCCTGCCCAGGAAGGAGCCGGCTGTGCGATGCTGGGAGAGGCCACTGGCGCCTTCCTGGCCTCAGCTCCACTCCTGGCTTGCCTCTGCATCCAAGCCCCAGGCGCCCTTGGGGAAGGCTTAGGAGCCGGTGGCTTGCACACTGCCAAGCCCTCCAGCAGTGAGGCTTCTATTAGAGGGGAGGGGCGGGCAAGGGCAGGGCTCCTCCAGCGGTTGCTTGGCCGCCCAGACTCAGCGCCGCACGGAGAGCACAAGGCTCACAGCTCCCCTGGCTGTGGTCTGCAGCCCCACACACCCGGAGGCTGACTCCGTGGGCGCCCAGAAGTTGCCCGACAGACGTCATTTCCCTAGCGCTCTCCTCCCCAGCCGAGACGTGTGCGGGTGGTGGGGCCTGCCCCTGCGTGTCTGGGCTCCCGCTGGCAGCCCCAGCTCAAGGGAAGCAGCCCCTGAGCCAAGCCCTGTAGGAGGCGCGGGGCGCCCCCGCCTGGAAGCCTAGTGCACAGCATGCGGGAAGCGAGCCTCCTTGGGGGAAGAGGAGGCAGCCCAGCTGCGTGCGGCTGCAATCCCTTCTTGGGCGGAGCCCAGTGAGCCTCCAGTACGGCAGAGCTCCAGCTCTGCTCAGAGGCCCGATCTGGCCGAGTTCCTGGCCTGAGGCTGCTCTGCCCTGGGCGAGCCTTGCCCAGACTTGCCTCGCTGCTAGGCTTCCTGCCCAGGAAGGAGCAGGCTGCGCGAGACTGGGAGACGCTCCTGGCGCCTTCCTGGCCTCAGCTCCACGCCTGCCTTGCCTTTGCACCTAGTCCCCAGGCGTCCTTGCGGAGGGCTTCGGGGCCGGTGGGTTGCACGCTGCCAAGCCCTCCAGCCGTGAGAGCTCTGTCATAGGGAAGGGAATGGCAACTGCAGGGCTCCTCCAGCGGTCGCTTGGCCGCCCAGACTCAGCACGGCACGGAGAGCACCAGGCTCCCAGGGCTCCTGGCTGTGGTCTGCAGCCCCACACACCCGGAGGCTGACTCCGTGAGCGCCCAGAAGCTGCCTGACAGACGTCATTTCCCTAGTGCGCTCCTAACCAGCAGAGACGTGTGCAGGCGGCTGGGGCCTGCCCCTGCCTGTCTGGGCGGCCGCCCACAGCCTCAGCTCAGGGGAAGCAGCCCCTGTGCCAAGACTTGCAGGAGGCGCGGGGCGTCCCTGCCGGGAAGCCAAGTGCACAGTGCGCTTGCAAGCGAGCCTCCTTGGGAAGAGTCGAGGGAGCCAAGCCGCGTGCAGCTGCCATCCCTGCTTGGGCGGAGCCGAGTGTGCCTCCAGTGCGGCAGAGCCCCAGCTCTGCTCAGAGGCCGGATCTAGTCAAGGTCCTTGCGCGAGGCTGCTCTGCCCTGTGCGAGACTCGCCCAGGCTTGCCTCGCTTCTAGGCTTCCTGCCCAGGAAGGAGCCGGCTGTGCGATGCTGGGAGAGGCCACTGGCGCCTTCCTGGCCTCAGCTCCACTCCTGGCTTGCCTCTGCATCCAAGCCCCAGGCGCCCTTGGGGAAGGCTTAGGAGCCGGTGGCTTGCACACTGCCAAGCCCTCCAGCAGTGAGGCTTCTATTAGAGGGGAGGGGCGGGCAAGGGCAGGGCTCCTCCAGCGGTTGCTTGGCCGCCCAGACTCAGCGCCGCACGGAGAGCACAAGGCTCACAGCTCCCCTGGCTGTGGTCTGCAGCCCCACACACCCGGAGGCTGACTCCGTGGGCGCCCAGAAGTTGCCCGACAGACGTCATTTCCCTAGCGCTCTCCTCCCCAGCCGAGACGTGTGCGGGTGGTGGGGCCTGCCCCTGCGTGTCTGGGCTCCCGCTGGCAGCCCCAGCTCAAGGGAAGCAGCCCCTGAGCCAAGCCCTGTAGGAGGCGCGGGGCGCCCCCGCCTGGAAGCCTAGTGCACAGCATGCGGGAAGCGAGCCTCCTTGGGGGAAGAGGAGGCAGCCCAGCTGCGTGCGGCTGCAATCCCTTCTTGGGCGGAGCCCAGTGAGCCTCCAGTACGGCAGAGCTCCAGCTCTGCTCAGAGGCCCGATCTGGCCGAGTTCCTGGCCTGAGGCTGCTCTGCCCTGGGCGAGCCTTGCCCAGACTTGCCTCGCTGCTAGGCTTCCTGCCCAGGAAGGAGCAGGCTGCGCGAGACTGGGAGACGCTCCTGGCGCCTTCCTGGCCTCAGCTCCACGCCTGCCTTGCCTTTGCACCTAGTCCCCAGGCGTCCTTGCGGAGGGCTTCGGGGCCGGTGGGTTGCACGCTGCCAAGCCCTCCAGCCGTGAGAGCTCTGTCATAGGGAAGGGAATGGCAACTGCAGGGCTCCTCCAGCGGTCGCTTGGCCGCCCAGACTCAGCACGGCACGGAGAGCACCAGGCTCCCAGGGCTCCTGGCTGTGGTCTGCAGCCCCACACACCCGGAGGCTGACTCCGTGAGCGCCCAGAAGCTGCCTGACAGACGTCATTTCCCTAGTGCTCTCCTAACCAGCAGAGACGTGTGCAGGCGGCTGGGGCCTGCCCCTGCCTGTCTGGGCGGCCGCCCACAGCCTCAGCTCAGGGGAAGCAGCCCCTGTGCCAAGACTTGCAGGAGGCGCGGGGCGTCCCTGCCGGGAAGCCAAGTGCACAGTGCGCTTGCAAGCGAGCCTCCTTGGGAAGAGTCGAGGGAGCCAAGCCGCGTGCAGCTGCCATCCCTGCTTGGGCGGAGCCGAGTGTGCCTCCAGTACGGCAGAGCCCCAGCTCTGCTCAGAGGCCGGATCTAGTCAAGGTCCTTGCGCGAGGCTGCTCTGCCCTGTGCGAGACTCGCCCAGGCTTGCCTCGCTTCTAGGCTTCCTGCCCAGGAAGGAGCCGGCTGTGCGATGCTGGGAGAGGCCACTGGCGCCTTCCTGGCCTCAGCTCCACTCCTGCCTTGCCTCTGCATCCAAGCCCCAGGCGCCCTTGGGGAAAGCTTAGGAGCCGGTGGCTTGCACACTGCCAAGCCCTCCAGCAGTGAGGCCTCTATTAGAGGGGAGGGGCGGGCAAGGGCAGGGCTCCTCCAGCGGTTGCTTGGCCGCCCAGACTCAGCGCCGCACGGAGAGCACAAGGCTCACAGCTCCCCTGGCTGTGGTCTGCAGCCCCACACACCCGGAGGCTGACTCCGTGGGCGCCCAGAAGTTGCCCGACAGACGTCATTTCCCTAGCGCTCTCCTCCCCAGCCGAGACGTGTGCGGGTGGTGGGGCCTGCCCCTGCGTGTCTGGGCTCCCGCTGGCAGCCCCAGCTCAAGGGAAGCAGCCCCTGAGCCAAGCCCTGTAGGAGGCGCGGGGCGCCCCCGCCTGGAAGCCTAGTGCACAGCATGCGGGAAGCGAGCCTCCTTGGGGGAAGAGGAGGCAGCCCAGCTGCGTGCGGCTGCAATCCCTTCTTGGGCGGAGCCCAGTGAGCCTCCAGTACGGCAGAGCTCCAGCTCTGCTCAGAGGCCCGATCTGGCCGAGTTCCTGGCCTGAGGCTGCTCTGCCCTGGGCGAGCCTTGCCCAGACTTGCCTCGCTGCTAGGCTTCCTGCCCAGGAAGGAGCAGGCTGCGCGAGACTGGGAGACGCTCCTGGCGCCTTCCTGGCCTCAGCTCCACGCCTGCCTTGCCTTTGCACCTAGTCCCCAGGCGTCCTTGCGGAGGGCTTCGGGGCCGGTGGGTTGCACGCTGCCAAGCCCTCCAGCCGTGAGAGCTCTGTCATAGGGAAGGGAATGGCAACTGCAGGGCTCCTCCAGCGGTCGCTTGGCCGCCCAGACTCAGCACGGCACGGAGAGCACCAGGCTCCCAGGGCTCCTGGCTGTGGTCTGCAGCCCCACACACCCGGAGGCTGACTCCGTGAGCGCCCAGAAGCTGCCTGACAGACGTCATTTCCCTAGTGCGCTCCTAACCAGCAGAGACGTGTGCAGGCGGCTGGGGCCTGCCCCTGCCTGTCTGGGCGGCCGCCCACAGCCTCAGCTCAGGGGAAGCAGCCCCTGTGCCAAGACTTGCAGGAGGCGCGGGGCGTCCCTGCCGGGAAGCCAAGTGCACAGTGCGCTTGCAAGCGAGCCTCCTTGGGAAGAGTCGAGGGAGCCAAGCCGCGTGCAGCTGCCATCCCTGCTTGGGCGGAGCCGAGTGTGCCTCCAGTACGGCAGAGCCCCAGCTCTGCTCAGAGGCCGGATCTAGTCAAGGTCCTTGCGCGAGGCTGCTCTGCCCTGTGCGAGACTCGCCCAGGCTTGCCTCGCTTCTAGGCTTCCTGCCCAGGAAGGAGCCGGCTGTGCGATGCTGGGAGAGGCCACTGGCGCCTTCCTGGCCTCAGCTCCACTCCTGCCTTGCCTCTGCATCCAAGCCCCAGGCGCCCTTGGGGAAGGCTTAGGAGCCGGTGGCTTGCACACTGCCAAGCCCTCCAGCAGTGAGGCCTCTATTAGAGGGGAGGGGCGGGCAAGGGCAGGGCTCCTCCAGCGGTTGCTTGGCCGCCCAGACTCAGCGCCGCACGGAGAGCACAAGGCTCACAGCTCCCCTGGCTGTGGTCTGCAGCCCCACACACCCGGAGGCTGACTCCGTGGGCGCCCAGAAGTTGCCCGACAGACGTCATTTCCCTAGCGCTCTCCTCCCCAGCCGAGACGTGTGCGGGTGGTGGGGCCTGCCCCTGCGTGTCTGGGCTCCCGCTGGCAGCCCCAGCTCAAGGGAAGCAGCCCCTGAGCCAAGCCCTGTAGGAGGCGCGGGGCGCCCCCGCCTGGAAGCCTAGTGCACAGCATGCGGGAAGCGAGCCTCCTTGGGGGAAGAGGAGGCAGCCCAGCTGCGTGCGGCTGCAATCCCTTCTTGGGCGGAGCCCAGTGAGCCTCCAGTACGGCAGAGCTCCAGCTCTGCTCAGAGGCCCGATCTGGCCGAGTTCCTGGCCTGAGGCTGCTCTGCCCTGGGCGAGCCTTGCCCAGACTTGCCTCGCTGCTAGGCTTCCTGCCCAGGAAGGAGCAGGCTGCGCGAGACTGGGAGACGCTCCTGGCGCCTTCCTGGCCTCAGCTCCACGCCTGCCTTGCCTTTGCACCTAGTCCCCAGGCGTCCTTGCGGAGGGCTTCGGGGCCGGTGGGTTGCACGCTGCCAAGCCCTCCAGCCGTGAGAGCTCTGTCATAGGGAAGGGAATGGCAACTGCAGGGCTCCTCCAGCGGTCGCTTGGCCGCCCAGACTCAGCACGGCACGGAGAGCACCAGGCTCCCAGGGCTCCTGGCTGTGGTCTGCAGCCCCACACACCCGGAGGCTGACTCCGTGAGCGCCCAGAAGCTGCCTGACAGACGTCATTTCCCTAGTGCTCTCCTAACCAGCAGAGACGTGTGCAGGCGGCTGGGGCCTGCCCCTGCCTGTCTGGGCGGCCGCCCACAGCCTCAGCTCAGGGGAAGCAGCCCCTGTGCCAAGACTTGCAGGAGGCGCAGGGCGTCCCTGCCGGGAAGCCAAGTGCACAGTGCGCTTGCAAGCGAGCCTCCTTGGGAAGAGTCGAGGGAGCCAAGCCGCGTGCAGCTGCCATCCCTGCTTGGGCGGAGCCGAGTGTGCCTCCAGTACGGCAGAGCCCCAGCTCTGCTCAGAGGCCGGATCTAGTCAAGGTCCTTGCGCGAGGCTGCTCTGCCCTGTGCGAGACTCGCCCAGGCTTGCCTCGCTTCTAGGCTTCCTGCCCAGGAAGGAGCCGGCTGTGCGATGCTGGGAGAGGCCACTGGCGCCTTCCTGGCCTCAGCTCCACTCCTGGCTTGCCTCTGCATCCAAGCCCCAGGCGCCCTTGGGGAAGGCTTAGGAGCCGGTGGCTTGCACACTGCCAAGCCCTCCAGCAGTGAGGCCTCTATTAGAGGGGAGGGGCGGGCAAGGGCAGGGCTCCTCCAGCGGTTGCTTGGCCGCCCAGACTCAGCGCCGCACGGAGAGCACAAGGCTCACAGCTCCCCTGGCTGTGGTCTGCAGCCCCACACACCCGGAGGCTGACTCCGTGGGCGCCCAGAAGTTGCCCGACAGACGTCATTTCCCTAGCGCTCTCCTCCCCAGCCGAGACGTGTGCGGGTGGTGGGGCCTGCCCCTGCGTGTCTGGGCTCCCGCTGGCAGCCCCAGCTCAAGGGAAGCAGCCCCTGAGCCAAGCCCTGTAGGAGGCGCGGGGCGCCCCCGCCTGGAAGCCTAGTGCACAGCATGCGGGAAGCGAGCCTCCTTGGGGGAAGAGGAGGCAGCCCAGCTGCGTGCGGCTGCAATCCCTTCTTGGGCGGAGCCCAGTGAGCCTCCAGTACGGCAGAGCTCCAGCTCTGCTCAGAGGCCCGATCTGGCCGAGTTCCTGGCCTGAGGCTGCTCTGCCCTGGGCGAGCCTTGCCCAGACTTGCCTCGCTGCTAGGCTTCCTGCCCAGGAAGGAGCAGGCTGCGCGAGACTGGGAGACGCTCCTGGCGCCTTCCTGGCCTCAGCTCCACGCCTGCCTTGCCTTTGCACCTAGTCCCCAGGCGTCCTTGCGGAGGGCTTCGGGGCCGGTGGGTTGCACGCTGCCAAGCCCTCCAGCCGTGAGAGCTCTGTCATAGGGAAGGGAATGGCAACTGCAGGGCTCCTCCAGCGGTCGCTTGGCCGCCCAGACTCAGCACGGCACGGAGAGCACCAGGCTCCCAGGGCTCCTGGCTGTGGTCTGCAGCCCCACACACCCGGAGGCTGACTCCGTGAGCGCCCAGAAGCTGCCTGACAGACGTCATTTCCCTAGTGCTCTCCTAACCAGCAGAGACGTGTGCAGGCGGCTGGGGCCTGCCCCTGCCTG
The DNA here is from genome assembly GCF_023091745.1 of Budorcas taxicolor. NCBI lineage: Eukaryota > Metazoa > Chordata > Mammalia > Artiodactyla > Bovidae > Budorcas > Budorcas taxicolor. Next base: position 169,374 of record NW_026291608.1, on the reverse strand, counting down.
TCTGGGCGGCCGCCCACAGCCTCAGCTCAGGGGAAGCAGCCCCTGTGCCAAGACTTGCAGGAGGCGCGGGGCGTCCCTGCCGGGAAGCCAAGTGCACAGTGCGCTTGCAAGCGAGCCTCCTTGGGAAGAGTCGAGGGAGCCAAGCCGCGTGCAGCTGCCATCCCTGCTTGGGCGGAGCCGAGTGTGCCTCCAGTACGGCAGAGCCCCAGCTCTGCTCAGAGGCCGGATCTAGTCAAGGTCCTTGCGCGAGGCTGCTCTGCCCTGTGCGAGACTCGCCCAGGCTTGCCTCGCTTCTAGGCTTCCTGCCCAGGAAGGAGCCGGCTGTGCGATGCTGGGAGAGGCCACTGGCGCCTTCCTGGCCTCAGCTCCACTCCTGGCTTGCCTCTGCATCCAAGCCCCAGGCGCCCTTGGGGAAGGCTTAGGAGCCGGTGGCTTGCACACTGCCAAGCCCTCCAGCAGTGAGGCTTCTATTAGAGGGGAGGGGCGGGCAAGGGCAGGGCTCCTCCAGCGGTTGCTTGGCCGCCCAGACTCAGCGCCGCACGGAGAGCACAAGGCTCACAGCTCCCCTGGCTGTGGTCTGCAGCCCCACACACCCGGAGGCTGACTCCGTGGGCGCCCAGAAGTTGCCCGACAGACGTCATTTCCCTAGCGCTCTCCTCCCCAGCCGAGACGTGTGCGGGTGGTGGGGCCTGCCCCTGCGTGTCTGGGCTCCCGCTGGCAGCCCCAGCTCAAGGGAAGCAGCCCCTGAGCCAAGCCCTGTAGGAGGCGCGGGGCGCCCCCGCCTGGAAGCCTAGTGCACAGCATGCGGGAAGCGAGCCTCCTTGGGGGAAGAGGAGGCAGCCCAGCTGCGTGCGGCTGCAATCCCTTCTTGGGCGGAGCCCAGTGAGCCTCCAGTACGGCAGAGCTCCAGCTCTGCTCAGAGGCCCGATCTGGCCGAGTTCCTGGCCTGAGGCTGCTCTGCCCTGGGCGAGCCTTGCCCAGACTTGCCTCGCTGCTAGGCTTCCTGCCCAGGAAGGAGCAGGCTGCGCGAGACTGGGAGACGCTCCTGGCGCCTTCCTGGCCTCAGCTCCACGCCTGCCTTGCCTTTGCACCTAGTCCCCAGGCGTCCTTGCGGAGGGCTTCGGGGCCGGTGGGTTGCACGCTGCCAAGCCCTCCAGCCGTGAGAGCTCTGTCATAGGGAAGGGAATGGCAACTGCAGGGCTCCTCCAGCGGTCGCTTGGCCGCCCAGACTCAGCACGGCACGGAGAGCACCAGGCTCCCAGGGCTCCTGGCTGTGGTCTGCAGCCCCACACACCCGGAGGCTGACTCCGTGAGCGCCCAGAAGCTGCCTGACAGACGTCATTTCCCTAGTGCGCTCCTAACCAGCAGAGACGTGTGCAGGCGGCTGGGGCCTGCCCCTGCCTGTCTGGGCGGCCGCCCACAGCCTCAGCTCAGGGGAAGCAGCCCCTGTGCCAAGACTTGCAGGAGGCGCGGGGCGTCCCTGCCGGGAAGCCAAGTGCACAGTGCGCTTGCAAGCGAGCCTCCTTGGGAAGAGTCGAGGGAGCCAAGCCGCGTGCAGCTGCCATCCCTGCTTGGGCGGAGCCGAGTGTGCCTCCAGTGCGGCAGAGCCCCAGCTCTGCTCAGAGGCCGGATCTAGTCAAGGTCCTTGCGCGAGGCTGCTCTGCCCTGTGCGAGACTCGCCCAGGCTTGCCTCGCTTCTAGGCTTCCTGCCCAGGAAGGAGCCGGCTGTGCGATGCTGGGAGAGGCCACTGGCGCCTTCCTGGCCTCAGCTCCACTCCTGCCTTGCCTCTGCATCCAAGCCCCAGGCGCCCTTGGGGAAGGCTTAGGAGCCGGTGGCTTGCACACTGCCAAGCCCTCCAGCAGTGAGGCCTCTATTAGAGGGGAGGGGCGGGCAAGGGCAGGGCTCCTCCAGCGGTTGCTTGGCCGCCCAGACTCAGCGCCGCACGGAGAGCACAAGGCTCACAGCTCCCCTGGCTGTGGTCTGCAGCCCCACACACCCGGAGGCTGACTCCGTGGGCGCCCAGAAGTTGCCCGACAGACGTCATTTCCCTAGCGCTCTCCTCCCCAGCCGAGACGTGTGCGGGTGGTGGGGCCTGCCCCTGCGTGTCTGGGCTCCCGCTGGCAGCCCCAGCTCAAGGGAAGCAGCCCCTGAGCCAAGCCCTGTAGGAGGCGCGGGGCGCCCCCGCCTGGAAGCCTAGTGCACAGCATGCGGGAAGCGAGCCTCCTTGGGGGAAGAGGAGGCAGCCCAGCTGCGTGCGGCTGCAATCCCTTCTTGGGCGGAGCCCAGTGAGCCTCCAGTACGGCAGAGCTCCAGCTCTGCTCAGAGGCCCGATCTGGCCGAGTTCCTGGCCTGAGGCTGCTCTGCCCTGGGCGAGCCTTGCCCAGACTTGCCTCGCTGCTAGGCTTCCTGCCCAGGAAGGAGCAGGCTGCGCGAGACTGGGAGACGCTCCTGGCGCCTTCCTGGCCTCAGCTCCACGCCTGCCTTGCCTTTGCACCTAGTCCCCAGGCGTCCTTGCGGAGGGCTTCGGGGCCGGTGGGTTGCACGCTGCCAAGCCCTCCAGCCGTGAGAGCTCTGTCATAGGGAAGGGAATGGCAACTGCAGGGCTCCTCCAGCGGTCGCTTGGCCGCCCAGACTCAGCACGGCACGGAGAGCACCAGGCTCCCAGGGCTCCTGGCTGTGGTCTGCAGCCCCACACACCCGGAGGCTGACTCCGTGAGCGCCCAGAAGCTGCCTGACAGACGTCATTTCCCTAGTGCGCTCCTAACCAGCAGAGACGTGTGCAGGCGGCTGGGGCCTGCCCCTGCCTGTCTGGGCGGCCGCCCACAGCCTCAGCTCAGGGGAAGCAGCCCCTGTGCCAAGACTTGCAGGAGGCGCGGGGCGTCCCTGCCGGGAAGCCAAGTGCACAGTGCGCTTGCAAGCGAGCCTCCTTGGGAAGAGTCGAGGGAGCCAAGCCGCGTGCAGCTGCCATCCCTGCTTGGGCGGAGCCGAGTGTGCCTCCAGTACGGCAGAGCCCCAGCTCTGCTCAGAGGCCGGATCTAGTCAAGGTCCTTGCGCGAGGCTGCTCTGCCCTGTGCGAGACTCGCCCAGGCTTGCCTCGCTTCTAGGCTTCCTGCCCAGGAAGGAGCCGGCTGTGCGATGCTGGGAGAGGCCACTGGCGCCTTCCTGGCCTCAGCTCCACTCCTGGCTTGCCTCTGCATCCAAGCCCCAGGCGCCCTTGGGGAAGGCTTAGGAGCCGGTGGCTTGCACACTGCCAAGCCCTCCAGCAGTGAGGCCTCTATTAGAGGGGAGGGGCGGGCAAGGGCAGGGCTCCTCCAGCGGTTGCTTGGCCGCCCAGACTCAGCGCCGCACGGAGAGCACAAGGCTCACAGCTCCCCTGGCTGTGGTCTGCAGCCCCACACACCCGGAGGCTGACTCCGTGGGCGCCCAGAAGTTGCCCGACAGACGTCATTTCCCTAGCGCTCTCCTCCCCAGCCGAGACGTGTGCGGGTGGTGGGGCCTGCCCCTGCGTGTCTGGGCTCCCGCTGGCAGCCCCAGCTCAAGGGAAGCAGCCCCTGAGCCAAGCCCTGTAGGAGGCGCGGGGCGCCCCCGCCTGGAAGCCTAGTGCACAGCATGCGGGAAGCGAGCCTCCTTGGGGGAAGAGGAGGCAGCCCAGCTGCGTGCGGCTGCAATCCCTTCTTGGGCGGAGCCCAGTGAGCCTCCAGTACGGCAGAGCTCCAGCTCTGCTCAGAGGCCCGATCTGGCCGAGTTCCTGGCCTGAGGCTGCTCTGCCCTGGGCGAGCCTTGCCCAGACTTGCCTCGCTGCTAGGCTTCCTGCCCAGGAAGGAGCAGGCTGCGCGAGACTGGGAGACGCTCCTGGCGCCTTCCTGGCCTCAGCTCCACGCCTGCCTTGCCTTTGCACCTAGTCCCCAGGCGTCCTTGCGGAGGGCTTCGGGGCCGGTGGGTTGCACGCTGCCAAGCCCTCCAGCCGTGAGAGCTCTGTCATAGGGAAGGGAATGGCAACTGCAGGGCTCCTCCAGCGGTCGCTTGGCCGCCCAGACTCAGCACGGCACGGAGAGCACCAGGCTCCCAGGGCTCCTGGCTGTGGTCTGCAGCCCCACACACCCGGAGGCTGACTCCGTGAGCGCCCAGAAGCTGCCTGACAGACGTCATTTCCCTAGTGCTCTCCTAACCAGCAGAGACGTGTGCAGGCGGCTGGGGCCTGCCCCTGCCTGTCTGGGCGGCCGCCCACAGCCTCAGCTCAGGGGAAGCAGCCCCTGTGCCAAGACTTGCAGGAGGCGCGGGGCGTCCCTGCCGGGAAGCCAAGTGCACAGTGCGCTTGCAAGCGAGCCTCCTTGGGAAGAGTCGAGGGAGCCAAGCCGCGTGCAGCTGCCATCCCTGCTTGGGCGGAGCCGAGTGTGCCTCCAGTACGGCAGAGCCCCAGCTCTGCTCAGAGGCCGGATCTAGTCAAGGTCCTTGCGCGAGGCTGCTCTGCCCTGTGCGAGACTCGCCCAGGCTTGCCTCGCTTCTAGGCTTCCTGCCCAGGAAGGAGCCGGCTGTGCGATGCTGGGAGAGGCCACTGGCGCCTTCCTGGCCTCAGCTCCACTCCTGGCTTGCCTCTGCATCCAAGCCCCAGGCGCCCTTGGGGAAGGCTTAGGAGCCGGTGGCTTGCACACTGCCAAGCCCTCCAGCAGTGAGGCTTCTATTAGAGGGGAGGGGCGGGCAAGGGCAGGGCTCCTCCAGCGGTTGCTTGGCCGCCCAGACTCAGCGCCGCACGGAGAGCACAAGGCTCACAGCTCCCCTGGCTGTGGTCTGCAGCCCCACACACCCGGAGGCTGACTCCGTGGGCGCCCAGAAGTTGCCCGACAGACGTCATTTCCCTAGCGCTCTCCTCCCCAGCCGAGACGTGTGCGGGTGGTGGGGCCTGCCCCTGCGTGTCTGGGCTCCCGCTGGCAGCCCCAGCTCAAGGGAAGCAGCCCCTGAGCCAAGCCCTGTAGGAGGCGCGGGGCGCCCCCGCCTGGAAGCCTAGTGCACAGCATGCGGGAAGCGAGCCTCCTTGGGGGAAGAGGAGGCAGCCCAGCTGCGTGCGGCTGCAATCCCTTCTTGGGCGGAGCCCAGTGAGCCTCCAGTACGGCAGAGCTCCAGCTCTGCTCAGAGGCCCGATCTGGCCGAGTTCCTGGCCTGAGGCTGCTCTGCCCTGGGCGAGCCTTGCCCAGACTTGCCTCGCTGCTAGGCTTCCTGCCCAGGAAGGAGCAGGCTGCGCGAGACTGGGAGACGCTCCTGGCGCCTTCCTGGCCTCAGCTCCACGCCTGCCTTGCCTTTGCACCTAGTCCCCAGGCGTCCTTGCGGAGGGCTTCGGGGCCGGTGGGTTGCACGCTGCCAAGCCCTCCAGCCGTGAGAGCTCTGTCATAGGGAAGGGAATGGCAACTGCAGGGCTCCTCCAGCGGTCGCTTGGCCGCCCAGACTCAGCACGGCACGGAGAGCACCAGGCTCCCAGGGCTCCTGGCTGTGGTCTGCAGCCCCACACACCCGGAGGCTGACTCCGTGAGCGCCCAGAAGCTGCCTGACAGACGTCATTTCCCTAGTGCTCTCCTAACCAGCAGAGACGTGTGCAGGCGGCTGGGGCCTGCCCCTGCCTGTCTGGGCGGCCGCCCACAGCCTCAGCTCAGGGGAAGCAGCCCCTGTGCCAAGACTTGCAGGAGGCGCGGGGCGTCCCTGCCGGGAAGCCAAGTGCACAGTGCGCTTGCAAGCGAGCCTCCTTGGGAAGAGTCGAGGGAGCCAAGCCGCGTGCAGCTGCCATCCCTGCTTGGGCGGAGCCGAGTGTGCCTCCAGTACGGCAGAGCCCCAGCTCTGCTCAGAGGCCGGATCTAGTCAAGGTCCTTGCGCGAGGCTGCTCTGCCCTGTGCGAGACTCGCCCAGGCTTGCCTCGCTTCTAGGCTTCCTGCCCAGGAAGGAGCCGGCTGTGCGATGCTGGGAGAGGCCACTGGCGCCTTCCTGGCCTCAGCTCCACTCCTGCCTTGCCTCTGCATCCAAGCCCCAGGCGCCCTTGGGGAAGGCTTAGGAGCCGGTGGCTTGCACACTGCCAAGCCCTCCAGCAGTGAGGCCTCTATTAGAGGGGAGGGGCGGGCAAGGGCAGGGCTCCTCCAGCGGTTGCTTGGCCGCCCAGACTCAGCGCCGCACGGAGAGCACAAGGCTCACAGCTCCCCTGGCTGTGGTCTGCAGCCCCACACACCCGGAGGCTGACTCCGTGGGCGCCCAGAAGTTGCCCGACAGACGTCATTTCCCTAGCGCTCTCCTCCCCAGCCGAGACGTGTGCGGGTGGTGGGGCCTGCCCCTGCGTGTCTGGGCTCCCGCTGGCAGCCCCAGCTCAAGGGAAGCAGCCCCTGAGCCAAGCCCTGTAGGAGGCGCGGGGCGCCCCCGCCTGGAAGCCTAGTGCACAGCATGCGGGAAGCGAGCCTCCTTGGGGGAAGAGGAGGCAGCCCAGCTGCGTGCGGCTGCAATCCCTTCTTGGGCAGAGCCCAGTGAGCCTCCAGTACGGCAGAGCTCCAGCTCTGCTCAGAGGCCCGATCTGGCCGAGTTCCTGGCCTGAGGCTGCTCTGCCCTGGGCGAGCCTTGCCCAGACTTGCCTCGCTGCTAGGCTTCCTGCCCAGGAAGGAGCAGGCTGCGCGAGACTGGGAGACGCTCCTGGCGCCTTCCTGGCCTCAGCTCCACGCCTGCCTTGCCTTTGCACCTAGTCCCCAGGCGTCCTTGCGGAGGGCTTCGGGGCCGGTGGGTTGCACGCTGCCAAGCCCTCCAGCCGTGAGAGCTCTGTCATAGGGAAGGGAATGGCAACTGCAGGGCTCCTCCAGCGGTCGCTTGGCCGCCCAGACTCAGCACGGCACGGAGAGCACCAGGCTCCCAGGGCTCCTGGCTGTGGTCTGCAGCCCCACACACCCGGAGGCTGACTCCGTGAGCGCCCAGAAGCTGCCTGACAGACGTCATTTCCCTAGTGCTCTCCTAACCAGCAGAGACGTGTGCAGGCGGCTGGGGCCTGCCCCTGCCTGTCTGGGCGGCCGCCCACAGCCTCAGCTCAGGGGAAGCAGCCCCTGTGCCAAGACTTGCAGGAGGCGCGGGGCGTCCCTGCCGGGAAGCCAAGTGCACAGTGCGCTTGCAAGCGAGCCTCCTTGGGAAGAGTCGAGGGAGCCAAGCCGCGTGCAGCTGCCATCCCTGCTTGGGCGGAGCCGAGTGTGCCTCCAGTACGGCAGAGCCCCAGCTCTGCTCAGAGGCCGGATCTAGTCAAGGTCCTTGCGCGAGGCTGCTCTGCCCTGTGCGAGACTCGCCCAGGCTTGCCTCGCTTCTAGGCTTCCTGCCCAGGAAGGAGCCGGCTGTGCGATGCTGGGAGAGGCCACTGGCGCCTTCCTGGCCTCAGCTCCACTCCTGCCTTGCCTCTGCATCTAGGCCGCAGGCGTCCTTGGGGAAGGCTTAGGAGCCGGTGGCTTGCACACTGCCAAGCCCTCCAGCAGTGAGGCCTCTATTAGAGGGGAGGGGAGGGCAAGGGCAGGGCTCCTCCAGCGGTTGCTTGGCCGCCCAGACTCAGCGCCGCACGGAGAGCACAAGGCTCACAGCTCCCCTGGCTGTGGTCTGCAGCCCCACACACCCGGAGGCTGACTCCGTGGGCGCCCAGAAGTTGCCCGACAGACGTCATTTCCCTAGCGCTCTCCTCCCCAGCCGAGACGTGTGCGGGTGGTGGGGCCTGCCCCTGCGTGTCTGGGCTCCCGCTGGCAGCCCCAGCTCAAGGGAAGCAGCCCCTGAGCCAAGCCCTGTAGGAGGCGCGGGGCGCCCCCGCCTGGAAGCCTAGTGCACAGCATGCGGGAAGCGAGCCTCCTTGGGGGAAGAGGAGGCAGCCCAGCTGCGTGCGGCTGCAATCCCTTCTTGGGCGGAGCCCAGTGAGCCTCCAGTACGGCAGAGCTCCAGCTCTGCTCAGAGGCCCGATCTGGCCGAGTTCCTGGCCTGAGGCTGCTCTGCCCTGGGCGAGCCTTGCCCAGACTTGCCTCGCTGCTAGGCTTCCTGCCCAGGAAGGAGCAGGCTGCGCGAGACTGGGAGACGCTCCTGGCGCCTTCCTGGCCTCAGCTCCACGCCTGCCTTGCCTTTGCACCTAGTCCCCAGGCGTCCTTGCGGAGGGCTTCGGGGCCGGTGGGTTGCACGCTGCCAAGCCCTCCAGCCGTGAGAGCTCTGTCATAGGGAAGGGAATGGCAACTGCAGGGCTCCTCCAGCGGTCGCTTGGCCGCCCAGACTCAGCACGGCACGGAGAGCACCAGGCTCCCAGGGCTCCTGGCTGTGGTCTGCAGCCCCACACACCCGGAGGCTGACTCCGTGAGCGCCCAGAAGCTGCCTGACAGACGTCATTTCCCTAGTGCTCTCCTAACCAGCAGAGACGTGTGCAGGCGGCTGGGGCCTGCCCCTGCCTGTCTGGGCGGCCGCCCACAGCCTCAGCTCAGGGGAAGCAGCCCCTGTGCCAAGACTTGCAGGAGGCGCGGGGCGTCCCTGCCGGGAAGCCAAGTGCACAGTGCGCTTGCAAGCGAGCCTCCTTGGGAAGAGTCGAGGGAGCCAAGCCGCGTGCAGCTGCCATCCCTGCTTGGGCGGAGCCGAGTGTGCCTCCAGTACGGCAGAGCCCCAGCTCTGCTCAGAGGCCGGATCTAGTCAAGGTCCTTGCGCGAGGCTGCTCTGCCCTGTGCGAGACTCGCCCAGGCTTGCCTCGCTTCTAGGCTTCCTGCCCAGGAAGGAGCCGGCTGTGCGATGCTGGGAGAGGCCACTGGCGCCTTCCTGGCCTCAGCTCCACTCCTGCCTTGCCTCTGCATCCAAGCCCCAGGCGCCCTTGGGGAAGGCTTAGGAGCCGGTGGCTTGCACACTGCCAAGCCCTCCAGCAGTGAGGCCTCTATTAGAGGGGAGGGGCGGGCAAGGGCAGGGCTCCTCCAGCGGTTGCTTGGCCGCCCAGACTCAGCGCCGCACGGAGAGCACAAGGCTCACAGCTCCCCTGGCTGTGGTCTGCAGCCCCACACACCCGGAGGCTGACTCCGTGGGCGCCCAGAAGTTGCCCGACAGACGTCATTTCCCTAGCGCTCTCCTCCCCAGCCGAGACGTGTGCGGGTGGTGGGGCCTGCCCCTGCGTGTCTGGGCTCCCGCTGGCAGCCCCAGCTCAAGGGAAGCAGCCCCTGAGCCAAGCCCTGTAGGAGGCGCGGGGCGCCCCCGCCTGGAAGCCTAGTGCACAGCATGCGGGAAGCGAGCCTCCTTGGGGGAAGAGGAGGCAGCCCAGCTGCGTGCGGCTGCAATCCCTTCTTGGGCGGAGCCCAGTGAGCCTCCAGTACGGCAGAGCTCCAGCTCTGCTCAGAGGCCCGATCTGGCCGAGTTCCTGGCCTGAGGCTGCTCTGCCCTGGGCGAGCCTTGCCCAGACTTGCCTCGCTGCTAGGCTTCCTGCCCAGGAAGGAGCAGGCTGCGCGAGACTGGGAGACGCTCCTGGCGCCTTCCTGGCCTCAGCTCCACGCCTGCCTTGCCTTTGCACCTAGTCCCCAGGCGTCCTTGCGGAGGGCTTCGGGGCCGGTGGGTTGCACGCTGCCAAGCCCTCCAGCCGTGAGAGCTCTGTCATAGGGAAGGGAATGGCAACTGCAGGGCTCCTCCAGCGGTCGCTTGGCCGCCCAGACTCAGCACGGCACGGAGAGCACCAGGCTCCCAGGGCTCCTGGCTGTGGTCTGCAGCCCCACACACCCGGAGGCTGACTCCGTGAGCGCCCAGAAGCTGCCTGACAGACGTCATTTCCCTAGTGCTCTCCTAACCACCAGAGACGTGTGCAGGCGGCTGGGGCCTGCCCCTGCCTGTCTGGGCGGCCGCCCACAGCCTCAGCTCAGGGGAAGCAGCCCCTGTGCCAAGACTTGCAGGAGGCGCGGGGCGTCCCTGCCGGGAAGCCAAGTGCACAGTGCGCTTGCAAGCGAGCCTCCTTGGGAAGAGTCGAGGGAGCCAAGCCGCGTGCAGCTGCCATCCCTGCTTGGGCGGAGCCGAGTGTGCCTCCAGTACGGCAGAGCCCCAGCTCTGCTCAGAGGCCGGATCTAGTCAAGGTCCTTGCGCGAGGCTGCTCTGCCCTGTGCGAGACTCGCCCAGGCTTGCCTCGCTTCTAGGCTTCCTGCCCAGGAAGGAGCCGGCTGTGCGATGCTGGGAGAGGCCACTGGCGCCTTCCTGGCCTCAGCTCCACTCCTGCCTTGCCTCTGCATCTAGGCCGCAGGCGTCCTTGGGGAAGGCTTAGGAGCCGGTGGCTTGCACACTGCCAAGCCCTCCAGCAGTGAGGCCTCTATTAGAGGGGAGGGGAGGGCAAGGGCAGGGCTCCTCCAGCGGTTGCTTGGCCGCCCAGACTCAGCGCCGCACGGAGAGCACAAGGCTCACAGCTCCCCTGGCTGTGGTCTGCAGCCCCACACACCCGGAGGCTGACTCCGTGGGCGCCCAGAAGTTGCCCGACAGACGTCATTTCCCTAGCGCTCTCCTCCCCAGCCGAGACGTGTGCGGGTGGTGGGGCCTGCCCCTGCGTGTCTGGGCTCCCGCTGGCAGCCCCAGCTCAAGGGAAGCAGCCCCTGAGCCAAGCCCTGTAGGAGGCGCGGGGCGCCCCCGCCTGGAAGCCTAGTGCACAGCATGCGGGAAGCGAGCCTCCTTGGGGGAAGAGGAGGCAGCCCAGCTGCGTGCGGCTGCAATCCCTTCTTGGGCGGAGCCCAGTGAGCCTCCAGTACGGCAGAGCTCCAGCTCTGCTCAGAGGCCCGATCTGGCCGAGTTCCTGGCCTGAGGCTGCTCTGCCCTGGGCGAGCCTTGCCCAGACTTGCCTCGCTGCTAGGCTTCCTGCCCAGGAAGGAGCAGGCTGCGCGAGACTGGGAGACGCTCCTGGCGCCTTCCTGGCCTCAGCTCCACGCCTGCCTTGCCTTTGCACCTAGTCCCCAGGCGTCCTTGCGGAGGGCTTCGGGGCCGGTGGGTTGCACGCTGCCAAGCCCTCCAGCCGTGAGAGCTCTGTCATAGGGAAGGGAATGGCAACTGCAGGGCTCCTCCAGCGGTCGCTTGGCCGCCCAGACTCAGCACGGCACGGAGAGCACCAGGCACCCAAGGCTCCTGGCTGTGGTCTGCAGCCCCACACACCCGGAGGCTGACTCCGTGAGCGCCCAGAAGCTGCCTGACAGACGTCATTTCCCTAGTGCTCTCCTAACCAGCAGAGACGTGTGCAGGCGGCTGGGGCCTGCCCCTGCCTGTCTGGGCGGCCGCCCACAGCCTCAGCTCAGGGGAAGCAGCCCCTGTGCCAAGACTTGCAGGAGGCGCGGGGCGTCCCTGCCGGGAAGCCAAGTGCACAGTGCGCTTGCAAGCGAGCCTCCTTGGGAAGAGTCGAGGGAGCCAAGCCGCGTGCAGCTGCCATCCCTGCTTGGGCGGAGCCGAGTGTGCCTCCAGTACGGCAGAGCCCCAGCTCTGCTCAGAGGCCGGATCTAGTCAAGGTCCTTGCGCGAGGCTGCTCTGCCCTGTGCGAGACTCGCCCAGGCTTGCCTCGCTTCTAGGCTTCCTGCCCAGGAAGGAGCCGGCTGTGCGATGCTGGGAGAGGCCACTGGCGCCTTCCTGGCCTCAGCTCCACTCCTGCCTTGCCTCTGCATCTAGGCCCCAGGCGTCCTTGGGGAAGGCTTAGGAGCCGGTGGCTTGCACACTGCCAAGCCCTCCAGCAGTGAGGCCTCTATTAGAGGGGAGGGGAGGGCAAGGGCAGGGCTCCTCCAGCGGTTGCTTGGCCGCCCAGACTCAGCGCCGCACGGAGAGCACAAGGCTCACAGCTCCCCTGGCTGTGGTCTGCAGCCCCACACACCCGGAGGCTGACTCCGTGGGCGCCCAGAAGTTGCCCGACAGACGTCATTTCCCTAGCGCTCTCCTCCCCAGCCGAGACGTGTGCGGGTGGTGGGGCCTGCCCCTGCGTGTCTGGGCTCCCGCTGGCAGCCCCAGCTCAAGGGAAGCAGCCCCTGAGCCAAGACCTGTAGGAGGCGCGGGGCGCCCCCGCCTGGAAGCCTAGTGCACAGCATGCGGGAAGCGAGCCTCCTTGGGGGAAGAGGAGGCAGCCCAGCTGCGTGCGGCTGCAATCCCTTCTTGGGCGGAGCCCAGTGAGCCTCCAGTACGGCAGAGCTCCAGCTCTGCTCAGAGGCCCGATCTGGCCGAGTTCCTGGCCTGAGGCTGCTCTGCCCTGGGCGAGCCTTGCCCAGACTTGCCTCGCTGCTAGGCTTCCTGCCCAGGAAGGAGCAGGCTGCGCGAGACTGGGAGACGCTCCTGGCGCCTTCCTGGCCTCAGCTCCACGCCTGCCTTGCCTTTGCACCTAGTCCCCAGGCGTCCTTGCGGAGGGCTTCGGGGCCGGTGGGTTGCACGCTGCCAAGCCCTCCAGCCGTGAGAGCTCTGTCATAGGGAAGGGAATGGCAACTGCAGGGCTCCTCCAGCGGTCGCTTGGCCGCCCAGACTCAGCACGGCACGGAGAGCACCAGGCTCCCAGGGCTCCTGGCTGTGGTCTGCAGCCCCACACACCCGGAGGCTGACTCCGTGAGCGCCCAGAAGCTGCCTGACAGACGTCATTTCCCTAGTGCTCTCCTAACCAGCAGAGACGTGTGCAGGCGGCTGGGGCCTGCCCCTGCCTGTCTGGGCGGCCGCCCACAGCCTCAGCTCAGGGGAAGCAGCCCCTGTGCCAAGACTTGCAGGAGGCGCGGGGCGTCCCTGCCGGGAAGCCAAGTGCACAGTGCGCTTGCAAGCGAGCCTCCTTGGGAAGAGTCGAGGGAGCCAAGCCGCGTGCAGCTGCCATCCCTGCTTGGGCGGAGCCGAGTGTGCCTCCAGTACGGCAGAGCCCCAGCTCTGCTCAGAGGCCGGATCTAGTCAAGGTCCTTGCGCGAGGCTGCTCTGCCCTGTGCGAGACTCGCCCAGGCTTGCCTCGCTTCTAGGCTTCCTGCCCAGGAAGGAGCCGGCTGTGCGATGCTGGGAGAGGCCACTGGCGCCTTCCTGGCCTCAGCTCCACTCCTGGCTTGCCTCTGCATCCAAGCCCCAGGCGCCCTTGGGGAAGGCTTAGGAGCCGGTGGCTTGCACACTGCCAAGCCCTCCAGCAGTGAGGCCTCTATTAGAGGGGAGGGGCGGGCAAGGGCAGGGCTCCTCCAGCGGTTGCTTGGCCGCCCAGACTCAGCGCCGCACGGAGAGCACAAGGCTCACAGCTCCCCTGGCTGTGGTCTGCAGCCCCACACACCCGGAGGCTGACTCCGTGGGCGCCCAGAAGTTGCCCGACAGACGTCATTTCCCTAGCGCTCTCCTCCCCAGCCGAGACGTGTGCGGGTGGTGGGGCCTGCCCCTGCGTGTCTGGGCTCCCGCTGGCAGCCCCAGCTCAAGGGAAGCAGCCCCTGAGCCAAGCCCTGTAGGAGGCGCGGGGCGCCCCCGCCTGGAAGCCTAGTGCACAGCATGCGGGAAGCGAGCCTCCTTGGGGGAAGAGGAGGCAGCCCAGCTGCGTGCGGCTGCAATCCCTTCTTGGGCGGAGCCCAGTGAGCCTCCAGTACGGCAGAGCTCCAGCTCTGCTCAGAGGCCCGATCTGGCCGAGTTCCTGGCCTGAGGCTGCTCTGCCCTGGGCGAGCCTTGCCCAGACTTGCCTCGCTGCTAGGCTTCCTGCCCAGGAAGGAGCAGGCTGCGCGAGACTGGGAGACGCTCCTGGCGCCTTCCTGGCCTCAGCTCCACGCCTGCCTTGCCTTTGCACCTAGTCCCCAGGCGTCCTTGCGGAGGGCTTCGGGGCCGGTGGGTTGCACGCTGCCAAGCCCTCCAGCCGTGAGAGCTCTGTCATAGGGAAGGGAATGGCAACTGCAGGGCTCCTCCAGCGGTCGCTTGGCCGCCCAGACTCAGCACGGCACGGAGAGCACCAGGCTCCCAGGGCTCCTGGCTGTGGTCTGCAGCCCCACACACCCGGAGGCTGACTCCGTGAGCGCCCAGAAGCTGCCTGACAGACGTCATTTCCCTAGTGCTCTCCTAACCAGCAGAGACGTGTGCAGGCGGCTGGGGCCTGCCCCTGCCTGTCTGGGCGGCCGCCCACAGCCTCAGCTCAGGGGAAGCAGCCCCTGTGCCAAGACTTGCAGGAGGCGCGGGGCGTCCCTGCCGGGAAGCCAAGTGCACAGTGCGCTTGCAAGCGAGCCTCCTTGGGAAGAGTCGAGGGAGCCAAGCCGCGTGCAGCTGCCATCCCTGCTTGGGCGGAGCCGAGTGTGCCTCCAGTACGGCAGAGCCCCAGCTCTGCTCAGAGGCCGGATCTAGTCAAGGTCCTTGCGCGAGGCTGCTCTGCCCTGTGCGAGACTCGCCCAGGCTTGCCTCGCTTCTAGGCTTCCTGCCCAGGAAGGAGCCGGCTGTGCGATGCTGAGAGAGGCCACTGGCGCCTTCCTGGCCTCAGCTCCACTCCTGCCTTGCCTCTGCATCTAGGCCGCAGGCGTCCTTGGGGAAGGCTTAGGAGCCGGTGGCTTGCACACTGCCAAGCCCTCCAGCAGTGAGGCCTCTATTAGAGGGGAGGGGAGGGCAAGGGCAGGGCTCCTCCAGCGGTTGCTTGGCCGCCCAGACTCAGCGCCGCACGGAGAGCACAAGGCTCACAGCTCCCCTGGCTGTGGTCTGCAGCCCCACACACCCGGAGGCTGACTCCGTGGGCGCCCAGAAGTTGCCCGACAGACGTCATTTCCCTAGCGCTCTCCTCCCCAGCCGAGACGTGTGCGGGTGGTGGGGCCTGCCCCTGCGTGTCTGGGCTCCCGCTGGCAGCCCCAGCTCAAGGGAAGCAGCCCCTGAGCCAAGACCTGTAGGAGGCGCGGGGCGCCCCCGCCTGGAAGCCTAGTGCACAGCATGCGGGAAGCGAGCCTCCTTGGGGGAAGAGGAGGCAGCCCAGCTGCGTGCGGCTGCAATCCCTTCTTGGGCGGAGCCCAGTGAGCCTCCAGTACGGCAGAGCTCCAGCTCTGCTCAGAGGCCCGATCTGGCCGAGTTCCTGGCCTGAGGCTGCTCTGCCCTGGGCGAGCCTTGCCCAGACTTGCCTCGCTGCTAGGCTTCCTGCCCAGGAAGGAGCAGGCTGCGCGAGACTGGGAGACGCTCCTGGCGCCTTCCTGGCCTCAGCTCCACGCCTGCCTTGCCTTTGCACCTAGTCCCCAGGCGTCCTTGCGGAGGGCTTCGGGGCCGGTGGGTTGCACGCTGCCAAGCCCTCCAGCCGTGAGAGCTCTGTCATAGGGAAGGGAATGGCAACTGCAGGGCTCCTCCAGCGGTCGCTTGGCCGCCCAGACTCAGCACGGCACGGAGAGCACCAGGCTCCCAGGGCTCCTGGCTGTGGTCTGCAGCCCCACACACCCGGAGGCTGACTCCGTGAGCGCCCAGAAGCTGCCTGACAGACGTCATTTCCCTAGTGCTCTCCTAACCAGCAGAGACGTGTGCAGGCGGCTGGGGCCTGCCCCTGCCTGTCTGGGCGGCCGCCCACAGCCTCAGCTCAGGGGAAGCAGCCCCTGTGCCAAGACTTGCAGGAGGCGCGGGGCGTCCCTGCCGGGAAGCCAAGTGCACAGTGCGCTTGCAAGCGAGCCTCCTTGGGAAGAGTCGAGGGAGCCAAGCCGCGTGCAGCTGCCATCCCTGCTTGGGCGGAGCCGAGTGTGCCTCCAGTACGGCAGAGCCCCAGCTCTGCTCAGAGGCCAGATCTAGTCAAGGTCCTTGCGCGAGGCTGCTCTGCCCTGTGCGAGACTCGCCCAGGCTTGCCTCGCTTCTAGGCTTCCTGCCCAGGAAGGAGCCGGCTGTGCGATGCTGGGAGAGGCCACTGGCGCCTTCCTGGCCTCAGCTCCACTCCTGGCTTGCCTCTGCATCCAAGCCCCAGGCGCCCTTGGGGAAGGCTTAGGAGCCGGTGGCTTGCACACTGCCAAGCCCTCCAGCAGTGAGGCCTCTATTAGAGGGGAGGGGCGGGCAAGGGCAGGGCTCCTCCAGCGGTTGCTTGGCCGCCCAGACTCAGCGCCGCACGGAGAGCACAAGGCTCACAGCTCCCCTGGCTGTGGTCTGCAGCCCCACACACCCGGAGGCTGACTCCGTGGGCGCCCAGAAGTTGCCCGACAGACGTCATTTCCCTAGCGCTCTCCTCCCCAGCCGAGACGTGTGCGGGTGGTGGGGCCTGCCCCTGCGTGTCTGGGCTCCCGCTGGCAGCCCCAGCTCAAGGGAAGCAGCCCCTGAGCCAAGACCTGTAGGAGGCGCGGGGCGCCCCCGCCTGGAAGCCTAGTGCACAGCATGCGGGAAGCGAGCCTCCTTGGGGGAAGAGGAGGCAGCCCAGCTGCGTGCGGCTGCAATCCCTTCTTGGGCGGAGCCCAGTGAGCCTCCAGTACGGCAGAGCTCCAGCTCTGCTCAGAGGCCCGATCTGGCCGAGTTCCTGGCCTGAGGCTGCTCTGCCCTGGGCGAGCCTTGCCCAGACTTGCCTCGCTGCTAGGCTTCCTGCCCAGGAAGGAGCAGGCTGCGCGAGACTGGGAGACGCTCCTGGCGCCTTCCTGGCCTCAGCTCCACGCCTGCCTTGCCTTTGCACCTAGTCCCCAGGCGTCCTTGCGGAGGGCTTCGGGGCCGGTGGGTTGCACGCTGCCAAGCCCTCCAGCCGTGAGAGCTCTGTCATAGGGAAGGGAATGGCAACTGCAGGGCTCCTCCAGCGGTCGCTTGGCCGCCCAGACTCAGCACGGCACGGAGAGCACCAGGCTCCCAGGGCTCCTGGCTGTGGTCTGCAGCCCCACACACCCGGAGGCTGACTCCGTGAGCGCCCAGAAGCTGCCTGACAGACGTCATTTCCCTAGTGCTCTCCTAACCAGCAGAGACGTGTGCAGGCGGCTTGGGCCTGCCCCTGCCTGTCTGGGCGGCCGCCCACAGCCTCAGCTCAGGGGAAGCAGCCCCTGTGCCAAGACTTGCAGGAGGCGCGGGGCGTCCCTGCCGGGAAGCCAAGTGCACAGTGCGCTTGCAAGCGAGCCTCCTTGGGAAGAGTCGAGGGAGCCAAGCCGCGTGCAGCTGCCATCCCTGCTTGGGCGGAGCCGAGTGTGCCTCCAGTACGGCAGAGCCCCAGCTCTGCTCAGAGGCCGGATCTAGTCAAGGTCCTTGCGCGAGGCTGCTCTGCCCTGTGCGAGACTCGCCCAGGCTTGCCTCGCTTCTAGGCTTCCTGCCCAGGAAGGAGCCGGCTGTGCGATGCTGAGAGAGGCCACTGGCGCCTTCCTGGCCTCAGCTCCACTCCTGCCTTGCCTCTGCATCTAGGCCGCAGGCGTCCTTGGGGAAGGCTTAGGAGCCGGTGGCTTGCACACTGCCAAGCCCTCCAGCAGTGAGGCCTCTATTAGAGGGGAGGGGAGGGCAAGGGCAGGGCTCCTCCAGCGGTTGCTTGGCCGCCCAGACTCAGCGCCGCACGGAGAGCACAAGGCTCACAGCTCCCCTGGCTGTGGTCTGCAGCCCCACACACCCGGAGGCTGACTCCGTGGGCGCCCAGAAGTTGCCCGACAGACGTCATTTCCCTAGCGCTCTCCTCCCCAGCCGAGACGTGTGCGGGTGGTGGGGCCTGCCCCTGCGTGTCTGGGCTCCCGCTGGCAGCCCCAGCTCAAGGGAAGCAGCCCCTGAGCCAAGCCCTGTAGGAGGCGCGGGGCGCCCCCGCCTGGAAGCCTAGTGCACAGCATGCGGGAAGCGAGCCTCCTTGGGGGAAGAGGAGGCAGCCCAGCTGCGTGCGGCTGCAATCCCTTCTTGGGCGGAGCCCAGTGAGCCTCCAGTACGGCAGAGCTCCAGCTCTGCTCAGAGGCCCGATCTGGCCGAGTTCCTGGCCTGAGGCTGCTCTGCCCTGGGCGAGCCTTGCCCAGACTTGCCTCGCTGCTAGGCTTCCTGCCCAGGAAGGAGCAGGCTGCGCGAGACTGGGAGACGCTCCTGGCGCCTTCCTGGCCTCAGCTCCACGCCTGCCTTGCCTTTGCACCTAGTCCCCAGGCGTCCTTGCGGAGGGCTTCGGGGCCGGTGGGTTGCACGCTGCCAAGCCCTCCAGCCGTGAGAGCTCTGTCATAGGGAAGGGAATGGCAACTGCAGGGCTCCTCCAGCGGTCGCTTGGCCGCCCAGACTCAGCACGGCACGGAGAGCACCAGGCTCCCAGGGCTCCTGGCTGTGGTCTGCAGCCCCACACACCCGGAGGCTGACTCCGTGAGCGCCCAGAAGCTGCCTGACAGACGTCATTTCCCTAGTGCTCTCCTAACCAGCAGAGACGTGTGCAGGCGGCTGGGGCCTGCCCCTGCCTGTCTGGGCGGCCGCCCACAGCCTCAGCTCAGGGGAAGCAGCCCCTGTGCCAAGACTTGCAGGAGGCGCGGGGCGTCCCTGCCGGGAAGCCAAGTGCACAGTGCGCTTGCAAGCGAGCCTCCTTGGGAAGAGTCGAGGGAGCCAAGCCGCGTGCAGCTGCCATCCCTGCTTGGGCGGAGCCGAGTGTGCCTCCAGTACGGCAGAGCCCCAGCTCTGCTCAGAGGCCGGATCTAGTCAAGGTCCTTGCGCGAGGCTGCTCTGCCCTGTGCGAGACTCGCCCAGGCTTGCCTCGCTTCTAGGCTTCCTGCCCAGGAAGGAGCCGGCTGTGCGATGCTGGGAGAGGCCACTGGCGCCTTCCTGGCCTCAGCTCCACTCCTGGCTTGCCTCTGCATCCAAGCCCCAGGCGCCCTTGGGGAAGGCTTAGGAGCCGGTGGCTTGCACACTGCCAAGCCCTCCAGCAGTGAGGCCTCTATTAGAGGGGAGGGGCGGGCAAGGGCAGGGCTCCTCCAGCGGTTGCTTGGCCGCCCAGACTCAGCGCCGCACGGAGAGCACAAGGCTCACAGCTCCCCTGGCTGTGGTCTGCAGCCCCACACACCCGGAGGCTGACTCCGTGGGCGCCCAGAAGTTGCCCGACAGACGTCATTTCCCTAGCGCTCTCCTCCCCAGCCGAGACGTGTGCGGGTGGTGGGGCCTGCCCCTGCGTGTCTGGGCTCCCGCTGGCAGCCCCAGCTCAAGGGAAGCAGCCCCTGAGCCAAGCCCTGTAGGAGGCGCGGGGCGCCCCCGCCTGGAAGCCTAGTGCACAGCATGCGGGAAGCGAGCCTCCTTGGGGGAAGAGGAGGCAGCCCAGCTGCGTGCGGCTGCAATCCCTTCTTGGGCGGAGCCCAGTGAGCCTCCAGTACGGCAGAGCTCCAGCTCTGCTCAGAGGCCCGATCTGGCCGAGTTCCTGGCCTGAGGCTGCTCTGCCCTGGGCGAGCCTTGCCCAGACTTGCCTCGCTGCTAGGCTTCCTGCCCAGGAAGGAGCAGGCTGCGCGAGACTGGGAGACGCTCCTGGCGCCTTCCTGGCCTCAGCTCCACGCCTGCCTTGCCTTTGCACCTAGTCCCCAGGCGTCCTTGCGGAGGGCTTCGGGGCCGGTGGGTTGCACGCTGCCAAGCCCTCCAGCCGTGAGAGCTCTGTCATAGGGAAGGGAATGGCAACTGCAGGGCTCCTCCAGCGGTCGCTTGGCCGCCCAGACTCAGCACGGCACGGAGAGCACCAGGCTCCCAGGGCTCCTGGCTGTGGTCTGCAGCCCCACACACCCGGAGGCTGACTCCGTGAGCGCCCAGAAGCTGCCTGACAGACGTCATTTCCCTAGTGCTCTCCTAACCAGCAGAGACGTGTGCAGGCGGCTGGGGCCTGCCCCTGCCTGTCTGGGCGGCCGCCCACAGCCTCAGCTCAGGGGAAGCAGCCCCTGTGCCAAGACTTGCAGGAGGCGCGGGGCGTCCCTGCCGGGAAGCCAAGTGCACAGTGCGCTTGCAAGCGAGCCTCCTTGGGAAGAGTCGAGGGAGCCAAGCCGCGTGCAGCTGCCATCCCTGCTTGGGCGGAGCCGAGTGTGCCTCCAGTACGGCAGAGCCCCAGCTCTGCTCAGAGGCCGGATCTAGTCAAGGTCCTTGCGCGAGGCTGCTCTGCCCTGTGCGAGACTCGCCCAGGCTTGCCTCGCTTCTAGGCTTCCTGCCCAGGAAGGAGCCGGCTGTGCGATGCTGAGAGAGGCCACTGGCGCCTTCCTGGCCTCAGCTCCACTCCTGCCTTGCCTCTGCATCTAGGCCGCAGGCGTCCTTGGGGAAGGCTTAGGAGCCGGTGGCTTGCACACTGCCAAGCCCTCCAGCAGTGAGGCCTCTATTAGAGGGGAGGGGAGGGCAAGGGCAGGGCTCCTCCAGCGGTTGCTTGGCCGCCCAGACTCAGCGCCGCACGGAGAGCACAAGGCTCACAGCTCCCCTGGCTGTGGTCTGCAGCCCCACACACCCGGAGGCTGACTCCGTGGGCGCCCAGAAGTTGCCCGACAGACGTCATTTCCCTAGCGCTCTCCTCCCCAGCCGAGACGTGTGCGGGTGGTGGGGCCTGCCCCTGCGTGTCTGGGCTCCCGCTGGCAGCCCCAGCTCAAGGGAAGCAGCCCCTGAGCCAAGACCTGTAGGAGGCGCGGGGCGCCCCCGCCTGGAAGCCTAGTGCACAGCATGCGGGAAGCGAGCCTCCTTGGGGGAAGAGGAGGCAGCCCAGCTGCGTGCGGCTGCAATCCCTTCTTGGGCGGAGCCCAGTGAGCCTCCAGTACGGCAGAGCTCCAGCTCTGCTCAGAGGCCCGATCTGGCCGAGTTCCTGGCCTGAGGCTGCTCTGCCCTGGGCGAGCCTTGCCCAGACTTGCCTCGCTGCTAGGCTTCCTGCCCAGGAAGGAGCAGGCTGCGCGAGACTGGGAGACGCTCCTGGCGCCTTCCTGGCCTCAGCTCCACGCCTGCCTTGCCTTTGCACCTAGTCCCCAGGCGTCCTTGCGGAGGGCTTCGGGGCCGGTGGGTTGCACGCTGCCAAGCCCTCCAGCCGTGAGAGCTCTGTCATAGGGAAGGGAATGGCAACTGCAGGGCTCCTCCAGGGGTCGCTTGGCCGCCCAGACTCAGCACGGCACGGAGAGCACCAGGCTCCCAGGGCTCCTGGCTGTGGTCTGCAGCCCCACACACCCGGAGGCTGACTCCGTGAGCGCCCAGAAGCTGCCTGACAGACGTCATTTCCCTAGTGCTCTCCTAACCAGCAGAGACGTGTGCAGGCGGCTGGGGCCTGCCCCTGCCTGTCTGGGCGGCCGCCCACAGCCTCAGCTCAGGGGAAGCAGCCCCTGTGCCAAGACTTGCAGGAGGCGCGGGGCGTCCCTGCCGGGAAGCCAAGTGCACAGTGCGCTTGCAAGCGAGCCTCCTTGGGAAGAGTCGAGGGAGCCAAGCCGCGTGCAGCTGCCATCCCTGCTTGGGCGGAGCCGAGTGTGCCTCCAGTACGGCAGAGCCCCAGCTCTGCTCAGAGGCCGGATCTAGTCAAGGTCCTTGCGCGAGGCTGCTCTGCCCTGTGCGAGACTCGCCCAGGCTTGCCTCGCTTCTAGGCTTCCTGCCCAGGAAGGAGCCGGCTGTGCGATGCTGGGAGAGGCCACTGGCGCCTTCCTGGCCTCAGCTCCACTCCTGGCTTGCCTCTGCATCCAAGCCCCAGGCGCCCTTGGGGAAGGCTTAGGAGCCGGTGGCTTGCACACTGCCAAGCCCTCCAGCAGTGAGGCCTCTATTAGAGGGGAGGGGCGGGCAAGGGCAGGGCTCCTCCAGCGGTTGCTTGGCCGCCCAGACTCAGCGCCGCACGGAGAGCACAAGGCTCACAGCTCCCCTGGCTGTGGTCTGCAGCCCCACACACCCGGAGGCTGACTCCGTGGGCGCCCAGAAGTTGCCCGACAGACGTCATTTCCCTAGCGCTCTCCTCCCCAGCCGAGACGTGTGCGGGTGGTGGGGCCTGCCCCTGCGTGTCTGGGCTCCCGCTGGCAGCCCCAGCTCAAGGGAAGCAGCCCCTGAGCCAAGCCCTGTAGGAGGCGCGGGGCGCCCCCGCCTGGAAGCCTAGTGCACAGCATGCGGGAAGCGAGCCTCCTTGGGGGAAGAGGAGGCAGCCCAGCTGCGTGCGGCTGCAATCCCTTCTTGGGCGGAGCCCAGTGAGCCTCCAGTACGGCAGAGCTCCAGCTCTGCTCAGAGGCCCGATCTGGCCGAGTTCCTGGCCTGAGGCTGCTCTGCCCTGGGCGAGCCTTGCCCAGACTTGCCTCGCTGCTAGGCTTCCTGCCCAGGAAGGAGCAGGCTGCGCGAGACTGGGAGACGCTCCTGGCGCCTTCCTGGCCTCAGCTCCACGCCTGCCTTGCCTTTGCACCTAGTCCCCAGGCGTCCTTGCGGAGGGCTTCGGGGCCGGTGGGTTGCACGCTGCCAAGCCCTCCAGCCGTGAGAGCTCTGTCATAGGGAAGGGAATGGCAACTGCAGGGCTCCTCCAGCGGTCGCTTGGCCGCCCAGACTCAGCACGGCACGGAGAGCACCAGGCTCCCAGGGCTCCTGGCTGTGGTCTGCAGCCCCACACACCCGGAGGCTGACTCCGTGAGCGCCCAGAAGCTGCCTGACAGACGTCATTTCCCTAGTGCTCTCCTAACCAGCAGAGACGTGTGCAGGCGGCTGGGGCCTGCCCCTGCCTGTCTGGGCGGCCGCCCACAGCCTCAGCTCAGGGGAAGCAGCCCCTGTGCCAAGACTTGCAGGAGGCGCGGGGCGTCCCTGCCGGGAAGCCAAGTGCACAGTGCGCTTGCAAGCGAGCCTCCTTGGGAAGAGTCGAGGGAGCCAAGCCGCGTGCAGCTGCCATCCCTGCTTGGGCGGAGCCGAGTGTGCCTCCAGTACGGCAGAGCCCCAGCTCTGCTCAGAGGCCGGATCTAGTCAAGGTCCTTGCGCGAGGCTGCTCTGCCCTGTGCGAGACTCGCCCAGGCTTGCCTCGCTTCTAGGCTTCCTGCCCAGGAAGGAGCCGGCTGTGCGATGCTGGGAGAGGCCACTGGCGCCTTCCTGGCCTCAGCTCCACTCCTGCCTTGCCTCTGCATCTAGGCCCCAGGCGTCCTTGGGGAAGGCTTAGGAGCCGGTGGCTTGCACACTGCCAAGCCCTCCAGCAGTGAGGCCTCTATTAGAGGGGAGGGGAGGGCAAGGGCAGGGCTCCTCCAGCGGTTGCTTGGCCGCCCAGACTCAGCGCCGCACGGAGAGCACAAGGCTCACAGCTCCCCTGGCTGTGGTCTGCAGCCCCACACACCCGGAGGCTGACTCCGTGGGCGCCCAGAAGTTGCCCGACAGACGTCATTTCCCTAGCGCTCTCCTCCCCAGCCGAGACGTGTGCGGGTGGTGGGGCCTGCCCCTGCGTGTCTGGGCTCCCGCTGGCAGCCCCAGCTCAAGGGAAGCAGCCCCTGAGCCAAGACCTGTAGGAGGCGCGGGGCGCCCCGGCCTGGAAGCCTAGTGCACAGCATGCGGGAAGCGAGCCTCCTTGGGGGAAGAGGAGGCAGCCCAGCTGCGTGCGGCTGCAATCCCTTCTTGGGCGGAGCCCAGTGAGCCTCCAGTACGGCAGAGCTCCAGCTCTGCTCAGAGGCCCGATCTGGCCGAGTTCCTGGCCTGAGGCTGCTCTGCCCTGGGCGAGCCTTGCCCAGACTTGCCTCGCTGCTAGGCTTCCTGCCCAGGAAGGAGCAGGCTGCGCGAGACTGGGAGACGCTCCTGGCGCCTTCCTGGCCTCAGCTCCACGCCTGCCTTGCCTTTGCACCTAGTCCCCAGGCGTCCTTGCGGAGGGCTTCGGGGCCGGTGGGTTGCACGCTGCCAAGCCCTCCAGCCGTGAGAGCTCTGTCATAGGGAAGGGAATGGCAACTGCAGGGCTCCTCCAGCGGTCGCTTGGCCGCCCAGACTCAGCACGGCACGGAGAGCACCAGGCTCCCAGGGCTCCTGGCTGTGGTCTGCAGCCCCACACACCCGGAGGCTGACTCCGTGAGCGCCCAGAAGCTGCCTGACAGACGTCATTTCCCTAGTGCTCTCCTAACCAGCAGAGACGTGTGCAGGCGGCTGGGGCCTGCCCCTGCCTGTCTGGGCGGCCGCCCACAGCCTCAGCTCAGGGGAAGCAGCCCCTGTGCCAAGACTTGCAGGAGGCGCGGGGCGTCCCTGCCGGGAAGCCAAGTGCACAGTGCGCTTGCAAGCGAGCCTCCTTGGGAAGAGTCGAGGGAGCCAAGCCGCGTGCAGCTGCCATCCCTGCTTGGGCGGAGCCGAGTGTGCCTCCAGTACGGCAGAGCCCCAGCTCTGCTCAGAGGCCGGATCTAGTCAAGGTCCTTGCGCGAGGCTGCTCTGCCCTGTGCGAGACTCGCCCAGGCTTGCCTCGCTTCTAGGCTTCCTGCCCAGGAAGGAGCCGGCTGTGCGATGCTGGGAGAGGCCACTGGCGCCTTCCTGGCCTCAGCTCCACTCCTGCCTTGCCTCTGCATCTAGGCCCCAGGCGTCCTTGGGGAAGGCTTAGGAGCCGGTGGCTTGCACACTGCCAAGCCCTCCAGCAGTGAGGCCTCTATTAGAGGGGAGGGGAGGGCAAGGGCAGGGCTCCTCCAGCGGTTGCTTGGCCGCCCAGACTCAGCGCCGCACGGAGAGCACAAGGCTCACAGCTCCCCTGGCTGTGGTCTGCAGCCCCACACACCCGGAGGCTGACTCCGTGGGCGCCCAGAAGTTGCCCGACAGACGTCATTTCCCTAGCGCTCTCCTCCCCAGCCGAGACGTGTGCGGGTGGTGGGGCCTGCCCCTGCGTGTCTGGGCTCCCGCTGGCAGCCCCAGCTCAAGGGAAGCAGCCCCTGAGCCAAGACCTGTAGGAGGCGCGGGGCGCCCCGGCCTGGAAGCCTAGTGCACAGCATGCGGGAAGCGAGCCTCCTTGGGGGAAGAGGAGGCAGCCCAGCTGCGTGCGGCTGCAATCCCTTCTTGGGCGGAGCCCAGTGAGCCTCCAGTACGGCAGAGCTCCAGCTCTGCTCAGAGGCCCGATCTGGCCGAGTTCCTGGCCTGAGGCTGCTCTGCCCTGGGCGAGCCTTGCCCAGACTTGCCTCGCTGCTAGGCTTCCTGCCCAGGAAGGAGCAGGCTGCGCGAGACTGGGAGACGCTCCTGGCGCCTTCCTGGCCTCAGCTCCACGCCTGCCTTGCCTTTGCACCTAGTCCCCAGGCGTCCTTGCGGAGGGCTTCGGGGCCGGTGGGTTGCACGCTGCCAAGCCCTCCAGCCGTGAGAGCTCTGTCATAGGGAAGGGAATGGCAACTGCAGGGCTCCTCCAGCGGTCGCTTGGCCGCCCAGACTCAGCACGGCACGGAGAGCACCAGGCTCCCAGGGCTCCTGGCTGTGGTCTGCAGCCCCACACACCCGGAGGCTGACTCCGTGAGCGCCCAGAAGCTGCCTGACAGACGTCATTTCCCTAGTGCTCTCCTAACCAGCAGAGACGTGTGCAGGCGGCTGGGGCCTGCCCCTGCCTGTCTGGGCGGCCGCCCACAGCCTCAGCTCAGGGGAAGCAGCCCCTGTGCCAAGACTTGCAGGAGGCGCGGGGCGTCCCTGCCGGGAAGCCAAGTGCACAGTGCGCTTGCAAGCGAGCCTCCTTGGGAAGAGTCGAGGGAGCCAAGCCGCGTGCAGCTGCCATCCCTGCTTGGGCGGAGCCGAGTGTGCCTCCAGTACGGCAGAGCCCCAGCTCTGCTCAGAGGCCGGATCTAGTCAAGGTCCTTGCGCGAGGCTGCTCTGCCCTGTGCGAGACTCGCCCAGGCTTGCCTCGCTTCTAGGCTTCCTGCCCAGGAAGGAGCCGGCTGTGCGATGCTGGGAGAGGCCACTGGCGCCTTCCTGGCCTCAGCTCCACTCCTGCCTTGCCTCTGCATCCAAGCCCCAGGCGCCCTTGGGGAAGGCTTAGGAGCCGGTGGCTTGCACACTGCCAAGCCCTCCAGCAGTGAGGCCTCTATTAGAGGGGAGGGGCGGGCAAGGGCAGGGCTCCTCCAGCGGTTGCTTGGCCGCCCAGACTCAGCGCCGCACGGAGAGCACAAGGCTCACAGCTCCCCTGGCTGTGGTCTGCAGCCCCACACACCCGGAGGCTGACTCCGTGGGCGCCCAGAAGTTGCCCGACAGACGTCATTTCCCTAGCGCTCTCCTCCCCAGCCGAGACGTGTGCGGGTGGTGGGGCCTGCCCCTGCGTGTCTGGGCTCCCGCTGGCAGCCCCAGCTCAAGGGAAGCAGCCCCTGAGCCAAGACCTGTAGGAGGCGCGGGGCGCCCCCGCCTGGAAGCCTAGTGCACAGCATGCGGGAAGCGAGCCTCCTTGGGGGAAGAGGAGGCAGCCCAGCTGCGTGCGGCTGCAATCCCTTCTTGGGCGGAGCCCAGTGAGCCTCCAGTACGGCAGAGCTCCAGCTCTGCTCAGAGGCCCGATCTGGCCGAGTTCCTGGCCTGAGGCTGCTCTGCCCTGGGCGAGCCTTGCCCAGACTTGCCTCGCTGCTAGGCTTCCTGCCCAGGAAGGAGCAGGCTGCGCGAGACTGGGAGACGCTCCTGGCGCCTTCCTGGCCTCAGCTCCACGCCTGCCTTGCCTTTGCACCTAGTCCCCAGGCGTCCTTGCGGAGGGCTTCGGGGCCGGTGGGTTGCACGCTGCCAAGCCCTCCAGCCGTGAGAGCTCTGTCATAGGGAAGGGAATGGCAACTGCAGGGCTCCTCCAGCGGTCGCTTGGCCGCCCAGACTCAGCACGGCACGGAGAGCACCAGGCTCCCAGGGCTCCTGGCTGTGGTCTGCAGCCCCACACACCCGGAGGCTGACTCCGTGAGCGCCCAGAAGCTGCCTGACAGACGTCATTTCCCTAGTGCTCTCCTAACCAGCAGAGACGTGTGCAGGCGGCTGGGGCCTGCCCCTGCCTGTCTGGGCGGCCGCCCACAGCCTCAGCTCAGGGGAAGCAGCCCCTGTGCCAAGACTTGCAGGAGGCGCGGGGCGTCCCTGCCGGGAAGCCAAGTGCACAGTGCGCTTGCAAGCGAGCCTCCTTGGGAAGAGTCGAGGGAGCCAAGCCGCGTGCAGCTGCCATCCCTGCTTGGGCGGAGCCGAGTGTGCCTCCAGTACGGCAGAGCCCCAGCTCTGCTCAGAGGCCGGATCTAGTCAAGGTCCTTGCGCGAGGCTGCTCTGCCCTGTGCGAGACTCGCCCAGGCTTGCCTCGCTTCTAGGCTTCCTGCCCAGGAAGGAGCCGGCTGTGCGATGCTGGGAGAGGCCACTGGCGCCTTCCTGGCCTCAGCTCCACTCCTGCCTTGCCTCTGCATCTAGGCCCCAGGCGTCCTTGGGGAAGGCTTAGGAGCCGGTGGCTTGCACACTGCCAAGCCCTCCAGCAGTGAGGCCTCTATTAGAGGGGAGGGGAGGGCAAGGGCAGGGCTCCTCCAGCGGTTGCTTGGCCGCCCAGACTCAGCGCCGCACGGAGAGCACAAGGCTCACAGCTCCCCTGGCTGTGGTCTGCAGCCCCACACACCCGGAGGCTGACTCCGTGGGCGCCCAGAAGTTGCCCGACAGACGTCATTTCCCTAGCGCTCTCCTCCCCAGCCGAGACGTGTGCGGGTGGTGGGGCCTGCCCCTGCGTGTCTGGGCTCCCGCTGGCAGCCCCAGCTCAAGGGAAGCAGCCCCTGAGCCAAGACCTGTAGGAGGCGCGGGGCGCCCCGGCCTGGAAGCCTAGTGCACAGCATGCGGGAAGCGAGCCTCCTTGGGGGAAGAGGAGGCAGCCCAGCTGCGTGCGGCTGCAATCCCTTCTTGGGCGGAGCCCAGTGAGCCTCCAGTACGGCAGAGCTCCAGCTCTGCTCAGAGGCCCGATCTGGCCGAGTTCCTGGCCTGAGGCTGCTCTGCCCTGGGCGAGCCTTGCCCAGACTTGCCTCGCTGCTAGGCTTCCTGCCCAGGAAGGAGCAGGCTGCGCGAGACTGGGAGACGCTCCTGGCGCCTTCCTGGCCTCAGCTCCACGCCTGCCTTGCCTTTGCACCTAGTCCCCAGGCGTCCTTGCGGAGGGCTTCGGGGCCGGTGGGTTGCACGCTGCCAAGCCCTCCAGCCGTGAGAGCTCTGTCATAGGGAAGGGAATGGCAACTGCAGGGCTCCTCCAGCGGTCGCTTGGCCGCCCAGACTCAGCACGGCACGGAGAGCACCAGGCTCCCAGGGCTCCTGGCTGTGGTCTGCAGCCCCACACACCCGGAGGCTGACTCCGTGAGCGCCCAGAAGCTGCCTGACAGACGTCATTTCCCTAGTGCTCTCCTAACCAGCAGAGACGTGTGCAGGCGGCTGGGGCCTGCCCCTGCCTGTCTGGGCGGCCGCCCACAGCCTCAGCTCAGGGGAAGCAGCCCCTGTGCCAAGACTTGCAGGAGGCGCGGGGCGTCCCTGCCGGGAAGCCAAGTGCACAGTGCGCTTGCAAGCGAGCCTCCTTGGGAAGAGTCGAGGGAGCCAAGCCGCGTGCAGCTGCCATCCCTGCTTGGGCGGAGCCGAGTGTGCCTCCAGTACGGCAGAGCCCCAGCTCTGCTCAGAGGCCGGATCTAGTCAAGGTCCTTGCGCGAGGCTGCTCTGCCCTGTGCGAGACTCGCCCAGGCTTGCCTCGCTTCTAGGCTTCCTGCCCAGGAAGGAGCCGGCTGTGCGATGCTGGGAGAGGCCACTGGCGCCTTCCTGGCCTCAGCTCCACTCCTGCCTTGCCTCTGCATCTAGGCCCCAGGCGTCCTTGGGGAAGGCTTAGGAGCCGGTGGCTTGCACACTGCCAAGCCCTCCAGCAGTGAGGCCTCTATTAGAGGGGAGGGGAGGGCAAGGGCAGGGCTCCTCCAGCGGTTGCTTGGCCGCCCAGACTCAGCGCCGCACGGAGAGCACAAGGCTCACAGCTCCCCTGGCTGTGGTCTGCAGCCCCACACACCCGGAGGCTGACTCCGTGGGCGCCCAGAAGTTGCCCGACAGACGTCATTTCCCTAGCGCTCTCCTCCCCAGCCGAGACGTGTGCGGGTGGTGGGGCCTGCCCCTGCGTGTCTGGGCTCCCGCTGGCAGCCCCAGCTCAAGGGAAGCAGCCCCTGAGCCAAGACCTGTAGGAGGCGCGGGGCGCCCCGGCCTGGAAGCCTAGTGCACAGCATGCGGGAAGCGAGCCTCCTTGGGGGAAGAGGAGGCAGCCCAGCTGCGTGCGGCTGCAATCCCTTCTTGGGCGGAGCCCAGTGAGCCTCCAGTACGGCAGAGCTCCAGCTCTGCTCAGAGGCCCGATCTGGCCGAGTTCCTGGCCTGAGGCTGCTCTGCCCTGGGCGAGCCTTGCCCAGACTTGCCTCGCTGCTAGGCTTCCTGCCCAGGAAGGAGCAGGCTGCGCGAGACTGGGAGACGCTCCTGGCGCCTTCCTGGCCTCAGCTCCACGCCTGCCTTGCCTTTGCACCTAGTCCCCAGGCGTCCTTGCGGAGGGCTTCGGGGCCGGTGGGTTGCACGCTGCCAAGCCCTCCAGCCGTGAGAGCTCTGTCATAGGGAAGGGAATGGCAACTGCAGGGCTCCTCCAGCGGTCGCTTGGCCGCCCAGACTCAGCACGGCACGGAGAGCACCAGGCTCCCAGGGCTCCTGGCTGTGGTCTGCAGCCCCACACACCCGGAGGCTGACTCCGTGAGCGCCCAGAAGCTGCCTGACAGACGTCATTTCCCTAGTGCTCTCCTAACCAGCAGAGACGTGTGCAGGCGGCTGGGGCCTGCCCCTGCCTGTCTGGGCGGCCGCCCACAGCCTCAGCTCAGGGGAAGCAGCCCCTGTGCCAAGACTTGCAGGAGGCGCGGGGCGTCCCTGCCGGGAAGCCAAGTGCACAGTGCGCTTGCAAGCGAGCCTCCTTGGGAAGAGTCGAGGGAGCCAAGCCGCGTGCAGCTGCCATCCCTGCTTGGGCGGAGCCGAGTGTGCCTCCAGTACGGCAGAGCCCCAGCTCTGCTCAGAGGCCGGATCTAGTCAAGGTCCTTGCGCGAGGCTGCTCTGCCCTGTGCGAGACTCGCCCAGGCTTGCCTCGCTTCTAGGCTTCCTGCCCAGGAAGGAGCCGGCTGTGCGATGCTGGGAGAGGCCACTGGCGCCTTCCTGGCCTCAGCTCCACTCCTGCCTTGCCTCTGCATCCAAGCCCCAGGCGCCCTTGGGGAAGGCTTAGGAGCCAGTGGCTTGCACACTGCCAAGCCCTCCAGCAGTGAGGCCTCTATTAGAGGGGAGGGGCGGGCAAGGGCAGGGCTCCTCCAGCGGTTGCTTGGCCGCCCAGACTCAGCGCCGCACGGAGAGCACAAGGCTCACAGCTCCCCTGGCTGTGGTCTGCAGCCCCACACACCCGGAGGCTGACTCCGTGGGCGCCCAGAAGTTGCCCGACAGACGTCATTTCCCTAGTGCTCTCCTCCCCAGCCGAGACGTGTGCGGGTGGTGGGGCCTGCCCCTGCGTGTCTGGGCTCCCGCTGGCAGCCCCAGCTCAAGGGAAGCAGCCCCTGAGCCAAGACCTGTAGGAGGCGCGGGGCGCCCCCGCCTGGAAGCCTAGTGCACAGCATGCGGGAAGCGAGCCTCCTTGGGGGAAGAGGAGGCAGCCCAGCTGCGTGCGGCTGCAATCCCTTCTTGGGCGGAGCCCAGTGAGCCTCCAGTACGGCAGAGCTCCAGCTCTGCTCAGAGGCCCGATCTGGCCGAGTTCCTGGCCTGAGGCTGCTCTGCCCTGGGCGAGCCTTGCCCAGACTTGCCTCGCTGCTAGGCTTCCTGCCCAGGAAGGAGCAGGCTGCGCGAGACTGGGAGACGCTCCTGGCGCCTTCCTGGCCTCAGCTCCACGCCTGCCTTGCCTTTGCACCTAGTCCCCAGGCGTCCTTGCGGAGGGCTTCGGGGCCGGTGGGTTGCACGCTGCCAAGCCCTCCAGCCGTGAGAGCTCTGTCATAGGGAAGGGAATGGCAACTGCAGGGCTCCTCCAGCGGTCGCTTGGCCGCCCAGACTCAGCACGGCACGGAGAGCACCAGGCTCCCAGGGCTCCTGGCTGTGGTCTGCAGCCCCACACACCCGGAGGCTGACTCCGTGAGCGCCCAGAAGCTGCCTGACAGACGTCATTTCCCTAGTGCTCTCCTAACCAGCAGAGACGTGTGCAGGCGGCTGGGGCCTGCCCCTGCCTGTCTGGGCGGCCGCCCACAGCCTCAGCTCAGGGGAAGCAGCCCCTGTGCCAAGACTTGCAGGAGGCGCGGGGCGTCCCTGCCGGGAAGCCAAGTGCACAGTGCGCTTGCAAGCGAGCCTCCTTGGGAAGAGTCGAGGGAGCCAAGCCGCGTGCAGCTGCCATCCCTGCTTGGGCGGAGCCGAGTGTGCCTCCAGTACGGCAGAGCCCCAGCTCTGCTCAGAGGCCGGATCTAGTCAAGGTCCTTGCGCGAGGCTGCTCTGCCCTGTGCGAGACTCGCCCAGGCTTGCCTCGCTTCTAGGCTTCCTGCCCAGGAAGGAGCCGGCTGTGCGATGCTGGGAGAGGCCACTGGCGCCTTCCTGGCCTCAGCTCCACTCCTGCCTTGCCTCTGCATCCAAGCCCCAGGCGCCCTTGGGGAAGGCTTAGGAGCCGGTGGCTTGCACACTGCCAAGCCCTCCAGCAGTGAGGCCTCTATTAGAGGGGAGGGGCGGGCAAGGGCAGGGCTCCTCCAGCGGTTGCTTGGCCGCCCAGACTCAGCGCCGCACGGAGAGCACAAGGCTCACAGCTCCCCTGGCTGTGGTCTGCAGCCCCACACACCCGGAGGCTGACTCCGTGGGCGCCCAGAAGTTGCCCGACAGACGTCATTTCCCTAGCGCTCTCCTCCCCAGCCGAGACGTGTGCGGGTGGTGGGGCCTGCCCCTGCGTGTCTGGGCTCCCGCTGGCAGCCCCAGCTCAAGGGAAGCAGCCCCTGAGCCAAGACCTGTAGGAGGCGCGGGGCGCCCCGGCCTGGAAGCCTAGTGCACAGCATGCGGGAAGCGAGCCTCCTTGGGGGAAGAGGAGGCAGCCCAGCTGCGTGCGGCTGCAATCCCTTCTTGGGCGGAGCCCAGTGAGCCTCCAGTACGGCAGAGCTCCAGCTCTGCTCAGAGGCCCGATCTGGCCGAGTTCCTGGCCTGAGGCTGCTCTGCCCTGGGCGAGCCTTGCCCAGACTTGCCTCGCTGCTAGGCTTCCTGCCCAGGAAGGAGCAGGCTGCGCGAGACTGGGAGACGCTCCTGGCGCCTTCCTGGCCTCAGCTCCACGCCTGCCTTGCCTTTGCACCTAGTCCCCAGGCGTCCTTGCGGAGGGCTTCGGGGCCGGTGGGTTGCACGCTGCCAAGCCCTCCAGCCGTGAGAGCTCTGTCATAGGGAAGGGAATGGCAACTGCAGGGCTCCTCCAGCGGTCGCTTGGCCGCCCAGACTCAGCACGGCACGGAGAGCACCAGGCTCCCAGGGCTCCTGGCTGTGGTCTGCAGCCCCACACACCCGGAGGCTGACTCCGTGAGCGCCCAGAAGCTGCCTGACAGACGTCATTTCCCTAGTGCTCTCCTAACCAGCAGAGACGTGTGCAGGCGGCTGGGGCCTGCCCCTGCCTGTCTGGGCGGCCGCCCACAGCCTCAGCTCAGGGGAAGCAGCCCCTGTGCCAAGACTTGCAGGAGGCGCGGGGCGTCCCTGCCGGGAAGCCAAGTGCACAGTGCGCTTGCAAGCGAGCCTCCTTGGGAAGAGTCGAGGGAGCCAAGCCGCGTGCAGCTGCCATCCCTGCTTGGGCGGAGCCGAGTGTGCCTCCAGTACGGCAGAGCCCCAGCTCTGCTCAGAGGCCGGATCTAGTCAAGGTCCTTGCGCGAGGCTGCTCTGCCCTGTGCGAGACTCGCCCAGGCTTGCCTCGCTTCTAGGCTTCCTGCCCAGGAAGGAGCCGGCTGTGCGATGCTGGGAGAGGCCACTGGCGCCTTCCTGGCCTCAGCTCCACTCCTGCCTTGCCTCTGCATCTAGGCCCCAGGCGTCCTTGGGGAAGGCTTAGGAGCCGGTGGCTTGCACACTGCCAAGCCCTCCAGCAGTGAGGCCTCTATTAGAGGGGAGGGGAGGGCAAGGGCAGGGCTCCTCCAGCGGTTGCTTGGCCGCCCAGACTCAGCGCCGCACGGAGAGCACAAGGCTCACAGCTCCCCTGGCTGTGGTCTGCAGCCCCACACACCCGGAGGCTGACTCCGTGGGCGCCCAGAAGTTGCCCGACAGACGTCATTTCCCTAGCGCTCTCCTCCCCAGCCGAGACGTGTGCGGGTGGTGGGGCCTGCCCCTGCGTGTCTGGGCTCCCGCTGGCAGCCCCAGCTCAAGGGAAGCAGCCCCTGAGCCAAGACCTGTAGGAGGCGCGGGGCGCCCCGGCCTGGAAGCCTAGTGCACAGCATGCGGGAAGCGAGCCTCCTTGGGGGAAGAGGAGGCAGCCCAGCTGCGTGCGGCTGCAATCCCTTCTTGGGCGGAGCCCAGTGAGCCTCCAGTACGGCAGAGCTCCAGCTCTGCTCAGAGGCCCGATCTGGCCGAGTTCCTGGCCTGAGGCTGCTCTGCCCTGGGCGAGCCTTGCCCAGACTTGCCTCGCTGCTAGGCTTCCTGCCCAGGAAGGAGCAGGCTGCGCGAGACTGGGAGACGCTCCTGGCGCCTTCCTGGCCTCAGCTCCACGCCTGCCTTGCCTTTGCACCTAGTCCCCAGGCGTCCTTGCGGAGGGCTTCGGGGCCGGTGGGTTGCACGCTGCCAAGCCCTCCAGCCGTGAGAGCTCTGTCATAGGGAAGGGAATGGCAACTGCAGGGCTCCTCCAGCGGTCGCTTGGCCGCCCAGACTCAGCACGGCACGGAGAGCACCAGGCTCCCAGGGCTCCTGGCTGTGGTCTGCAGCCCCACACACCCGGAGGCTGACTCCGTGAGCGCCCAGAAGCTGCCTGACAGACGTCATTTCCCTAGTGCTCTCCTAACCAGCAGAGACGTGTGCAGGCGGCTGGGGCCTGCCCCTGCCTGTCTGGGCGGCCGCCCACAGCCTCAGCTCAGGGGAAGCAGCCCCTGTGCCAAGACTTGCAGGAGGCGCGGGGCGTCCCTGCCGGGAAGCCAAGTGCACAGTGCGCTTGCAAGCGAGCCTCCTTGGGAAGAGTCGAGGGAGCCAAGCCGCGTGCAGCTGCCATCCCTGCTTGGGCGGAGCCGAGTGTGCCTCCAGTACGGCAGAGCCCCAGCTCTGCTCAGAGGCCGGATCTAGTCAAGGTCCTTGCGCGAGGCTGCTCTGCCCTGTGCGAGACTCGCCCAGGCTTGCCTCGCTTCTAGGCTTCCTGCCCAGGAAGGAGCCGGCTGTGCGATGCTGGGAGAGGCCACTGGCGCCTTCCTGGCCTCAGCTCCACTCCTGCCTTGCCTCTGCATCCAAGCCCCAGGCGCCCTTGGGGAAGGCTTAGGAGCCGGTGGCTTGCACACTGCCAAGCCCTCCAGCAGTGAGGCCTCTATTAGAGGGGAGGGGCGGGCAAGGGCAGGGCTCCTCCAGCGGTTGCTTGGCCGCCCAGACTCAGCGCCGCACGGAGAGCACAAGGCTCACAGCTCCCCTGGCTGTGGTCTGCAGCCCCACACACCCGGAGGCTGACTCCGTGGGCGCCCAGAAGTTGCCCGACAGACGTCATTTCCCTAGCGCTCTCCTCCCCAGCCGAGACGTGTGCGGGTGGTGGGGCCTGCCCCTGCGTGTCTGGGCTCCCGCTGGCAGCCCCAGCTCAAGGGAAGCAGCCCCTGAGCCAAGACCTGTAGGAGGCGCGGGGCGCCCCGGCCTGGAAGCCTAGTGCACAGCATGCGGGAAGCGAGCCTCCTTGGGGGAAGAGGAGGCAGCCCAGCTGCGTGCGGCTGCAATCCCTTCTTGGGCGGAGCCCAGTGAGCCTCCAGTACGGCAGAGCTCCAGCTCTGCTCAGAGGCCCGATCTGGCCGAGTTCCTGGCCTGAGGCTGCTCTGCCCTGGGCGAGCCTTGCCCAGACTTGCCTCGCTGCTAGGCTTCCTGCCCAGGAAGGAGCAGGCTGCGCGAGACTGGGAGACGCTCCTGGCGCCTTCCTGGCCTCAGCTCCACGCCTGCCTTGCCTTTGCACCTAGTCCCCAGGCGTCCTTGCGGAGGGCTTCGGGGCCGGTGGGTTGCACGCTGCCAAGCCCTCCAGCCGTGAGAGCTCTGTCATAGGGAAGGGAATGGCAACTGCAGGGCTCCTCCAGCGGTCGCTTGGCCGCCCAGACTCAGCACGGCACGGAGAGCACCAGGCTCCCAGGGCTCCTGGCTGTGGTCTGCAGCCCCACACACCCGGAGGCTGACTCCGTGAGCGCCCAGAAGCTGCCTGACAGACGTCATTTCCCTAGTGCTCTCCTAACCAGCAGAGACGTGTGCAGGCGGCTGGGGCCTGCCCCTGCCTGTCTGGGCGGCCGCCCACAGCCTCAGCTCAGGGGAAGCAGCCCCTGTGCCAAGACTTGCAGGAGGCGCGGGGCGTCCCTGCCGGGAAGCCAAGTGCACAGTGCGCTTGCAAGCGAGCCTCCTTGGGAAGAGTCGAGGGAGCCAAGCCGCGTGCAGCTGCCATCCCTGCTTGGGCGGAGCCGAGTGTGCCTCCAGTACGGCAGAGCCCCAGCTCTGCTCAGAGGCCGGATCTAGTCAAGGTCCTTGCGCGAGGCTGCTCTGCCCTGTGCGAGACTCGCCCAGGCTTGCCTCGCTTCTAGGCTTCCTGCCCAGGAAGGAGCCGGCTGTGCGATGCTGGGAGAGGCCACTGGCGCCTTCCTGGCCTCAGCTCCACTCCTGCCTTGCCTCTGCATCTAGGCCCCAGGCGTCCTTGGGGAAGGCTTAGGAGCCGGTGGCTTGCACACTGCCAAGCCCTCCAGCAGTGAGGCCTCTATTAGAGGGGAGGGGAGGGCAAGGGCAGGGCTCCTCCAGCGGTTGCTTGGCCGCCCAGACTCAGCGCCGCACGGAGAGCACAAGGCTCACAGCTCCCCTGGCTGTGGTCTGCAGCCCCACACACCCGGAGGCTGACTCCGTGGGCGCCCAGAAGTTGCCCGACAGACGTCATTTCCCTAGCGCTCTCCTCCCCAGCCGAGACGTGTGCGGGTGGTGGGGCCTGCCCCTGCGTGTCTGGGCTCCCGCTGGCAGCCCCAGCTCAAGGGAAGCAGCCCCTGAGCCAAGACCTGTAGGAGGCGCGGGGCGCCCCCGCCTGGAAGCCTAGTGCACAGCATGCGGGAAGCGAGCCTCCTTGGGGGAAGAGGAGGCAGCCCAGCTGCGTGCGGCTGCAATCCCTTCTTGGGCGGAGCCCAGTGAGCCTCCAGTACGGCAGAGCTCCAGCTCTGCTCAGAGGCCCGATCTGGCCGAGTTCCTGGCCTGAGGCTGCTCTGCCCTGGGCGAGCCTTGCCCAGACTTGCCTCGCTGCTAGGCTTCCTGCCCAGGAAGGAGCAGGCTGCGCGAGACTGGGAGACGCTCCTGGCGCCTTCCTGGCCTCAGCTCCACGCCTGCCTTGCCTTTGCACCTAGTCCCCAGGCGTCCTTGCGGAGGGCTTCGGGGCCGGTGGGTTGCACGCTGCCAAGCCCTCCAGCCGTGAGAGCTCTGTCATAGGGAAGGGAATGGCAACTGCAGGGCTCCTCCAGCGGTCGCTTGGCCGCCCAGACTCAGCACGGCACGGAGAGCACCAGGCTCCCAGGGCTCCTGGCTGTGGTCTGCAGCCCCACACACCCGGAGGCTGACTCCGTGAGCGCCCAGAAGCTGCCTGACAGACGTCATTTCCCTAGTGCTCTCCTAACCAGCAGAGACGTGTGCAGGCGGCTGGGGCCTGCCCCTGCCTGTCTGGGCGGCCGCCCACAGCCTCAGCTCAGGGGAAGCAGCCCCTGTGCCAAGACTTGCAGGAGGCGCGGGGCGTCCCTGCCGGGAAGCCAAGTGCACAGTGCGCTTGCAAGCGAGCCTCCTTGGGAAGAGTCGAGGGAGCCAAGCCGCGTGCAGCTGCCATCCCTGCTTGGGCGGAGCCGAGTGTGCCTCCAGTACGGCAGAGCCCCAGCTCTGCTCAGAGGCCGGATCTAGTCAAGGTCCTTGCGCGAGGCTGCTCTGCCCTGTGCGAGACTCGCCCAGGCTTGCCTCGCTTCTAGGCTTCCTGCCCAGGAAGGAGCCGGCTGTGCGATGCTGGGAGAGGCCACTGGCGCCTTCCTGGCCTCAGCTCCACTCCTGCCTTGCCTCTGCATCCAAGCCCCAGGCGCCCTTGGGGAAGGCTTAGGAGCCGGTGGCTTGCACACTGCCAAGCCCTCCAGCAGTGAGGCCTCTATTAGAGGGGAGGGGCGGGCAAGGGCAGGGCTCCTCCAGCGGTTGCTTGGCCGCCCAGACTCAGCGCCGCACGGAGAGCACAAGGCTCACAGCTCCCCTGGCTGTGGTCTGCAGCCCCACACACCCGGAGGCTGACTCCGTGGGCGCCCAGAAGTTGCCCGACAGACGTCATTTCCCTAGCGCTCTCCTCCCCAGCCGAGACGTGTGCGGCTGGTGGGGCCTGCCCCTGCGTGTCTGGGCTCCCGCTGGCAGCCCCAGCTCAAGGGAAGCAGCCCCTGAGCCAAGACCTGTAGGAGGCGCGGGGCGCCCCCGCCTGGAAGCCTAGTGCACAGCATGCGGGAAGCGAGCCTCCTTGGGGGAAGAGGAGGCAGCCCAGCTGCGTGCGGCTGCAATCCCTTCTTGGGCGGAGCCCAGTGAGCCTCCAGTACGGCAGAGCTCCAGCTCTGCTCAGAGGCCCGATCTGGCCGAGTTCCTGGCCTGAGGCTGCTCTGCCCTGGGCGAGCCTTGCCCAGACTTGCCTCGCTGCTAGGCTTCCTGCCCAGGAAGGAGCAGGCTGCGCGAGACTGGGAGACGCTCCTGGCGCCTTCCTGGCCTCAGCTCCACGCCTGCCTTGCCTTTGCACCTAGTCCCCAGGCGTCCTTGCGGAGGGCTTCGGGGCCGGTGGGTTGCACGCTGCCAAGCCCTCCAGCCGTGAGAGCTCTGTCATAGGGAAGGGAATGGCAACTGCAGGGCTCCTCCAGCGGTCGCTTGGCCGCCCAGACTCAGCACGGCACGGAGAGCACCAGGCTCCCAGGGCTCCTGGCTGTGGTCTGCAGCCCCACACACCCGGAGGCTGACTCCGTGAGCGCCCAGAAGCTGCCTGACAGACGTCATTTCCCTAGTGCTCTCCTAACCAGCAGAGACGTGTGCAGGCGGCTGGGGCCTGCCCCTGCCTGTCTGGGCGGCCGCCCACAGCCTCAGCTCAGGGGAAGCAGCCCCTGTGCCAAGACTTGCAGGAGGCGCGGGGCGTCCCTGCCGGGAAGCCAAGTGCACGGTGCGCTTGCAAGCGAGCCTCCTTGGGAAGAGTCGAGGGAGCCAAGCCGCGTGCAGCTGCCATCCCTGCTTGGGCGGAGCCGAGTGTGCCTCCAGTACGGCAGAGCCCCAGCTCTGCTCAGAGGCCGGATCTAGTCAAGGTCCTTGCGCGAGGCTGCTCTGCCCTGTGCGAGACTCGCCCAGGCTTGCCTCGCTTCTAGGCTTCCTGCCCAGGAAGGAGCCGGCTGTGCGATGCTGGGAGAGGCCACTGGCGCCTTCCTGGCCTCAGCTCCACTCCTGCCTTGCCTCTGCATCCAAGCCCCAGGCGCCCTTGGGGAAGGCTTAGGAGCCGGTGGCTTGCACACTGCCAAGCCCTCCAGCAGTGAGGCCTCTATTAGAGGGGAGGGGCGGGCAAGGGCAGGGCTCCTCCAGCGGTTGCTTGGCCGCCCAGACTCAGCGCCGCACGGAGAGCACAAGGCTCACAGCTCCCCTGGCTGTGGTCTGCAGCCCCACACACCCGGAGGCTGACTCCGTGGGCGCCCAGAAGTTGCCCGACAGACGTCATTTCCCTAGCGCTCTCCTCCCCAGCCGAGACGTGTGCGGGTGGTGGGGCCTGCCCCTGCGTGTCTGGGCTCCCGCTGGCAGCCCCAGCTCAAGGGAAGCAGCCCCTGAGCCAAGACCTGTAGGAGGCGCGGGGCGCCCCCGCCTGGAAGCCTAGTGCACAGCATGCGGGAAGCGAGCCTCCTTGGGGGAAGAGGAGGCAGCCCAGCTGCGTGCGGCTGCAATCCCTTCTTGGGCGGAGCCCAGTGAGCCTCCAGTACGGCAGAGCTCCAGCTCTGCTCAGAGGCCCGATCTGGCCGAGTTCCTGGCCTGAGGCTGCTCTGCCCTGGGCGAGCCTTGCCCAGACTTGCCTCGCTGCTAGGCTTCCTGCCCAGGAAGGAGCAGGCTGCGCGAGACTGGGAGACGCTCCTGGCGCCTTCCTGGCCTCAGCTCCACGCCTGCCTTGCCTTTGCACCTAGTCCCCAGGCGTCCTTGCGGAGGGCTTCGGGGCCGGTGGGTTGCACGCTGCCAAGCCCTCCAGCCGTGAGAGCTCTGTCATAGGGAAGGGAATGGCAACTGCAGGGCTCCTCCAGCGGTCGCTTGGCCGCCCAGACTCAGCACGGCACGGAGAGCACCAGGCTCCCAGGGCTCCTGGCTGTGGTCTGCAGCCCCACACACCCGGAGGCTGACTCCGTGAGCGCCCAGAAGCTGCCTGACAGACGTCATTTCCCTAGTGCTCTCCTAACCAGCAGAGACGTGTGCAGGCGGCTGGGGCCTGCCCCTGCCTGTCTGGGCGGCCGCCCACAGCCTCAGCTCAGGGGAAGCAGCCCCTGTGCCAAGACTTGCAGGAGGCGCGGGGCGTCCCTGCCGGGAAGCCAAGTGCACAGTGCGCTTGCAAGCGAGCCTCCTTGGGAAGAGTCGAGGGAGCCAAGCCGCGTGCAGCTGCCATCCCTGCTTGGGCGGAGCCGAGTGTGCCTCCAGTACGGCAGAGCCCCAGCTCTGCTCAGAGGCCGGATCTAGTCAAGGTCCTTGCGCGAGGCTGCTCTGCCCTGTGCGAGACTCGCCCAGGCTTGCCTCGCTTCTAGGCTTCCTGCCCAGGAAGGAGCCGGCTGTGCGATGCTGGGAGAGGCCACTGGCGCCTTCCTGGCCTCAGCTCCACTCCTGCCTTGCCTCTGCATCTAGGCCGCAGGCGTCCTTGGGGAAGGCTTAGGAGCCGGTGGCTTGCACACTGCCAAGCCCTCCAGCAGTGAGGCCTCTATTAGAGGGGAGGGGAGGGCAAGGGCAGGGCTCCTCCAGCGGTTGCTTGGCCGCCCAGACTCAGCGCCGCACGGAGAGCACAAGGCTCACAGCTCCCCTGGCTGTGGTCTGCAGCCCCACACACCCGGAGGCTGACTCCGTGGGCGCCCAGAAGTTGCCCGACAGACGTCATTTCCCTAGCGCTCTCCTCCCCAGCCGAGACGTGTGCGGGTGGTGGGGCCTGCCCCTGCGTGTCTGGGCTCCCGCTGGCAGCCCCAGCTCAAGGGAAGCAGCCCCTGAGCCAAGACCTGTAGGAGGCGCGGGGTGCCCCGGCCTGGAAGCCTAGTGCACAGCATGCGGGAAGCGAGCCTCCTTGGGGGAAGAGGAGGCAGCCCAGCTGCGTGCGGCTGCAATCCCTTCTTGGGCGGAGCCCAGTGAGCCTCCAGTACGGCAGAGCTCCAGCTCTGCTCAGAGGCCCGATCTGGCCGAGTTCCTGGCCTGAGGCTGCTCTGCCCTGGGCGAGCCTTGCCCAGACTTGCCTCGCTGCTAGGCTTCCTGCCCAGGAAGGAGCAGGCTGCGCGAGACTGGGAGACGCTCCTGGCGCCTTCCTGGCCTCAGCTCCACGCCTGCCTTGCCTTTGCACCTAGTCCCCAGGCGTCCTTGCGGAGGGCTTCGGGGCCGGTGGGTTGCACGCTGCCAAGCCCTCCAGCCATGAGAGCTCTGTCATAGGGAAGGGAATGGCAACTGCAGGGCTCCTCCAGCGGTCGCTTGGCCGCCCAGACTCAGCACGGCACGGAGAGCACCAGGCTCCCAGGGCTCCTGGCTGTGGTCTGCAGCCCCACACACCCGGAGGCTGACTCCGTGAGCGCCCAGAAGCTGCCTGACAGACGTCATTTCCCTAGTGCTCTCCTAACCAGCAGAGACGTGTGCAGGCGGCTGGGGCCTGCCCCTGCCTGTCTGGGCGGCCGCCCACAGCCTCAGCTCAGGGGAAGCAGCCCCTGTGCCAAGACTTGCAGGAGGCGCGGGGCGTCCCTGCCGGGAAGCCAAGTGCACAGTGCGCTTGCAAGCGAGCCTCCTTGGGAAGAGTCGAGGGAGCCAAGCCGCGTGCAGCTGCCATCCCTGCTTGGGCGGAGCCGAGTGTGCCTCCAGTACGGCAGAGCCCCAGCTCTGCTCAGAGGCCGGATCTAGTCAAGGTCCTTGCGCGAGGCTGCTCTGCCCTGTGCGAGACTCGCCCAGGCTTGCCTCGCTTCTAGGCTTCCTGCCCAGGAAGGAGCCGGCTGTGCGATGCTGGGAGAGGCCACTGGCGCCTTCCTGGCCTCAGCTCCACTCCTGCCTTGCCTCTGCATCCAAGCCCCAGGCGCCCTTGGGGAAGGCTTAGGAGCCGGTGGCTTGCACACTGCCAAGCCCTCCAGCAGTGAGGCCTCTATTAGAGGGGAGGGGCGGGCAAGGGCAGGGCTCCTCCAGCGGTTGCTTGGCCGCCCAGACTCAGCGCCGCACGGAGAGCACAAGGCTCACAGCTCCCCTGGCTGTGGTCTGCAGCCCCACACACCCGGAGGCTGACTCCGTGGGCGCCCAGAAGTTGCCCGACAGACGT
The DNA here is from genome assembly GCF_023091745.1 of Budorcas taxicolor. Taxonomy (NCBI): domain Eukaryota; kingdom Metazoa; phylum Chordata; class Mammalia; order Artiodactyla; family Bovidae; genus Budorcas; species Budorcas taxicolor. The sequence continues at coordinate 128,020 of NW_026291608.1, read as the reverse complement.
CATTTCCCTAGCGCTCTCCTCCCCAGCCGAGACGTGTGCGGGTGGTGGGGCCTGCCCCTGCGTGTCTGGGCTCCCGCTGGCAGCCCCAGCTCAAGGGAAGCAGCCCCTGAGCCAAGACCTGTAGGAGGCGCGGGGCGCCCCCGCCTGGAAGCCTAGTGCACAGCATGCGGGAAGCGAGCCTCCTTGGGGGAAGAGGAGGCAGCCCAGCTGTGCGGCTGCAATCCCTTCTTGGGCGGAGCCCAGTGAGCCTCCAGTACGGCAGAGCTCCAGCTCTGCTCAGAGGCCCGATCTGGCCGAGTTCCTGGCCTGAGGCTGCTCTGCCCTGGGCGAGCCTTGCCCAGACTTGCCTCGCTGCTAGGCTTCCTGCCCAGGAAGGAGCAGGCTGCGCGAGACTGGGAGACGCTCCTGGCGCCTTCCTGGCCTCAGCTCCACGCCTGCCTTGCCTTTGCACCTAGTCCCCAGGCGTCCTTGCGGAGGGCTTCGGGGCCGGTGGGTTGCACGCTGCCAAGCCCTCCAGCCGTGAGAGCTCTGTCATAGGGAAGGGAATGGCAACTGCAGGGCTCCTCCAGCGGTCGCTTGGCCGCCCAGACTCAGCACGGCACGGAGAGCACCAGGCTCCCAGGGCTCCTGGCTGTGGTCTGCAGCCCCACACACCCGGAGGCTGACTCCGTGAGCGCCCAGAAGCTGCCTGACAGACGTCATTTCCCTAGTGCTCTCCTAACCAGCAGAGACGTGTGCAGGCGGCTGGGGCCTGCCCCTGCCTGTCTGGGCGGCCGCCCACAGCCTCAGCTCAGGGGAAGCAGCCCCTGTGCCAAGACTTGCAGGAGGCGCGGGGCGTCCCTGCCGGGAAGCCAAGTGCACAGTGCGCTTGCAAGCGAGCCTCCTTGGGAAGAGTCGAGGGAGCCAAGCCGCGTGCAGCTGCCATCCCTGCTTGGGCGGAGCCGAGTGTGCCTCCAGTACGGCAGAGCCCCAGCTCTGCTCAGAGGCCGGATCTAGTCAAGGTCCTTGCGCGAGGCTGCTCTGCCCTGTGCGAGACTCGCCCAGGCTTGCCTCGCTTCTAGGCTTCCTGCCCAGGAAGGAGCCGGCTGTGCGATGCTGGGAGAGGCCACTGGCGCCTTCCTGGCCTCAGCTCCACTCCTGCCTTGCCTCTGCATCCAAGCCCCAGGCGCCCTTGGGGAAGGCTTAGGAGCCGGTGGCTTGCACACTGCCAAGCCCTCCAGCAGTGAGGCCTCTATTAGAGGGGAGGGGCGGGCAAGGGCAGGGCTCCTCCAGCGGTTGCTTGGCCGCCCAGACTCAGCGCCGCACGGAGAGCACAAGGCTCACAGCTCCCCTGGCTGTGGTCTGCAGCCCCACACACCCGGAGGCTGACTCCGTGGGCGCCCAGAAGTTGCCCGACAGACGTCATTTCCCTAGCGCTCTCCTCCCCAGCCGAGACGTGTGCGGGTGGTGGGGCCTGCCCCTGCGTGTCTGGGCTCCCGCTGGCAGCCCCAGCTCAAGGGAAGCAGCCCCTGAGCCAAGACCTGTAGGAGGCGCGGGGCGCCCCCGCCTGGAAGCCTAGTGCACAGCATGCGGGAAGCGAGCCTCCTTGGGGGAAGAGGAGGCAGCCCAGCTGCGTGCGGCTGCAATCCCTTCTTGGGCGGAGCCCAGTGAGCCTCCAGTACGGCAGAGCTCCAGCTCTGCTCAGAGGCCCGATCTGGCCGAGTTCCTGGCCTGAGGCTGCTCTGCCCTGGGCGAGCCTTGCCCAGACTTGCCTCGCTGCTAGGCTTCCTGCCCAGGAAGGAGCAGGCTGCGCGAGACTGGGAGACGCTCCTGGCGCCTTCCTGGCCTCAGCTCCACGCCTGCCTTGCCTTTGCACCTAGTCCCCAGGCGTCCTTGCGGAGGGCTTCGGGGCCGGTGGGTTGCACGCTGCCAAGCCCTCCAGCCGTGAGAGCTCTGTCATAGGGAAGGGAATGGCAACTGCAGGGCTCCTCCAGCGGTCGCTTGGCCGCCCAGACTCAGCACGGCACGGAGAGCACCAGGCTCCCAGGGCTCCTGGCTGTGGTCTGCAGCCCCACACACCCGGAGGCTGACTCCGTGAGCGCCCAGAAGCTGCCTGACAGACGTCATTTCCCTAGTGCTCTCCTAACCAGCAGAGACGTGTGCAGGCGGCTGGGGCCTGCCCCTGCCTGTCTGGGCGGCCGCCCACAGCCTCAGCTCAGGGGAAGCAGCCCCTGTGCCAAGACTTGCAGGAGGCGCGGGGCGTCCCTGCCGGGAAGCCAAGTGCACAGTGCGCTTGCAAGCGAGCCTCCTTGGGAAGAGTCGAGGGAGCCAAGCCGCGTGCAGCTGCCATCCCTGCTTGGGCGGAGCCGAGTGTGCCTCCAGTACGGCAGAGCCCCAGCTCTGCTCAGAGGCCGGATCTAGTCAAGGTCCTTGCGCGAGGCTGCTCTGCCCTGTGCGAGACTCGCCCAGGCTTGCCTCGCTTCTAGGCTTCCTGCCCAGGAAGGAGCCGGCTGTGCGATGCTGGGAGAGGCCACTGGCGCCTTCCTGGCCTCAGCTCCACTCCTGCCTTGCCTCTGCATCCAAGCCCCAGGCGCCCTTGGGGAAGGCTTAGGAGCCGGTGGCTTGCACACTGCCAAGCCCTCCAGCAGTGAGGCCTCTATTAGAGGGGAGGGGCGGGCAAGGGCAGGGCTCCTCCAGCGGTTGCTTGGCCGCCCAGACTCAGCGCCGCACGGAGAGCACAAGGCTCACAGCTCCCCTGGCTGTGGTCTGCAGCCCCACACACCCGGAGGCTGACTCCGTGGGCGCCCAGAAGTTGCCCGACAGACGTCATTTCCCTAGCGCTCTCCTCCCCAGCCGAGACGTGTGCGGGTGGTGGGGCCTGCCCCTGCGTGTCTGGGCTCCCGCTGGCAGCCCCAGCTCAAGGGAAGCAGCCCCTGAGCCAAGACCTGTAGGAGGCGCGGGGCGCCCCGGCCTGGAAGCCTAGTGCACAGCATGCGGGAAGCGAGCCTCCTTGGGGGAAGAGGAGGCAGCCCAGCTGCGTGCGGCTGCAATCCCTTCTTGGGCGGAGCCCAGTGAGCCTCCAGTACGGCAGAGCTCCAGCTCTGCTCAGAGGCCCGATCTGGCCGAGTTCCTGGCCTGAGGCTGCTCTGCCCTGGGCGAGCCTTGCCCAGACTTGCCTCGCTGCTAGGCTTCCTGCCCAGGAAGGAGCAGGCTGCGCGAGACTGGGAGACGCTCCTGGCGCCTTCCTGGCCTCAGCTCCACGCCTGCCTTGCCTTTGCACCTAGTCCCCAGGCGTCCTTGCGGAGGGCTTCGGGGCCGGTGGGTTGCACGCTGCCAAGCCCTCCAGCCGTGAGAGCTCTGTCATAGGGAAGGGAATGGCAACTGCAGGGCTCCTCCAGCGGTCGCTTGGCCGCCCAGACTCAGCACGGCACGGAGAGCACCAGGCTCCCAGGGCTCCTGGCTGTGGTCTGCAGCCCCACACACCCGGAGGCTGACTCCGTGAGCGCCCAGAAGCTGCCTGACAGACGTCATTTCCCTAGTGCTCTCCTAACCAGCAGAGACGTGTGCAGGCGGCTGGGGCCTGCCCCTGCCTGTCTGGGCGGCCGCCCACAGCCTCAGCTCAGGGGAAGCAGCCCCTGTGCCAAGACTTGCAGGAGGCGCGGGGCGTCCCTGCCGGGAAGCCAAGTGCACAGTGCGCTTGCAAGCGAGCCTCCTTGGGAAGAGTCGAGGGAGCCAAGCCGCGTGCAGCTGCCATCCCTGCTTGGGCGGAGCCGAGTGTGCCTCCAGTACGGCAGAGCCCCAGCTCTGCTCAGAGGCCGGATCTAGTCAAGGTCCTTGCGCGAGGCTGCTCTGCCCTGTGCGAGACTCGCCCAGGCTTGCCTCGCTTCTAGGCTTCCTGCCCAGGAAGGAGCCGGCTGTGCGATGCTGGGAGAGGCCACTGGCGCCTTCCTGGCCTCAGCTCCACTCCTGCCTTGCCTCTGCATCTAGGCCCCAGGCGTCCTTGGGGAAGGCTTAGGAGCCGGTGGCTTGCACACTGCCAAGCCCTCCAGCAGTGAGGCCTCTATTAGAGGGGAGGGGAGGGCAAGGGCAGGGCTCCTCCAGCGGTTGCTTGGCCGCCCAGACTCAGCGCCGCACGGAGAGCACAAGGCTCACAGCTCCCCTGGCTGTGGTCTGCAGCCCCACACACCCGGAGGCTGACTCCGTGGGCGCCCAGAAGTTGCCCGACAGACGTCATTTCCCTAGCGCTCTCCTCCCCAGCCGAGACGTGTGCGGGTGGTGGGGCCTGCCCCTGCGTGTCTGGGCTCCCGCTGGCAGCCCCAGCTCAAGGGAAGCAGCCCCTGAGCCAAGACCTGTAGGAGGCGCGGGGCGCCCCGGCCTGGAAGCCTAGTGCACAGCATGCGGGAAGCGAGCCTCCTTGGGGGAAGAGGAGGCAGCCCAGCTGCGTGCGGCTGCAATCCCTTCTTGGGCGGAGCCCAGTGAGCCTCCAGTACGGCAGAGCTCCAGCTCTGCTCAGAGGCCCGATCTGGCCGAGTTCCTGGCCTGAGGCTGCTCTGCCCTGGGCGAGCCTTGCCCAGACTTGCCTCGCTGCTAGGCTTCCTGCCCAGGAAGGAGCAGGCTGCGCGAGACTGGGAGACGCTCCTGGCGCCTTCCTGGCCTCAGCTCCACGCCTGCCTTGCCTTTGCACCTAGTCCCCAGGCGTCCTTGCGGAGGGCTTCGGGGCCGGTGGGTTGCACGCTGCCAAGCCCTCCAGCCGTGAGAGCTCTGTCATAGGGAAGGGAATGGCAACTGCAGGGCTCCTCCAGCGGTCGCTTGGCCGCCCAGACTCAGCACGGCACGGAGAGCACCAGGCTCCCAGGGCTCCTGGCTGTGGTCTGCAGCCCCACACACCCGGAGGCTGACTCCGTGAGCGCCCAGAAGCTGCCTGACAGACGTCATTTCCCTAGTGCTCTCCTAACCAGCAGAGACGTGTGCAGGCGGCTGGGGCCTGCCCCTGCCTGTCTGGGCGGCCGCCCACAGCCTCAGCTCAGGGGAAGCAGCCCCTGTGCCAAGACTTGCAGGAGGCGCGGGGCGTCCCTGCCGGGAAGCCAAGTGCACAGTGCGCTTGCAAGCGAGCCTCCTTGGGAAGAGTCGAGGGAGCCAAGCCGCGTGCAGCTGCCATCCCTGCTTGGGCGGAGCCGAGTGTGCCTCCAGTACGGCAGAGCCCCAGCTCTGCTCAGAGGCCGGATCTAGTCAAGGTCCTTGCGCGAGGCTGCTCTGCCCTGTGCGAGACTCGCCCAGGCTTGCCTCGCTTCTAGGCTTCCTGCCCAGGAAGGAGCCGGCTGTGCGATGCTGGGAGAGGCCACTGGCGCCTTCCTGGCCTCAGCTCCACTCCTGCCTTGCCTCTGCATCCAAGCCCCAGGCGCCCTTGGGGAAGGCTTAGGAGCCGGTGGCTTGCACACTGCCAAGCCCTCCAGCAGTGAGGCCTCTATTAGAGGGGAGGGGCGGGCAAGGGCAGGGCTCCTCCAGCGGTTGCTTGGCCGCCCAGACTCAGCGCCGCACGGAGAGCACAAGGCTCACAGCTCCCCTGGCTGTGGTCTGCAGCCCCACACACCCGGAGGCTGACTCCGTGGGCGCCCAGAAGTTGCCCGACAGACGTCATTTCCCTAGCGCTCTCCTCCCCAGCCGAGACGTGTGCGGGTGGTGGGGCCTGCCCCTGCGTGTCTGGGCTCCCGCTGGCAGCCCCAGCTCAAGGGAAGCAGCCCCTGAGCCAAGACCTGTAGGAGGCGCGGGGCGCCCCGGCCTGGAAGCCTAGTGCACAGCATGCGGGAAGCGAGCCTCCTTGGGGGAAGAGGAGGCAGCCCAGCTGCGTGCGGCTGCAATCCCTTCTTGGGCGGAGCCCAGTGAGCCTCCAGTACGGCAGAGCTCCAGCTCTGCTCAGAGGCCCGATCTGGCCGAGTTCCTGGCCTGAGGCTGCTCTGCCCTGGGCGAGCCTTGCCCAGACTTGCCTCGCTGCTAGGCTTCCTGCCCAGGAAGGAGCAGGCTGCGCGAGACTGGGAGACGCTCCTGGCGCCTTCCTGGCCTCAGCTCCACGCCTGCCTTGCCTTTGCACCTAGTCCCCAGGCGTCCTTGCGGAGGGCTTCGGGGCCGGTGGGTTGCACGCTGCCAAGCCCTCCAGCCGTGAGAGCTCTGTCATAGGGAAGGGAATGGCAACTGCAGGGCTCCTCCAGCGGTCGCTTGGCCGCCCAGACTCAGCACGGCACGGAGAGCACCAGGCTCCCAGGGCTCCTGGCTGTGGTCTGCAGCCCCACACACCCGGAGGCTGACTCCGTGAGCGCCCAGAAGCTGCCTGACAGACGTCATTTCCCTAGTGCTCTCCTAACCAGCAGAGACGTGTGCAGGCGGCTGGGGCCTGCCCCTGCCTGTCTGGGCGGCCGCCCACAGCCTCAGCTCAGGGGAAGCAGCCCCTGTGCCAAGACTTGCAGGAGGCGCGGGGCGTCCCTGCCGGGAAGCCAAGTGCACAGTGCGCTTGCAAGCGAGCCTCCTTGGGAAGAGTCGAGGGAGCCAAGCCGCGTGCAGCTGCCATCCCTGCTTGGGCGGAGCCGAGTGTGCCTCCAGTACGGCAGAGCCCCAGCTCTGCTCAGAGGCCGGATCTAGTCAAGGTCCTTGCGCGAGGCTGCTCTGCCCTGTGCGAGACTCGCCCAGGCTTGCCTCGCTTCTAGGCTTCCTGCCCAGGAAGGAGCCGGCTGTGCGATGCTGGGAGAGGCCACTGGCGCCTTCCTGGCCTCAGCTCCACTCCTGCCTTGCCTCTGCATCCAAGCCCCAGGCGCCCTTGGGGAAGGCTTAGGAGCCGGTGGCTTGCACACTGCCAAGCCCTCCAGCAGTGAGGCCTCTATTAGAGGGGAGGGGCGGGCAAGGGCAGGGCTCCTCCAGCGGTTGCTTGGCCGCCCAGACTCAGCGCCGCACGGAGAGCACAAGGCTCACAGCTCCCCTGGCTGTGGTCTGCAGCCCCACACACCCGGAGGCTGACTCCGTGGGCGCCCAGAAGTTGCCCGACAGACGTCATTTCCCTAGCGCTCTCCTCCCCAGCCGAGACGTGTGCGGGTGGTGGGGCCTGCCCCTGCGTGTCTGGGCTCCCGCTGGCAGCCCCAGCTCAAGGGAAGCAGCCCCTGAGCCAAGACCTGTAGGAGGCGCGGGGCGCCCCGGCCTGGAAGCCTAGTGCACAGCATGCGGGAAGCGAGCCTCCTTGGGGGAAGAGGAGGCAGCCCAGCTGCGTGCGGCTGCAATCCCTTCTTGGGCGGAGCCCAGTGAGCCTCCAGTACGGCAGAGCTCCAGCTCTGCTCAGAGGCCCGATCTGGCCGAGTTCCTGGCCTGAGGCTGCTCTGCCCTGGGCGAGCCTTGCCCAGACTTGCCTCGCTGCTAGGCTTCCTGCCCAGGAAGGAGCAGGCTGCGCGAGACTGGGAGACGCTCCTGGCGCCTTCCTGGCCTCAGCTCCACGCCTGCCTTGCCTTTGCACCTAGTCCCCAGGCGTCCTTGCGGAGGGCTTCGGGGCCGGTGGGTTGCACGCTGCCAAGCCCTCCAGCCGTGAGAGCTCTGTCATAGGGAAGGGAATGGCAACTGCAGGGCTCCTCCAGCGGTCGCTTGGCCGCCCAGACTCAGCACGGCACGGAGAGCACCAGGCTCCCAGGGCTCCTGGCTGTGGTCTGCAGCCCCACACACCCGGAGGCTGACTCCGTGAGCGCCCAGAAGCTGCCTGACAGACGTCATTTCCCTAGTGCTCTCCTAACCAGCAGAGACGTGTGCAGGCGGCTGGGGCCTGCCCCTGCCTGTCTGGGCGGCCGCCCACAGCCTCAGCTCAGGGGAAGCAGCCCCTGTGCCAAGACTTGCAGGAGGCGCGGGGCGTCCCTGCCGGGAAGCCAAGTGCACAGTGCGCTTGCAAGCGAGCCTCCTTGGGAAGAGTCGAGGGAGCCAAGCCGCGTGCAGCTGCCATCCCTGCTTGGGCGGAGCCGAGTGTGCCTCCAGTACGGCAGAGCCCCAGCTCTGCTCAGAGGCCGGATCTAGTCAAGGTCCTTGCGCGAGGCTGCTCTGCCCTGTGCGAGACTCGCCCAGGCTTGCCTCGCTTCTAGGCTTCCTGCCCAGGAAGGAGCCGGCTGTGCGATGCTGGGAGAGGCCACTGGCGCCTTCCTGGCCTCAGCTCCACTCCTGCCTTGCCTCTGCATCCAAGCCCCAGGCGCCCTTGGGGAAGGCTTAGGAGCCGGTGGCTTGCACACTGCCAAGCCCTCCAGCAGTGAGGCCTCTATTAGAGGGGAGGGGCGGGCAAGGGCAGGGCTCCTCCAGCGGTTGCTTGGCCGCCCAGACTCAGCGCCGCACGGAGAGCACAAGGCTCACAGCTCCCCTGGCTGTGGTCTGCAGCCCCACACACCCGGAGGCTGACTCCGTGGGCGCCCAGAAGTTGCCCGACAGACGTCATTTCCCTAGCGCTCTCCTCCCCAGCCGAGACGTGTGCGGGTGGTGGGGCCTGCCCCTGCGTGTCTGGGCTCCCGCTGGCAGCCCCAGCTCAAGGGAAGCAGCCCCTGAGCCAAGACCTGTAGGAGGCGCGGGGCGCCCCCGCCTGGAAGCCTAGTGCACAGCATGCGGGAAGCGAGCCTCCTTGGGGGAAGAGGAGGCAGCCCAGCTGCGTGCGGCTGCAATCCCTTCTTGGGCGGAGCCCAGTGAGCCTCCAGTACGGCAGAGCTCCAGCTCTGCTCAGAGGCCCGATCTGGCCGAGTTCCTGGCCTGAGGCTGCTCTGCCCTGGGCGAGCCTTGCCCAGACTTGCCTCGCTGCTAGGCTTCCTGCCCAGGAAGGAGCAGGCTGCGCGAGACTGGGAGACGCTCCTGGCGCCTTCCTGGCCTCAGCTCCACGCCTGCCTTGCCTTTGCACCTAGTCCCCAGGCGTCCTTGCGGAGGGCTTCGGGGCCGGTGGGTTGCACGCTGCCAAGCCCTCCAGCCGTGAGAGCTCTGTCATAGGGAAGGGAATGGCAACTGCAGGGCTCCTCCAGCGGTCGCTTGGCCGCCCAGACTCAGCACGGCACGGAGAGCACCAGGCTCCCAGGGCTCCTGGCTGTGGTCTGCAGCCCCACACACCCGGAGGCTGACTCCGTGAGCGCCCAGAAGCTGCCTGACAGACGTCATTTCCCTAGTGCTCTCCTAACCAGCAGAGACGTGTGCAGGCGGCTGGGGCCTGCCCCTGCCTGTCTGGGCGGCCGCCCACAGCCTCAGCTCAGGGGAAGCAGCCCCTGTGCCAAGACTTGCAGGAGGCGCGGGGCGTCCCTGCCGGGAAGCCAAGTGCACAGTGCGCTTGCAAGCGAGCCTCCTTGGGAAGAGTCGAGGGAGCCAAGCCGCGTGCAGCTGCCATCCCTGCTTGGGCGGAGCCGAGTGTGCCTCCAGTACGGCAGAGCCCCAGCTCTGCTCAGAGGCCGGATCTAGTCAAGGTCCTTGCGCGAGGCTGCTCTGCCCTGTGCGAGACTCGCCCAGGCTTGCCTCGCTTCTAGGCTTCCTGCCCAGGAAGGAGCCGGCTGTGCGATGCTGGGAGAGGCCACTGGCGCCTTCCTGGCCTCAGCTCCACTCCTGCCTTGCCTCTGCATCTAGGCCCCAGGCGTCCTTGGGGAAGGCTTAGGAGCCGGTGACTTGCACACTGCCAAGCCCTCCAGCAGTGAGGCCTCTATTAGAGGGGAGGGGCGGGCAAGGGCAGGGCTCCTCCAGCGGTTGCTTGGCCGCCCAGACTCAGCGCCGCACGGAGAGCACAAGGCTCACAGCTCCCCTGGCTGTGGTCTGCAGCCCCACACACCCGGAGGCTGACTCCGTGGGCTCCCAGAAGTTGCCCGACAGACGTCATTTCCCTAGCGCTCTCCTCCCCAGCCGAGACGTGTGCGGGTGGTGGGGCCTGCCCCTGCGTGTCTGGGCTCCCGCTGGCAGCCCCAGCTCAAGGGAAGCAGCCCCTGAGCCAAGACCTGTAGGAGGCGCGGGGCGCCCCCGCCTGGAAGCCTAGTGCACAGCATGCGGGAAGCGAGCCTCCTTGGGGGAAGAGGAGGCAGCCCAGCTGCGTGCGGCTGCAATCCCTTCTTGGGCGGAGCCCAGTGAGCCTCCAGTACGGCAGAGCTCCAGCTCTGCTCAGAGGCCCGATCTGGCCGAGTTCCTGGCCTGAGGCTGCTCTGCCCTGGGCGAGCCTTGCCCAGACTTGCCTCGCTGCTAGGCTTCCTGCCCAGGAAGGAGCAGGCTGCGCGAGACTGGGAGACGCTCCTGGCGCCTTCCTGGCCTCAGCTCCACGCCTGCCTTGCCTTTGCACCTAGTCCCCAGGCGTCCTTGCGGAGGGCTTCGGGGCCGGTGGGTTGCACGCTGCCAAGCCCTCCAGCCGTGAGAGCTCTGTCATAGGGAAGGGAATGGCAACTGCAGGGCTCCTCCAGCGGTCGCTTGGCCGCCCAGACTCAGCACGGCACGGAGAGCACCAGGCTCCCAGGGCTCCTGGCTGTGGTCTGCAGCCCCACACACCCGGAGGCTGACTCCGTGAGCGCCCAGAAGCTGCCTGACAGACGTCATTTCCCTAGTGCTCTCCTAACCAGCAGAGACGTGTGCAGGCGGCTGGGGCCTGCCCCTGCCTGTCTGGGCGGCCGCCCACAGCCTCAGCTCAGGGGAAGCAGCCCCTGTGCCAAGACTTGCAGGAGGCGCGGGGCGTCCCTGCCGGGAAGCCAAGTGCACAGTGCGCTTGCAAGCGAGCCTCCTTGGGAAGAGTCGAGGGAGCCAAGCCGCGTGCAGCTGCCATCCCTGCTTGGGCGGAGCCGAGTGTGCCTCCAGTACGGCAGAGCCCCAGCTCTGCTCAGAGGCCGGATCTAGTCAAGGTCCTTGCGCGAGGCTGCTCTGCCCTGTGCGAGACTCGCCCAGGCTTGCCTCGCTTCTAGGCTTCCTGCCCAGGAAGGAGCCGGCTGTGCGATGCTGGGAGAGGCCACTGGCGCCTTCCTGGCCTCAGCTCCACTCCTGCCTTGCCTCTGCATCCAAGCCCCAGGCGCCCTTGGGGAAGGCTTAGGAGCCGGTGGCTTGCACACTGCCAAGCCCTCCAGCAGTGAGGCCTCTATTAGAGGGGAGGGGCGGGCAAGGGCAGGGCTCCTCCAGCGGTTGCTTGGCCGCCCAGACTCAGCGCCGCACGGAGAGCACAAGGCTCACAGCTCCCCTGGCTGTGGTCTGCAGCCCCACACACCCGGAGGCTGACTCCGTGGGCGCCCAGAAGTTGCCCGACAGACGTCATTTCCCTAGCGCTCTCCTCCCCAGCCGAGACGTGTGCGGGTGGTGGGGCCTGCCCCTGCGTGTCTGGGCTCCCGCTGGCAGCCCCAGCTCAAGGGAAGCAGCCCCTGAGCCAAGACCTGTAGGAGGCGCGGGGCGCCCCCGCCTGGAAGCCTAGTGCACAGCATGCGGGAAGCGAGCCTCCTTGGGGGAAGAGGAGGCAGCCCAGCTGCGTGCGGCTGCAATCCCTTCTTGGGCGGAGCCCAGTGAGCCTCCAGTACGGCAGAGCTCCAGCTCTGCTCAGAGGCCCGATCTGGCCGAGTTCCTGGCCTGAGGCTGCTCTGCCCTGGGCGAGCCTTGCCCAGACTTGCCTCGCTGCTAGGCTTCCTGCCCAGGAAGGAGCAGGCTGCGCGAGACTGGGAGACGCTCCTGGCGCCTTCCTGGCCTCAGCTCCACGCCTGCCTTGCCTTTGCACCTAGTCCCCAGGCGTCCTTGCGGAGGGCTTCGGGGCCGGTGGGTTGCACGCTGCCAAGCCCTCCAGCCGTGAGAGCTCTGTCATAGGGAAGGGAATGGCAACTGCAGGGCTCCTCCAGCGGTCGCTTGGCCGCCCAGACTCAGCACGGCACGGAGAGCACCAGGCTCCCAGGGCTCCTGGCTGTGGTCTGCAGCCCCACACACCCGGAGGCTGACTCCGTGAGCGCCCAGAAGCTGCCTGACAGACGTCATTTCCCTAGTGCTCTCCTAACCAGCAGAGACGTGTGCAGGCGGCTGGGGCCTGCCCCTGCCTGTCTGGGCGGCCGCCCACAGCCTCAGCTCAGGGGAAGCAGCCCCTGTGCCAAGACTTGCAGGAGGCGCGGGGCGTCCCTGCCGGGAAGCCAAGTGCACAGTGCGCTTGCAAGCGAGCCTCCTTGGGAAGAGTCGAGGGAGCCAAGCCGCGTGCAGCTGCCATCCCTGCTTGGGCGGAGCCGAGTGTGCCTCCAGTACGGCAGAGCCCCAGCTCTGCTCAGAGGCCGGATCTAGTCAAGGTCCTTGCGCGAGGCTGCTCTGCCCTGTGCGAGACTCGCCCAGGCTTGCCTCGCTTCTAGGCTTCCTGCCCAGGAAGGAGCCGGCTGTGCGATGCTGGGAGAGGCCACTGGCGCCTTCCTGGCCTCAGCTCCACTCCTGCCTTGCCTCTGCATCTAGGCCCCAGGCGTCCTTGGGGAAGGCTTAGGAGCCGGTGGCTTGCACACTGCCAAGCCCTCCAGCAGTGAGGCCTCTATTAGAGGGGAGGGGCGGGCAAGGGCAGGGCTCCTCCAGCGGTTGCTTGGCCGCCCAGACTCAGCGCCGCACGGAGAGCACAAGGCTCACAGCTCCCCTGGCTGTGGTCTGCAGCCCCACACACCCGGAGGCTGACTCCGTGGGCTCCCAGAAGTTGCCCGACAGACGTCATTTCCCTAGCGCTCTCCTCCCCAGCCGAGACGTGTGCGGGTGGTGGGGCCTGCCCCTGCGTGTCTGGGCTCCCGCTGGCAGCCCCAGCTCAAGGGAAGCAGCCCCTGAGCCAAGACCTGTAGGAGGCGCGGGGCGCCCCCGCCTGGAAGCCTAGTGCACAGCATGCGGGAAGCGAGCCTCCTTGGGGGAAGAGGAGGCAGCCCAGCTGCGTGCGGCTGCAATCCCTTCTTGGGCGGAGCCCAGTGAGCCTCCAGTACGGCAGAGCTCCAGCTCTGCTCAGAGGCCCGATCTGGCCGAGTTCCTGGCCTGAGGCTGCTCTGCCCTGGGCGAGCCTTGCCCAGACTTGCCTCGCTGCTAGGCTTCCTGCCCAGGAAGGAGCAGGCTGCGCGAGACTGGGAGACGCTCCTGGCGCCTTCCTGGCCTCAGCTCCACGCCTGCCTTGCCTTTGCACCTAGTCCCCAGGCGTCCTTGCGGAGGGCTTCGGGGCCGGTGGGTTGCACGCTGCCAAGCCCTCCAGCCGTGAGAGCTCTGTCATAGGGAAGGGAATGGCAACTGCAGGGCTCCTCCAGCGGTCGCTTGGCCGCCCAGACTCAGCACGGCACGGAGAGCACCAGGCTCCCAGGGCTCCTGGCTGTGGTCTGCAGCCCCACACACCCGGAGGCTGACTCCGTGAGCGCCCAGAAGCTGCCTGACAGACGTCATTTCCCTAGTGCTCTCCTAACCAGCAGAGACGTGTGCAGGCGGCTGGGGCCTGCCCCTGCCTGTCTGGGCGGCCGCCCACAGCCTCAGCTCAGGGGAAGCAGCCCCTGTGCCAAGACTTGCAGGAGGCGCGGGGCGTCCCTGCCGGGAAGCCAAGTGCACAGTGCGCTTGCAAGCGAGCCTCCTTGGGAAGAGTCGAGGGAGCCAAGCCGCGTGCAGCTGCCATCCCTGCTTGGGCGGAGCCGAGTGTGCCTCCAGTACGGCAGAGCCCCAGCTCTGCTCAGAGGCCGGATCTAGTCAAGGTCCTTGCGCGAGGCTGCTCTGCCCTGTGCGAGACTCGCCCAGGCTTGCCTCGCTTCTAGGCTTCCTGCCCAGGAAGGAGCCGGCTGTGCGATGCTGGGAGAGGCCACTGGCGCCTTCCTGGCCTCAGCTCCACTCCTGCCTTGCCTCTGCATCCAAGCCCCAGGCGCCCTTGGGGAAGGCTTAGGAGCCGGTGGCTTGCACACTGCCAAGCCCTCCAGCAGTGAGGCCTCTATTAGAGGGGAGGGGCGGGCAAGGGCAGGGCTCCTCCAGCGGTTGCTTGGCCGCCCAGACTCAGCGCCGCACGGAGAGCACAAGGCTCACAGCTCCCCTGGCTGTGGTCTGCAGCCCCACACACCCGGAGGCTGACTCCGTGGGCGCCCAGAAGTTGCCCGACAGACGTCATTTCCCTAGCGCTCTCCTCCCCAGCCGAGACGTGTGCGGGTGGTGGGGCCTGCCCCTGCGTGTCTGGGCTCCCGCTGGCAGCCCCAGCTCAAGGGAAGCAGCCCCTGAGCCAAGACCTGTAGGAGGCGCGGGGCGCCCCCGCCTGGAAGCCTAGTGCACAGCATGCGGGAAGCGAGCCTCCTTGGGGGAAGAGGAGGCAGCCCAGCTGCGTGCGGCTGCAATCCCTTCTTGGGCGGAGCCCAGTGAGCCTCCAGTACGGCAGAGCTCCAGCTCTGCTCAGAGGCCCGATCTGGCCGAGTTCCTGGCCTGAGGCTGCTCTGCCCTGGGCGAGCCTTGCCCAGACTTGCCTCGCTGCTAGGCTTCCTGCCCAGGAAGGAGCAGGCTGCGCGAGACTGGGAGACGCTCCTGGCGCCTTCCTGGCCTCAGCTCCACGCCTGCCTTGCCTTTGCACCTAGTCCCCAGGCGTCCTTGCGGAGGGCTTCGGGGCCGGTGGGTTGCACGCTGCCAAGCCCTCCAGCCGTGAGAGCTCTGTCATAGGGAAGGGAATGGCAACTGCAGGGCTCCTCCAGCGGTCGCTTGGCCGCCCAGACTCAGCACGGCACGGAGAGCACCAGGCTCCCAGGGCTCCTGGCTGTGGTCTGCAGCCCCACACACCCGGAGGCTGACTCCGTGAGCGCCCAGAAGCTGCCTGACAGACGTCATTTCCCTAGTGCTCTCCTAACCAGCAGAGACGTGTGCAGGCGGCTGGGGCCTGCCCCTGCCTGTCTGGGCGGCCGCCCACAGCCTCAGCTCAGGGGAAGCAGCCCCTGTGCCAAGACTTGCAGGAGGCGCGGGGCGTCCCTGCCGGGAAGCCAAGTGCACAGTGCGCTTGCAAGCGAGCCTCCTTGGGAAGAGTCGAGGGAGCCAAGCCGCGTGCAGCTGCCATCCCTGCTTGGGCGGAGCCGAGTGTGCCTCCAGTACGGCAGAGCCCCAGCTCTGCTCAGAGGCCGGATCTAGTCAAGGTCCTTGCGCGAGGCTGCTCTGCCCTGTGCGAGACTCGCCCAGGCTTGCCTCGCTTCTAGGCTTCCTGCCCAGGAAGGAGCCGGCTGTGCGATGCTGGGAGAGGCCACTGGCGCCTTCCTGGCCTCAGCTCCACTCCTGCCTTGCCTCTGCATCCAAGCCCCAGGCGCCCTTGGGGAAGGCTTAGGAGCCGGTGGCTTGCACACTGCCAAGCCCTCCAGCAGTGAGGCCTCTATTAGAGGGGAGGGGCGGGCAAGGGCAGGGCTCCTCCAGCGGTTGCTTGGCCGCCCAGACTCAGCGCCGCACGGAGAGCACAAGGCTCACAGCTCCCCTGGCTGTGGTCTGCAGCCCCACACACCCGGAGGCTGACTCCGTGGGCGCCCAGAAGTTGCCCGACAGACGTCATTTCCCTAGCGCTCTCCTCCCCAGCCGAGACGTGTGCGGGTGGTGGGGCCTGCCCCTGCGTGTCTGGGCTCCCGCTGGCAGCCCCAGCTCAAGGGAAGCAGCCCCTGAGCCAAGACCTGTAGGAGGCGCGGGGCGCCCCCGCCTGGAAGCCTAGTGCACAGCATGCGGGAAGCGAGCCTCCTTGGGGGAAGAGGAGGCAGCCCAGCTGCGTGCGGCTGCAATCCCTTCTTGGGCGGAGCCCAGTGAGCCTCCAGTACGGCAGAGCTCCAGCTCTGCTCAGAGGCCCGATCTGGCCGAGTTCCTGGCCTGAGGCTGCTCTGCCCTGGGCGAGCCTTGCCCAGACTTGCCTCGCTGCTAGGCTTCCTGCCCAGGAAGGAGCAGGCTGCGCGAGACTGGGAGACGCTCCTGGCGCCTTCCTGGCCTCAGCTCCACGCCTGCCTTGCCTTTGCACCTAGTCCCCAGGCGTCCTTGCGGAGGGCTTCGGGGCCGGTGGGTTGCACGCTGCCAAGCCCTCCAGCCGTGAGAGCTCTGTCATAGGGAAGGGAATGGCAACTGCAGGGCTCCTCCAGCGGTCGCTTGGCCGCCCAGACTCAGCACGGCACGGAGAGCACCAGGCTCCCAGGGCTCCTGGCTGTGGTCTGCAGCCCCACACACCCGGAGGCTGACTCCGTGAGCGCCCAGAAGCTGCCTGACAGACGTCATTTCCCTAGTGCTCTCCTAACCAGCAGAGACGTGTGCAGGCGGCTGGGGCCTGCCCCTGCCTGTCTGGGCGGCCGCCCACAGCCTCAGCTCAGGGGAAGCAGCCCCTGTGCCAAGACTTGCAGGAGGCGCGGGGCGTCCCTGCCGGGAAGCCAAGTGCACAGTGCGCTTGCAAGCGAGCCTCCTTGGGAAGAGTCGAGGGAGCCAAGCCGCGTGCAGCTGCCATCCCTGCTTGGGCGGAGCCGAGTGTGCCTCCAGTACGGCAGAGCCCCAGCTCTGCTCAGAGGCCGGATCTAGTCAAGGTCCTTGCGCGAGGCTGCTCTGCCCTGTGCGAGACTCGCCCAGGCTTGCCTCGCTTCTAGGCTTCCTGCCCAGGAAGGAGCCGGCTGTGCGATGCTGGGAGAGGCCACTGGCGCCTTCCTGGCCTCAGCTCCACTCCTGCCTTGCCTCTGCATCTAGGCCCCAGGCGTCCTTGGGGAAGGCTTAGGAGCCGGTGGCTTGCACACTGCCAAGCCCTCCAGCAGTGAGGCCTCTATTAGAGGGGAGGGGCGGGCAAGGGCAGGGCTCCTCCAGCGGTTGCTTGGCCGCCCAGACTCAGCGCCGCACGGAGAGCACAAGGCTCACAGCTCCCCTGGCTGTGGTCTGCAGCCCCACACACCCGGAGGCTGACTCCGTGGGCGCCCAGAAGTTGCCCGACAGACGTCATTTCCCTAGCGCTCTCCTCCCCAGCCGAGACGTGTGCGGGTGGTGGGGCCTGCCCCTGCGTGTCTGGGCTCCCGCTGGCAGCCCCAGCTCAAGGGAAGCAGCCCCTGAGCCAAGACCTGTAGGAGGCGCGGGGCGCCCCCGCCTGGAAGCCTAGTGCACAGCATGCGGGAAGCGAGCCTCCTTGGGGGAAGAGGAGGCAGCCCAGCTGCGTGCGGCTGCAATCCCTTCTTGGGCGGAGCCCAGTGAGCCTCCAGTACGGCAGAGCTCCAGCTCTGCTCAGAGGCCCGATCTGGCCGAGTTCCTGGCCTGAGGCTGCTCTGCCCTGGGCGAGCCTTGCCCAGACTTGCCTCGCTGCTAGGCTTCCTGCCCAGGAAGGAGCAGGCTGCGCGAGACTGGGAGACGCTCCTGGCGCCTTCCTGGCCTCAGCTCCACGCCTGCCTTGCCTTTGCACCTAGTCCCCAGGCGTCCTTGCGGAGGGCTTCGGGGCCGGTGGGTTGCACGCTGCCAAGCCCTCCAGCCGTGAGAGCTCTGTCATAGGGAAGGGAATGGCAACTGCAGGGCTCCTCCAGCGGTCGCTTGGCCGCCCAGACTCAGCACGGCACGGAGAGCACCAGGCTCCCAGGGCTCCTGGCTGTGGTCTGCAGCCCCACACACCCGGAGGCTGACTCCGTGAGCGCCCAGAAGCTGCTGACAGACGTCATTTCCCTAGTGCTCTCCTAACCAGCAGAGACGTGTGCAGGCGGCTGGGGCCTGCCCCTGCCTGTCTGGGCGGCCGCCCACAGCCTCAGCTCAGGGGAAGCAGCCCCTGTGCCAAGACTTGCAGGAGGCGCGGGGCGTCCCTGCCGGGAAGCCAAGTGCACGGTGCGCTTGCAAGCGAGCCTCCTTGGAAGAGTCGAGGGAGCCAAGCCGCGTGCAGCTGCCATCCCTGCTTGGGCGAGCCGAGTGTGCCTCCAGTACGGCAGAGCCCCAGCTCTGCTCAGAGGCCGGATCTAGTCAAGGTCCTTGCGCGAGGCTGCTCTGCCCTGTGCGAGACTCGCCCAGGCTTGCCTCGCTTCTAGGCTTCTTCCTGCCCAGGAAGGAGCCGGCTGTGCGATGCTGGGAGAGGCCACTGGCGCCTTCCTGGCCTCAGCTCCACTCCTGCCTTGCCTCTGCATCCAAGCCCCAGGCGCCCTTGGGGAAGGCTTAGGAGCCGGTGGCTTGCACACTGCCAAGCCCTCCAGCAGTGAGGCCTCTATTAGAGGGGAGGGGCGGGCAAGGGCAGGGCTCCTCCAGCGGTTGCTTGGCCGCCCAGACTCAGCGCCGCACGGAGAGCACAAGGCTCACAGCTCCCCTGGCTGTGGTCTGCAGCCCCACACACCCGGAGGCTGACTCCGTGGGCGCCCAGAAGTTGCCCGACAGACGTCATTTCCCTAGCGCTCTCCTCCCCAGCCGAGACGTGTGCGGGTGGTGGGGCCTGCCCCTGCGTGTCTGGGCTCCCGCTGGCAGCCCCAGCTCAAGGAAGCAGCCCCTGAGCCAAGACCTGTAGGAGGCGCGGGGCGCCCCCCGCCTGGAAGCCTAGTGCACAGCATGCGGGAAGCGAGCCTCCTTGGGGGAAGAGGAGGCAGCCCAGCTGCGTGCGGCTGCAATCCCTTCTTGGGCGGAGCCCAGTGAGCCTCCAGTACGGCAGAGCTCCAGCTCTGCTCAGAGGCCCGATCTGGCCGAGTTCCTGGCCTGAGGCTGCTCTGCCCTGGGCGAGCCTTGCCCAGACTTGCCTCGCTGCTAGGCTTCCTGCCCAGGAAGGAGCAGGCTGCGCGAGACTGGGAGACGCTCCTGGCGCCTTCCTGGCCTCAGCTCCACGCCTGCCTTGCCTTTGCACCTAGTCCCCAGGCGTCCTTGCGGAGGGCTTCGGGCCGGTGGGTTGCACGCTGCCAAGCCCTCCAGCCGTGAGAGCTCTGTCATAGGGAAGGGAATGGCAACTGCAGGGCTCCTCCAGCGGTCGCTTGGCCGCCCAGACTCAGCACGGCACGGAGAGCACCAGGCTCCCAGGGCTCCTGGCTGTGGTCTGCAGCCCCACACACCCGGAGGCTGACTCCGTGAGCGCCCAGAAGCTGCCTGACAGACGTCATTTCCCTAGTGCTCTCCTAACCAGCAGAGACGTGTGCAGGCGGCTGGGGCCTGCCCCTGCCTGTCTGGGCGGCCGCCCACAGCCTCAGCTCAGGGGAAGCAGCCCCTGTGCCAAGACTTGCAGGAGGCGCGGGGCGTCCCTGCCGGGAAGCCAAGTGCACAGTGCGCTTGCAAGCGAGCCTCCTTGGGAAGAGTCGAGGGAGCCAAGCCGCGTGCAGCTGCCA
Source organism: Budorcas taxicolor (assembly GCF_023091745.1). NCBI lineage: Eukaryota > Metazoa > Chordata > Mammalia > Artiodactyla > Bovidae > Budorcas > Budorcas taxicolor. Next base: position 108,845 of record NW_026291608.1, on the reverse strand, counting down.
TCCCTGCTTGGGCGGAGCCGAGTGTGCCTCCAGTACGGCAGAGCCCCAGCTCTGCTCAGAGGCCGGATCTAGTCAAGGTCCTTGCGCGAGGCTGCTCTGCCCTGTGCGAGACTCGCCCAGGCTTGCCTCGCTTCTAGGCTTCCTGCCCAGGAAGGAGCCGGCTGTGCGATGCTGGGAGAGGCCACTGGCACCTTCCTGGCCTCAGCTCCACTCCTGCCTTGCCTCTGCATCCAAGCCCCAGGCGCCCTTGGGAAGGCTTAGGAGCCGGTGGCTTGCACACTGCCAAGCCCTCCAGCAGTGAGGCCTCTATTAGAGGGGAGGGGCGGGCAAGGGCAGGGCTCCTCCAGCGGTTGCTTGGCCGCCCAGACTCAGCGCCGCACGGAGAGCACAAGGCTCACAGCTCCCCTGGCTGTGGTCTGCAGCCCCACACACCCGGAGGCTGACTCCGTGGGCGCCCAGAAGTTGCCCGACAGACGTCATTTCCCTAGCGCTCTCCTCCCCAGCCGAGACGTGTGCGGGTGGTGGGGCCTGCCCCTGCGTGTCTGGGCTCCCGCTGGCAGCCCCAGCTCAAGGGAAGCAGCCCCTGAGCCAAGACCTGTAGGAGGCGCGGGGCGCCCCCGCCTGGAAGCCTAGTGCACAGCATGCGGGAAGCGAGCCTCCTTGGGGGAAGAGGAGGCAGCCCAGCTGCGTGCGGCTGCAATCCCTTCTTGGGCGGAGCCCAGTGAGCCTCCAGTACGGCAGAGCTCCAGCTCTGCTCAGAGGCCCGATCTGGCCGAGTTCCTGGCCTGAGGCTGCTCTGCCCTGGGCGAGCCTTGCCCAGACTTGCCTCGCTGCTAGGCTTCCTGCCCAGGAAGGAGCAGGCTGCGCGAGACTGGGAGACGCTCCTGGCGCCTTCCTGGCCTCAGCTCCACGCCTGCCTTGCCTTTGCACCTAGTCCCCAGGCGTCCTTGCGGAGGGCTTCGGGGCCGGTGGGTTGCACGCTGCCAAGCCCTCCAGCCGTGAGAGCTCTGTCATAGGGAAGGGAATGGCAACTGCAGGGCTCCTCCAGCGGTCGCTTGGCCGCCCAGACTCAGCACGGCACGGAGAGCACCAGGCTCCCAGGGCTCCTGGCTGTGGTCTGCAGCCCCACACACCCGGAGGCTGACTCCGTGAGCGCCCAGAAGCTGCCTGACAGACGTCATTTCCCTAGTGCTCTCCTAACCAGCAGAGACGTGTGCAGGCGGCTGGGGCCTGCCCCTGCCTGTCTGGGCGGCCGCCCACAGCCTCAGCTCAGGGGAAGCAGCCCCTGTGCCAAGACTTGCAGGAGGCGCGGGGCGTCCCTGCCGGGAAGCCAAGTGCACAGTGCGCTTGCAAGCGAGCCTCCTTGGGAAGAGTCGAGGGAGCCAAGCCGCGTGCAGCTGCCATCCCTGCTTGGGCGGAGCCGAGTGTGCCTCCAGTACGGCAGAGCCCCAGCTCTGCTCAGAGGCCGGATCTAGTCAAGGTCCTTGCGCGAGGCTGCTCTGCCCTGTGCGAGACTCGCCCAGGCTTGCCTCGCTTCTAGGCTTCCTGCCCAGGAAGGAGCCGGCTGTGCGATGCTGGGAGAGGCCACTGGCGCCTTCCTGGCCTCAGCTCCACTCCTGCCTTGCCTCTGCATCTAGGCCCCAGGCGTCCTTGGGGAAGGCTTAGGAGCCGGTGGCTTGCACACTGCCAAGCCCTCCAGCAGTGAGGCCTCTATTAGAGGGGAGGGGCGGGCAAGGGCAGGGCTCCTCCAGCGGTTGCTTGGCCGCCCAGACTCAGCGCCGCACGGAGAGCACAAGGCTCACAGCTCCCCTGGCTGTGGTCTGCAGCCCCACACACCCGGAGGCTGACTCCGTGGGCTCCCAGAAGTTGCCCGACAGACGTCATTTCCCTAGCGCTCTCCTCCCCAGCCGAGACGTGTGCGGGTGGTGGGGCCTGCCCCTGCGTGTCTGGGCTCCCGCTGGCAGCCCCAGCTCAAGGGAAGCAGCCCCTGAGCCAAGACCTGTAGGAGGCGCGGGGCGCCCCCGCCTGGAAGCCTAGTGCACAGCATGCGGGAAGCGAGCCTCCTTGGGGGAAGAGGAGGCAGCCCAGCTGCGTGCGGCTGCAATCCCTTCTTGGGCGGAGCCCAGTGAGCCTCCAGTACGGCAGAGCTCCAGCTCTGCTCAGAGGCCCGATCTGGCCGAGTTCCTGGCCTGAGGCTGCTCTGCCCTGGGCGAGCCTTGCCCAGACTTGCCTCGCTGCTAGGCTTCCTGCCCAGGAAGGAGCAGGCTGCGCGAGACTGGGAGACGCTCCTGGCGCCTTCCTGGCCTCAGCTCCACGCCTGCCTTGCCTTTGCACCTAGTCCCCAGGCGTCCTTGCGGAGGGCTTCGGGGCCGGTGGGTTGCACGCTGCCAAGCCCTCCAGCCGTGAGAGCTCTGTCATAGGGAAGGGAATGGCAACTGCAGGGCTCCTCCAGCGGTCGCTTGGCCGCCCAGACTCAGCACGGCACGGAGAGCACCAGGCTCCCAGGGCTCCTGGCTGTGGTCTGCAGCCCCACACACCCGGAGGCTGACTCCGTGAGCGCCCAGAAGCTGCCTGACAGACGTCATTTCCCTAGTGCTCTCCTAACCAGCAGAGACGTGTGCAGGCGGCTGGGGCCTGCCCCTGCCTGTCTGGGCGGCCGCCCACAGCCTCAGCTCAGGGGAAGCAGCCCCTGTGCCAAGACTTGCAGGAGGCGCGGGGCGTCCCTGCCGGGAAGCCAAGTGCACAGTGCGCTTGCAAGCGAGCCTCCTTGGGAAGAGTCGAGGGAGCCAAGCCGCGTGCAGCTGCCATCCCTGCTTGGGCGGAGCCGAGTGTGCCTCCAGTACGGCAGAGCCCCAGCTCTGCTCAGAGGCCGGATCTAGTCAAGGTCCTTGCGCGAGGCTGCTCTGCCCTGTGCGAGACTCGCCCAGGCTTGCCTCGCTTCTAGGCTTCCTGCCCAGGAAGGAGCCGGCTGTGCGATGCTGGGAGAGGCCACTGGCGCCTTCCTGGCCTCAGCTCCACTCCTGCCTTGCCTCTGCATCCAAGCCCCAGGCGCCCTTGGGGAAGGCTTAGGAGCCGGTGGCTTGCACACTGCCAAGCCCTCCAGCAGTGAGGCCTCTATTAGAGGGGAGGGGCGGGCAAGGGCAGGGCTCCTCCAGCGGTTGCTTGGCCGCCCAGACTCAGCGCCGCACGGAGAGCACAAGGCTCACAGCTCCCCTGGCTGTGGTCTGCAGCCCCACACACCCGGAGGCTGACTCCGTGGGCGCCCAGAAGTTGCCCGACAGACGTCATTTCCCTAGCGCTCTCCTCCCCAGCCGAGACGTGTGCGGGTGGTGGGGCCTGCCCCTGCGTGTCTGGGCTCCCGCTGGCAGCCCCAGCTCAAGGGAAGCAGCCCCTGAGCCAAGACCTGTAGGAGGCGCGGGGCGCCCCCGCCTGGAAGCCTAGTGCACAGCATGCGGGAAGCGAGCCTCCTTGGGGGAAGAGGAGGCAGCCCAGCTGCGTGCGGCTGCAATCCCTTCTTGGGCGGAGCCCAGTGAGCCTCCAGTACGGCAGAGCTCCAGCTCTGCTCAGAGGCCCGATCTGGCCGAGTTCCTGGCCTGAGGCTGCTCTGCCCTGGGCGAGCCTTGCCCAGACTTGCCTCGCTGCTAGGCTTCCTGCCCAGGAAGGAGCAGGCTGCGCGAGACTGGGAGACGCTCCTGGCGCCTTCCTGGCCTCAGCTCCACGCCTGCCTTGCCTTTGCACCTAGTCCCCAGGCGTCCTTGCGGAGGGCTTCGGGGCCGGTGGGTTGCACGCTGCCAAGCCCTCCAGCCGTGAGAGCTCTGTCATAGGGAAGGGAATGGCAACTGCAGGGCTCCTCCAGCGGTCGCTTGGCCGCCCAGACTCAGCACGGCACGGAGAGCACCAGGCTCCCAGGGCTCCTGGCTGTGGTCTGCAGCCCCACACACCCGGAGGCTGACTCCGTGAGCGCCCAGAAGCTGCCTGACAGACGTCATTTCCCTAGTGCTCTCCTAACCAGCAGAGACGTGTGCAGGCGGCTGGGGCCTGCCCCTGCCTGTCTGGGCGGCCGCCCACAGCCTCAGCTCAGGGGAAGCAGCCCCTGTGCCAAGACTTGCAGGAGGCGCGGGGCGTCCCTGCCGGGAAGCCAAGTGCACAGTGCGCTTGCAAGCGAGCCTCCTTGGGAAGAGTCGAGGGAGCCAAGCCGCGTGCAGCTGCCATCCCTGCTTGGGCGGAGCCGAGTGTGCCTCCAGTACGGCAGAGCCCCAGCTCTGCTCAGAGGCCGGATCTAGTCAAGGTCCTTGCGCGAGGCTGCTCTGCCCTGTGCGAGACTCGCCCAGGCTTGCCTCGCTTCTAGGCTTCCTGCCCAGGAAGGAGCCGGCTGTGCGATGCTGGGAGAGGCCACTGGCGCCTTCCTGGCCTCAGCTCCACTCCTGCCTTGCCTCTGCATCCAAGCCCCAGGCGCCCTTGGGGAAGGCTTAGGAGCCGGTGGCTTGCACACTGCCAAGCCCTCCAGCAGTGAGGCCTCTATTAGAGGGGAGGGGCGGGCAAGGGCAGGGCTCCTCCAGCGGTTGCTTGGCCGCCCAGACTCAGCGCCGCACGGAGAGCACAAGGCTCACAGCTCCCCTGGCTGTGGTCTGCAGCCCCACACACCCGGAGGCTGACTCCGTGGGCGCCCAGAAGTTGCCCGACAGACGTCATTTCCCTAGCGCTCTCCTCCCCAGCCGAGACGTGTGCGGGTGGTGGGGCCTGCCCCTGCGTGTCTGGGCTCCCGCTGGCAGCCCCAGCTCAAGGGAAGCAGCCCCTGAGCCAAGACCTGTAGGAGGCGCGGGGCGCCCCCGCCTGGAAGCCTAGTGCACAGCATGCGGGAAGCGAGCCTCCTTGGGGGAAGAGGAGGCAGCCCAGCTGCGTGCGGCTGCAATCCCTTCTTGGGCGGAGCCCAGTGAGCCTCCAGTACGGCAGAGCTCCAGCTCTGCTCAGAGGCCCGATCTGGCCGAGTTCCTGGCCTGAGGCTGCTCTGCCCTGGGCGAGCCTTGCCCAGACTTGCCTCGCTGCTAGGCTTCCTGCCCAGGAAGGAGCAGGCTGCGCGAGACTGGGAGACGCTCCTGGCGCCTTCCTGGCCTCAGCTCCACGCCTGCCTTGCCTTTGCACCTAGTCCCCAGGCGTCCTTGCGGAGGGCTTCGGGGCCGGTGGGTTGCACGCTGCCAAGCCCTCCAGCCGTGAGAGCTCTGTCATAGGGAAGGGAATGGCAACTGCAGGGCTCCTCCAGCGGTCGCTTGGCCGCCCAGACTCAGCACGGCACGGAGAGCACCAGGCTCCCAGGGCTCCTGGCTGTGGTCTGCAGCCCCACACACCCGGAGGCTGACTCCGTGAGCGCCCAGAAGCTGCCTGACAGACGTCATTTCCCTAGTGCTCTCCTAACCAGCAGAGACGTGTGCAGGCGGCTGGGGCCTGCCCCTGCCTGTCTGGGCGGCCGCCCACAGCCTCAGCTCAGGGGAAGCAGCCCCTGTGCCAAGACTTGCAGGAGGCGCGGGGCGTCCCTGCCGGGAAGCCAAGTGCACAGTGCGCTTGCAAGCGAGCCTCCTTGGGAAGAGTCGAGGGAGCCAAGCCGCGTGCAGCTGCCATCCCTGCTTGGGCGGAGCCGAGTGTGCCTCCAGTACGGCAGAGCCCCAGCTCTGCTCAGAGGCCGGATCTAGTCAAGGTCCTTGCGCGAGGCTGCTCTGCCCTGTGCGAGACTCGCCCAGGCTTGCCTCGCTTCTAGGCTTCCTGCCCAGGAAGGAGCCGGCTGTGCGATGCTGGGAGAGGCCACTGGCGCCTTCCTGGCCTCAGCTCCACTCCTGCCTTGCCTCTGCATCCAAGCCCCAGGCGCCCTTGGGGAAGGCTTAGGAGCCGGTGGCTTGCACACTGCCAAGCCCTCCAGCAGTGAGGCCTCTATTAGAGGGGAGGGGCGGGCAAGGGCAGGGCTCCTCCAGCGGTTGCTTGGCCGCCCAGACTCAGCGCCGCATGGAGAGCACAAGGCTCACAGCTCCCCTGGCTGTGGTCTGCAGCCCCACACACCCGGAGGCTGACTCCGTGGGCGCCCAGAAGTTGCCCGACAGACGTCATTTCCCTAGCGCTCTCCTCCCCAGCCGAGACGTGTGCGGGTGGTGGGGCCTGCCCCTGCGTGTCTGGGCTCCCGCTGGCAGCCCCAGCTCAAGGGAAGCAGCCCCTGAGCCAAGACCTGTAGGAGGCGCGGGGCGCCCCCGCCTGGAAGCCTAGTGCACAGCATGCGGGAAGCGAGCCTCCTTGGGGGAAGAGGAGGCAGCCCAGCTGCGTGCGGCTGCAATCCCTTCTTGGGCGGAGCCCAGTGAGCCTCCAGTACGGCAGAGCTCCAGCTCTGCTCAGAGGCCCGATCTGGCCGAGTTCCTGGCCTGAGGCTGCTCTGCCCTGGGCGAGCCTTGCCCAGACTTGCCTCGCTGCTAGGCTTCCTGCCCAGGAAGGAGCAGGCTGCGCGAGACTGGGAGACGCTCCTGGCGCCTTCCTGGCCTCAGCTCCACGCCTGCCTTGCCTTTGCACCTAGTCCCCAGGCGTCCTTGCGGAGGGCTTCGGGGCCGGTGGGTTGCACGCTGCCAAGCCCTCCAGCCGTGAGAGCTCTGTCATAGGGAAGGGAATGGCAACTGCAGGGCTCCTCCAGCGGTCGCTTGGCCGCCCAGACTCAGCACGGCACGGAGAGCACCAGGCTCCCAGGGCTCCTGGCTGTGGTCTGCAGCCCCACACACCCGGAGGCTGACTCCGTGAGCGCCCAGAAGCTGCCTGACAGACGTCATTTCCCTAGTGCTCTCCTAACCAGCAGAGACGTGTGCAGGCGGCTGGGGCCTGCCCCTGCCTGTCTGGGCGGCCGCCCACAGCCTCAGCTCAGGGGAAGCAGCCCCTGTGCCAAGACTTGCAGGAGGCGCGGGGCGTCCCTGCCGGGAAGCCAAGTGCACGGTGCGCTTGCAAGCGAGCCTCCTTGGGAAGAGTCGAGGGAGCCAAGCCGCGTGCAGCTGCCATCCCTGCTTGGGCGGAGCCGAGTGTGCCTCCAGTACGGCAGAGCCCCAGCTCTGCTCAGAGGCCGGATCTAGTCAAGGTCCTTGCGCGAGGCTGCTCTGCCCTGTGCGAGACTCGCCCAGGCTTGCCTCGCTTCTAGGCTTCCTGCCCAGGAAGGAGCCGGCTGTGCGATGCTGGGAGAGGCCACTGGCGCCTTCCTGGCCTCAGCTCCACTCCTGCCTTGCCTCTGCATCCAAGCCCCAGGCGCCCTTGGGGAAGGCTTAGGAGCCGGTGGCTTGCACACTGCCAAGCCCTCCAGCAGTGAGGCCTCTATTAGAGGGGAGGGGCGGGCAAGGGCAGGGCTCCTCCAGCGGTTGCTTGGCCGCCCAGACTCAGCGCCGCACGGAGAGCACAAGGCTCACAGCTCCCCTGGCTGTGGTCTGCAGCCCCACACACCCGGAGGCTGACTCCGTGGGCGCCCAGAAGTTGCCCGACAGACGTCATTTCCCTAGCGCTCTCCTCCCCAGCCGAGACGTGTGCGGGTGGTGGGGCCTGCCCCTGCGTGTCTGGGCTCCCGCTGGCAGCCCCAGCTCAAGGGAAGCAGCCCCTGAGCCAAGACCTGTAGGAGGCGCGGGGCGCCCCCGCCTGGAAGCCTAGTGCACAGCATGCGGGAAGCGAGCCTCCTTGGGGGAAGAGGAGGCAGCCCAGCTGCGTGCGGCTGCAATCCCTTCTTGGGCGGAGCCCAGTGAGCCTCCAGTACGGCAGAGCTCCAGCTCTGCTCAGAGGCCCGATCTGGCCGAGTTCCTGGCCTGAGGCTGCTCTGCCCTGGGCGAGCCTTGCCCAGACTTGCCTCGCTGCTAGGCTTCCTGCCCAGGAAGGAGCAGGCTGCGCGAGACTGGGAGACGCTCCTGGCGCCTTCCTGGCCTCAGCTCCACGCCTGCCTTGCCTTTGCACCTAGTCCCCAGGCGTCCTTGCGGAGGGCTTCGGGGCCGGTGGGTTGCACGCTGCCAAGCCCTCCAGCCGTGAGAGCTCTGTCATAGGGAAGGGAATGGCAACTGCAGGGCTCCTCCAGCGGTCGCTTGGCCGCCCAGACTCAGCACGGCACGGAGAGCACCAGGCTCCCAGGGCTCCTGGCTGTGGTCTGCAGCCCCACACACCCGGAGGCTGACTCCGTGAGCGCCCAGAAGCTGCCTGACAGACGTCATTTCCCTAGTGCTCTCCTAACCAGCAGAGACGTGTGCAGGCGGCTGGGGCCTGCCCCTGCCTGTCTGGGCGGCCGCCCACAGCCTCAGCTCAGGGGAAGCAGCCCCTGTGCCAAGACTTGCAGGAGGCGCGGGGCGTCCCTGCCGGGAAGCCAAGTGCACGGTGCCCTTGCAAGCGAGCCTCCTTGGGAAGAGTCGAGGGAGCCAAGCCGCGTGCAGCTGCCATCCCTGCTTGGGCGGAGCCGAGTGTGCCTCCAGTACGGCAGAGCCCCAGCTCTGCTCAGAGGCCGGATCTAGTCAAGGTCCTTGCGCGAGGCTGCTCTGCCCTGTGCGAGACTCGCCCAGGCTTGCCTCGCTTCTAGGCTTCCTGCCCAGGAAGGAGCCGGCTGTGCGATGCTGGGAGAGGCCACTGGCGCCTTCCTGGCCTCAGCTCCACTCCTGCCTTGCCTCTGCATCCAGGCCCCAGGCGCCCTTGGGGAAGGCTTAGGAGCCGGTGGCTTGCACACTGCCAAGCCCTCCAGCAGTGAGGCCTCTATTAGAGGGGAGGGGCGGGCAAGGGCAGGGCTCCTCCAGCGGTTGCTTGGCCGCCCAGACTCAGCGCCGCACGGAGAGCACAAGGCTCACAGCTCCCCTGGCTGTGGTCTGCAGCCCCACACACCCGGAGGCTGACTCCGTGGGCGCCCAGAAGTTGCCCGACAGACGTCATTTCCCTAGCGCTCTCCTCCCCAGCCGAGACGTGTGCGGGTGGTGGGGCCTGCCCCTGCGTGTCTGGGCTCCCGCTGGCAGCCCCAGCTCAAGGGAAGCAGCCCCTGAGCCAAGACCTGTAGGAGGCGCGGGGCGCCCCCGCCTGGAAGCCTAGTGCACAGCATGCGGGAAGCGAGCCTCCTTGGGGGAAGAGGAGGCAGCCCAGCTGCGTGCGGCTGCAATCCCTTCTTGGGCGGAGCCCAGTGAGCCTCCAGTACGGCAGAGCTCCAGCTCTGCTCAGAGGCCCGATCTGGCCGAGTTCCTGGCCTGAGGCTGCTCTGCCCTGGGCGAGCCTTGCCCAGACTTGCCTCGCTGCTAGGCTTCCTGCCCAGGAAGGAGCAGGCTGCGCGAGACTGGGAGACGCTCCTGGCGCCTTCCTGGCCTCAGCTCCACGCCTGCCTTGCCTTTGCACCTAGTCCCCAGGCGTCCTTGCGGAGGGCTTCGGGGCCGGTGGGTTGCACGCTGCCAAGCCCTCCAGCCGTGAGAGCTCTGTCATAGGGAAGGGAATGGCAACTGCAGGGCTCCTCCAGCGGTCGCTTGGCCGCCCAGACTCAGCACGGCACGGAGAGCACCAGGCTCCCAGGGCTCCTGGCTGTGGTCTGCAGCCCCACACACCCGGAGGCTGACTCCGTGAGCGCCCAGAAGCTGCCTGACAGACGTCATTTCCCTAGTGCTCTCCTAACCAGCAGAGACGTGTGCAGGCGGCTGGGGCCTGCCCCTGCCTGTCTGGGCGGCCGCCCACAGCCTCAGCTCAGGGGAAGCAGCCCCTGTGCCAAGACTTGCAGGAGGCGCGGGGCGTCCCTGCCGGGAAGCCAAGTGCACGGTGCCCTTGCAAGCGAGCCTCCTTGGGAAGAGTCGAGGGAGCCAAGCCGCGTGCAGCTGCCATCCCTGCTTGGGCGGAGCCGAGTGTGCCTCCAGTACGGCAGAGCCCCAGCTCTGCTCAGAGGCCGGATCTAGTCAAGGTCCTTGCGCGAGGCTGCTCTGCCCTGTGCGAGACTCGCCCAGGCTTGCCTCGCTTCTAGGCTTCCTGCCCAGGAAGGAGCCGGCTGTGCGATGCTGGGAGAGGCCACTGGCGCCTTCCTGGCCTCAGCTCCACTCCTGCCTTGCCTCTGCATCCAGGCCCCAGGCGCCCTTGGGGAAGGCTTAGGAGCCGGTGGCTTGCACACTGCCAAGCCCTCCAGCAGTGAGGCCTCTATTAGAGGGGAGGGGCGGGCAAGGGCAGGGCTCCTCCAGCGGTTGCTTGGCCGCCCAGACTCAGCGCCGCACGGAGAGCACAAGGCTCACAGCTCCCCTGGCTGTGGTCTGCAGCCCCACACACCCGGAGGCTGACTCCGTGGGCGCCCAGAAGTTGCCCGACAGACGTCATTTCCCTAGCGCTCTCCTCCCCAGCCGAGACGTGTGCGGGTGGTGGGGCCTGCCCCTGCGTGTCTGGGCTCCCGCTGGCAGCCCCAGCTCAAGGGAAGCAGCCCCTGAGCCAAGACCTGTAGGAGGCGCGGGGCGCCCCCGCCTGGAAGCCTAGTGCACAGCATGCGGGAAGCGAGCCTCCTTGGGGGAAGAGGAGGCAGCCCAGCTGCGTGCGGCTGCAATCCCTTCTTGGGCGGAGCCCAGTGAGCCTCCAGTACGGCAGAGCTCCAGCTCTGCTCAGAGGCCCGATCTGGCCGAGTTCCTGGCCTGAGGCTGCTCTGCCCTGGGCGAGCCTTGCCCAGACTTGCCTCGCTGCTAGGCTTCCTGCCCAGGAAGGAGCAGGCTGCGCGAGACTGGGAGACGCTCCTGGCGCCTTCCTGGCCTCAGCTCCACGCCTGCCTTGCCTTTGCACCTAGTCCCCAGGCGTCCTTGCGGAGGGCTTCGGGGCCGGTGGGTTGCACGCTGCCAAGCCCTCCAGCCGTGAGAGCTCTGTCATAGGGAAGGGAATGGCAACTGCAGGGCTCCTCCAGCGGTCGCTTGGCCGCCCAGACTCAGCACGGCACGGAGAGCACCAGGCTCCCAGGGCTCCTGGCTGTGGTCTGCAGCCCACACACCCGGAGGCTGACTCCGTGAGCGCCCAGAAGCTGCCTGACAGACGTCATTTCCCTAGTGCTCTCCTAACCAGCAGAGACGTGTGCAGGCGGCTGGGGCCTGCCCCTGCCTGTCTGGGCGGCCGCCCACAGCCTCAGCTCAGGGGAAGCAGCCCCTGTGCCAAGACTTGCAGGAGGCGCGGGGCGTCCCTGCCTGGAAGCCAAGTGCACAGTGCGCTTGCAAGCGAGCCTCCTTGGGAAGAGTCGAGGGAGCCAAGCCGCGTGCAGCTGCCATCCCTGCTTGGGCGGAGCCGAGTGTGCCTCCAGTACGGCAGAGCCCCAGCTCTGCTCAGAGGCCGGATCTAGTCAAGGTCCTTGCGCGAGGCTGCTCTGCCCTGTGCGAGACTCGCCCATGCTTGCCTCGCTTCTAGGCTTCCTGCCCAGGAAGGAGCCGGCTGTGCGATGCTGGGAGAGGCCACTGGCGCCTTCCTGGCCTCAGCTCCACTCCTGCCTTGCCTCTGCATCCAAGCCCCAGGCGCCCTTGGGGAAGGCTTAGGAGCCGGTGGCTTGCACACTGCCAAGCCCTCCAGCAGTGAGGCCTCTATTAGAGGGGAGGGGCGGGCAAGGGCAGGGCTCCTCCAGCGGTTGCTTGGCCGCCCAGACTCAGCGCCGCACGGAGAGCACAAGGCTCACAGCTCCCCTGGCTGTGGTCTGCAGCCCCACACACCCGGAGGCTGACTCCGTGGGCGCCCAGAAGTTGCCCGACAGACGTCATTTCCCTAGCGCTCTCCTCCCCAGCCGAGACGTGTGCGGGTGGTGGGGCCTGCCCCTGCGTGTCTGGGCTCCCGCTGGCAGCCCCAGCTCAAGGGAAGCAGCCCCTGAGCCAAGACCTGTAGGAGGCGCGGGGCGCCCCTGCCTGGAAGCCTAGTGCACAGCATGCGGGAAGCGAGCCTCCTTGGGGGAAGAGGAGGCAGCCCAGCTGCGTGCGGCTGCAATCCCTTCTTGGGCGGAGCCCAGTGAGCCTCCAGTACGGCAGAGCTCCAGCTCTGCTCAGAGGCCCGATCTGGCCGAGTTCCTGGCCTGAGGCTGCTCTGCCCTGGGCGAGCCTTGCCCAGACTTGCCTCGCTGCTAGGCTTCCTGCCCAGGAAGGAGCAGGCTGCGCGAGACTGGGAGACGCTCCTGGCGCCTTCCTGGCCTCAGCTCCACGCCTGCCTTGCCTTTGCACCTAGTCCCCAGGCGTCCTTGCGGAGGGCTTCGGGGCCGGTGGGTTGCACGCTGCCAAGCCCTCCAGCCGTGAGAGCTCTGTCATAGGGAAGGGAATGGCAACTGCAGGGCTCCTCCAGCGGTCGCTTGGCCGCCCAGACTCAGCACGGCACGGAGAGCACCAGGCTCCCAGGGCTCCTGGCTGTGGTCTGCAGCCCCACACACCCGGAGGCTGACTCCGTGAGCGCCCAGAAGCTGCCTGACAGACGTCATTTCCCTAGTGCTCTCCTAACCAGCAGAGACGTGTGCAGGCGGCTGGGGCCTGCCCCTGCCTGTCTGGGCGGCCGCCCACAGCCTCAGCTCAGGGGAAGCAGCCCCTGTGCCAAGACTTGCAGGAGGCGCGGGGCGTCCCTGCCGGGAAGCCAAGTGCACAGTGCGCTTGCAAGCGAGCCTCCTTGGGAAGAGTCGAGGGAGCCAAGCCGTGTGCAGCTGCCATCCCTGCTTGGGCGGAGCCGAGTGTGCCTCCAGTACGGCAGAGCCCCAGCTCTGCTCAGAGGCCGGATCTAGTCAAGGTCCTTGCGCGAGGCTGCTCTGCCCTGTGCGAGACTCGCCCAGGCTTGCCTCGCTTCTAGGCTTCCTGCCCAGGAAGGAGCCGGCTGTGCGATGCTGGGAGAGGCCACTGGCGCCTTCCTGGCCTCAGCTCCACTCCTGCCTTGCCTCTGCATCCAAGCCCCAGGCGCCCTTGGGGAAGGCTTAGGAGCCGGTGGCTTGCACACTGCCAAGCCCTCCAGCAGTGAGGCCTCTATTAGAGGGGAGGGGCGGGCAAGGGCAGGGCTCCTCCAGCGGTTGCTTGGCCGCCCAGACTCAGCGCCGCACGGAGAGCACAAGGCTCACAGCTCCCCTGGCTGTGGTCTGCAGCCCCACACACCCGGAGGCTGACTCCGTGGGCGCCCAGAAGTTGCCCGACAGACGTCATTTCCCTAGCGCTCTCCTCCCCAGCCGAGACGTGTGCGGGTGGTGGGGCCTGCCCCTGCGTGTCTGGGCTCCCGCTGGCAGCCCCAGCTCAAGGGAAGCAGCCCCTGAGCCAAGACCTGTAGGAGGCGCGGGGCGCCCCCGCCTGGAAGCCTAGTGCACAGCATGCGGGAAGCGAGCCTCCTTGGGGGAAGAGGAGGCAGCCCAGCTGCGTGCGGCTGCAATCCCTTCTTGGGCGGAGCCCAGTGAGCCTCCAGTACGGCAGAGCTCCAGCTCTGCTCAGAGGCCCGATCTGGCCGAGTTCCTGGCCTGAGGCTGCTCTGCCCTGGGCGAGCCTTGCCCAGACTTGCCTCGCTGCTAGGCTTCCTGCCCAGGAAGGAGCAGGCTGCGCGAGACTGGGAGACGCTCCTGGCGCCTTCCTGGCCTCAGCTCCACGCCTGCCTTGCCTTTGCACCTAGTCCCCAGGCGTCCTTGCGGAGGGCTTCGGGGCCGGTGGGTTGCACGCTGCCAAGCCCTCCAGCCGTGAGAGCTCTGTCATAGGGAAGGGAATGGCAACTGCAGGGCTCCTCCAGCGGTCGCTTGGCCGCCCAGACTCAGCACGGCACGGAGAGCACCAGGCTCCCAGGGCTCCTGGCTGTGGTCTGCAGCCCCACACACCCGGAGGCTGACTCTGTGAGCGCCCAGAAGCTGCCTGACAGACGTCATTTCCCTAGTGCTCTCCTAACCAGCAGAGACGTGTGCAGGCGGCTGGGGCCTGCCCCTGCCTGTCTGGGCGGCCGCCCACAGCCTCAGCTCAGGGGAAGCAGCCCCTGTGCCAAGACTTGCAGGAGGCGCGGGGCGTCCCTGCCGGGAAGCCAAGTGCACAGTGCGCTTGCAAGCGAGCCTCCTTGGGAAGAGTCGAGGGAGCCAAGCCGCGTGCAGCTGCCATCCCTGCTTGGGCGGAGCCGAGTGTGCCTCCAGTACGGCAGAGCCCCAGCTCTGCTCAGAGGCCGGATCTAGTCAAGGTCCTTGCGCGAGGCTGCTCTGCCCTGTGCGAGACTCGCCCAGGCTTGCCTCGCTTCTAGGCTTCCTGCCCAGGAAGGAGCCGGCTGTGCGATGCTGGGAGAGGCCACTGGCGCCTTCCTGGCCTCAGCTCCACTCCTGCCTTGCCTCTGCATCCAAGCCCCAGGCGCCCTTGGGGAAGGCTTAGGAGCCGGTGGCTTGCACACTGCCAAGCCCTCCAGCAGTGAGGCCTCTATTAGAGGGGAGGGGCGGGCAAGGGCAGGGCTCCTCCAGCGGTTGCTTGGCCGCCCAGACTCAGCGCCGCACGGAGAGCACAAGGCTCACAGCTCCCCTGGCTGTGGTCTGCAGCCCCACACACCCGGAGGCTGACTCCGTGGGCGCCCAGAAGTTGCCCGACAGACGTCATTTCCCTAGCGCTCTCCTCCCCAGCCGAGACGTGTGCGGGTGGTGGGGCCTGCCCCTGCGTGTCTGGGCTCCCGCTGGCAGCCCCAGCTCAAGGGAAGCAGCCCCTGAGCCAAGACCTGTAGGAGGCGCGGGGCGCCCCCGCCTGGAAGCCTAGTGCACAGCATGCGGGAAGCGAGCCTCCTTGGGGGAAGAGGAGGCAGCCCAGCTGCGTGCGGCTGCAATCCCTTCTTGGGCGGAGCCCAGTGAGCCTCCAGTACGGCAGAGCTCCAGCTCTGCTCAGAGGCCCGATCTGGCCGAGTTCCTGGCCTGAGGCTGCTCTGCCCTGGGCGAGCCTTGCCCAGACTTGCCTCGCTGCTAGGCTTCCTGCCCAGGAAGGAGCAGGCTGCGCGAGACTGGGAGACGCTCCTGGCGCCTTCCTGGCCTCAGCTCCACGCCTGCCTTGCCTTTGCACCTAGTCCCCAGGCGTCCTTGCGGAGGGCTTCGGGGCCGGTGGGTTGCACGCTGCCAAGCCCTCCAGCCGTGAGAGCTCTGTCATAGGGAAGGGAATGGCAACTGCAGGGCTCCTCCAGCGGTCGCTTGGCCGCCCAGACTCAGCACGGCACGGAGAGCACCAGGCTCCCAGGGCTCCTGGCTGTGGTCTGCAGCCCCACACACCCGGAGGCTGACTCCGTGAGCGCCCAGAAGCTGCCTGACAGACGTCATTTCCCTAGTGCTCTCCTAACCAGCAGAGACGTGTGCAGGCGGCTGGGGCCTGCCCCTGCCTGTCTGGGCGGCCGCCCACAGCCTCAGCTCAGGGGAAGCAGCCCCTGTGCCAAGACTTGCAGGAGGCGCGGGGCGTCCCTGCCGGGAAGCCAAGTGCACGGTGCGCTTGCAAGCGAGCCTCCTTGGGAAGAGTCGAGGGAGCCAAGCCGCGTGCAGCTGCCATCCCTGCTTGGGCGGAGCCGAGTGTGCCTCCAGTACGGCAGAGCCCCAGCTCTGCTCAGAGGCCGGATCTAGTCAAGGTCCTTGCGCGAGGCTGCTCTGCCCTGTGCGAGACTCGCCCAGGCTTGCCTCGCTTCTAGGCTTCCTGCCCAGGAAGGAGCCGGCTGTGCGATGCTGGGAGAGGCCACTGGCGCCTTCCTGGCCTCAGCTCCACTCCTGCCTTGCCTCTGCATCCAAGCCCCAGGCGCCCTTGGGGAAGGCTTAGGAGCCGGTGGCTTGCACACTGCCAAGCCCTCCAGCAGTGAGGCCTCTATTAGAGGGGAGGGGCGGGCAAGGGCAGGGCTCCTCCAGCGGTTGCTTGGCCGCCCAGACTCAGCGCCGCACGGAGAGCACAAGGCTCACAGCTCCCCTGGCTGTGGTCTGCAGCCCCACACACCCGGAGGCTGACTCCGTGGGCGCCCAGAAGTTGCCCGACAGACGTCATTTCCCTAGCGCTCTCCTCCCCAGCCGAGACGTGTGCGGCTGGTGGGGCCTGCCCCTGCGTGTCTGGGCTCCCGCTGGCAGCCCCAGCTCAAGGGAAGCAGCCCCTGAGCCAAGACCTGTAGGAGGCGCGGGGCGCCCCCGCCTGGAAGCCTAGTGCACAGCATGCGGGAAGCGAGCCTCCTTGGGGGAAGAGGAGGCAGCCCAGCTGCGTGCGGCTGCAATCCCTTCTTGGGCGGAGCCCAGTGAGCCTCCAGTACGGCAGAGCTCCAGCTCTGCTCAGAGGCCCGATCTGGCCGAGTTCCTGGCCTGAGGCTGCTCTGCCCTGGGCGAGCCTTGCCCAGACTTGCCTCGCTGCTAGGCTTCCTGCCCAGGAAGGAGCAGGCTGCGCGAGACTGGGAGACGCTCCTGGCGCCTTCCTGGCCTCAGCTCCACGCCTGCCTTGCCTTTGCACCTAGTCCCCAGGCGTCCTTGCGGAGGGCTTCGGGGCCGGTGGGTTGCACGCTGCCAAGCCCTCCAGCCGTGAGAGCTCTGTCATAGGGAAGGGAATGGCAACTGCAGGGCTCCTCCAGCGGTCGCTTGGCCGCCCAGACTCAGCACGGCACGGAGAGCACCAGGCTCCCAGGGCTCCTGGCTGTGGTCTGCAGCCCCACACACCCGGAGGCTGACTCCGTGAGCGCCCAGAAGCTGCCTGACAGACGTCATTTCCCTAGTGCTCTCCTAACCAGCAGAGACGTGTGCAGGCGGCTGGGGCCTGCCCCTGCCTGTCTGGGCGGCCGCCCACAGCCTCAGCTCAGGGGAAGCAGCCCCTGTGCCAAGACTTGCAGGAGGCGCGGGGCGTCCCTGCCGGGAAGCCAAGTGCACAGTGCGCTTGCAAGCGAGCCTCCTTGGGAAGAGTCGAGGGAGCCAAGCCGCGTGCAGCTGCCATCCCTGCTTGGGCGGAGCCGAGTGTGCCTCCAGTACGGCAGAGCCCCAGCTCTGCTCAGAGGCCGGATCTAGTCAAGGTCCTTGCGCGAGGCTGCTCTGCCCTGTGCGAGACTCGCCCAGGCTTGCCTCGCTTCTAGGCTTCCTGCCCAGGAAGGAGCCGGCTGTGCGATGCTGGGAGAGGCCACTGGCGCCTTCCTGGCCTCAGCTCCACTCCTGCCTTGCCTCTGCATCCAAGCCCCAGGCGCCCTTGGGGAAGGCTTAGGAGCCGGTGGCTTGCACACTGCCAAGCCCTCCAGCAGTGAGGCCTCTATTAGAGGGGAGGGGCGGGCAAGGGCAGGGCTCCTCCAGCGGTTGCTTGGCCGCCCAGACTCAGCGCCGCACGGAGAGCACAAGGCTCACAGCTCCCCTGGCTGTGGTCTGCAGCCCCACACACCCGGAGGCTGACTCCGTGGGCGCCCAGAAGTTGCCCGACAGACGTCATTTCCCTAGCGCTCTCCTCCCCAGCCGAGACGTGTGCGGGTGGTGGGGCCTGCCCCTGCGTGTCTGGGCTCCCGCTGGCAGCCCCAGCTCAAGGGAAGCAGCCCCTGAGCCAAGACCTGTAGGAGGCGCGGGGCGCCCCTGCCTGGAAGCCTAGTGCACAGCATGCGGGAAGCGAGCCTCCTTGGGGGAAGAGGAGGCAGCCCAGCTGCGTGCGGCTGCAATCCCTTCTTGGGCGGAGCCCAGTGAGCCTCCAGTACGGCAGAGCTCCAGCTCTGCTCAGAGGCCCGATCTGGCCGAGTTCCTGGCCTGAGGCTGCTCTGCCCTGGGCGAGCCTTGCCCAGACTTGCCTCGCTGCTAGGCTTCCTGCCCAGGAAGGAGCAGGCTGCGCGAGACTGGGAGACGCTCCTGGCGCCTTCCTGGCCTCAGCTCCACGCCTGCCTTGCCTTTGCACCTAGTCCCCAGGCGTCCTTGCGGAGGGCTTCGGGGCCGGTGGGTTGCACGCTGCCAAGCCCTCCAGCCGTGAGAGCTCTGTCATAGGGAAGGGAATGGCAACTGCAGGGCTCCTCCAGCGGTCGCTTGGCCGCCCAGACTCAGCACGGCACGGAGAGCACCAGGCTCCCAGGGCTCCTGGCTGTGGTCTGCAGCCCCACACACCCGGAGGCTGACTCCGTGAGCGCCCAGAAGCTGCCTGACAGACGTCATTTCCCTAGTGCTCTCCTAACCAGCAGAGACGTGTGCAGGCGGCTGGGGCCTGCCCCTGCCTGTCTGGGCGGCCGCCCACAGCCTCAGCTCAGGGGAAGCAGCCCCTGTGCCAAGACTTGCAGGAGGCGCGGGGCGTCCCTGCCGGGAAGCCAAGTGCACAGTGCGCTTGCAAGCGAGCCTCCTTGGGAAGAGTCGAGGGAGCCAAGCCGCGTGCAGCTGCCATCCCTGCTTGGGCGGAGCCGAGTGTGCCTCCAGTACGGCAGAGCCCCAGCTCTGCTCAGAGGCCGGATCTAGTCAAGGTCCTTGCGCGAGGCTGCTCTGCCCTGTGCGAGACTCGCCCAGGCTTGCCTCGATTCTAGGCTTCCTGCCCAGGAAGGAGCCGGCTGTGCGATGCTGGGAGAGGCCACTGGCGCCTTCCTGGCCTCAGCTCCACTCCTGCCTTGCCTCTGCATCCAAGCCCCAGGCGCCCTTGGGGAAGGCTTAGGAGCCGGTGGCTTGCACACTGCCAAGCCCTCCAGCAGTGAGGCCTCTATTAGAGGGGAGGGGCGGGCAAGGGCAGGGCTCCTCCAGCGGTTGCTTGGCCGCCCAGACTCAGCGCCGCACGGAGAGCACAAGGCTCACAGCTCCCCTGGCTGTGGTCTGCAGCCCCACACACCCGGAGGCTGACTCCGTGGGCGCCCAGAAGTTGCCCGACAGACGTCATTTCCCTAGCGCTCTCCTCCCCAGCCGAGACGTGTGCGGCTGGTGGGGCCTGCCCCTGCGTGTCTGGGCTCCCGCTGGCAGCCCCAGCTCAAGGGAAGCAGCCCCTGAGCCAAGACCTGTAGGAGGCGCGGGGCGCCCCCGCCTGGAAGCCTAGTGCACAGCATGCGGGAAGCGAGCCTCCTTGGGGGAAGAGGAGGCAGCCCAGCTGCGTGCGGCTGCAATCCCTTCTTGGGCGGAGCCCAGTGAGCCTCCAGTACGGCAGAGCTCCAGCTCTGCTCAGAGGCCCGATCTGTCCGAGTTCCTGGCCTGAGGCTGCTCTGCCCTGGGCGAGCCTTGCCCAGACTTGCCTCGCTGCTAGGCTTCCTGCCCAGGAAGGAGCAGGCTGCGCGAGACTGGGAGACGCTCCTGGCGCCTTCCTGGCCTCAGCTCCACGCCTGCCTTGCCTTTGCACCTAGTCCCCAGGCGTCCTTGCGGAGGGCTTCGGGGCCGGTGGGTTGCACGCTGCCAAGCCCTCCAGCCGTGAGAGCTCTGTCATAGGGAAGGGAATGGCAACTGCAGGGCTCCTCCAGCGGTCGCTTGGCCGCCCAGACTCAGCACGGCACGGAGAGCACCAGGCTCCCAGGGCTCCTGGCTGTGGTCTGCAGCCCCACACACCCGGAGGCTGACTCCGTGAGCGCCCAGAAGCTGCCTGACAGACGTCATTTCCCTAGTGCTCTCCTAACCAGCAGAGACGTGTGCAGGCGGCTGGGGCCTGCCCCTGCCTGTCTGGGCGGCCGCCCACAGCCTCAGCTCAGGGGAAGCAGCCCCTGTGCCAAGACTTGCAGGAGGCGCGGGGCGTCCCTGCCGGGAAGCCAAGTGCACAGTGCGCTTGCAAGCGAGCCTCCTTGGGAAGAGTCGAGGGAGCCAAGCCGCGTGCAGCTGCCATCCCTGCTTGGGCGGAGCCGAGTGTGCCTCCAGTACGGCAGAGCCCCAGCTCTGCTCAGAGGCCGGATCTAGTCAAGGTCCTTGCGCGAGGCTGCTCTGCCCTGTGCGAGACTCGCCCAGGCTTGCCTCGCTTCTAGGCTTCCTGCCCAGGAAGGAGCCGGCTGTGCGATGCTGGGAGAGGCCACTGGCGCCTTCCTGGCCTCAGCTCCACTCCTGCCTTGCCTCTGCATCCAAGCCCCAGGCGCCCTTGGGGAAGGCTTAGGAGCCGGTGGCTTGCACACTGCCAAGCCCTCCAGCAGTGAGGCCTCTATTAGAGGGGAGGGGCGGGCAAGGGCAGGGCTCCTCCAGCGGTTGCTTGGCCGCCCAGACTCAGCGCCGCACGGAGAGCACAAGGCTCACAGCTCCCCTGGCTGTGGTCTGCAGCCCCACACACCCGGAGGCTGACTCCGTGGGCGCCCAGAAGTTGCCCGACAGACGTCATTTCCCTAGCGCTCTCCTCCCCAGCCGAGACGTGTGCGGCTGGTGGGGCCTGCCCCTGCGTGTCTGGGCTCCCGCTGGCAGCCCCAGCTCAAGGGAAGCAGCCCCTGAGCCAAGACCTGTAGGAGGCGCGGGGCGCCCCCGCCTGGAAGCCTAGTGCACAGCATGCGGGAAGCGAGCCTCCTTGGGGGAAGAGGAGGCAGCCCAGCTGCGTGCGGCTGCAATCCCTTCTTGGGCGGAGCCCAGTGAGCCTCCAGTACGGCAGAGCTCCAGCTCTGCTCAGAGGCCCGATCTGGCCGAGTTCCTGGCCTGAGGCTGCTCTGCCCTGGGCGAGCCTTGCCCAGACTTGCCTCGCTGCTAGGCTTCCTGCCCAGGAAGGAGCAGGCTGCGCGAGACTGGGAGACGCTCCTGGCGCCTTCCTGGCCTCAGCTCCACGCCTGCCTTGCCTTTGCACCTAGTCCCCAGGCGTCCTTGCGGAGGGCTTCGGGGCCGGTGGGTTGCACGCTGCCAAGCCCTCCAGCCGTGAGAGCTCTGTCATAGGGAAGGGAATGGCAACTGCAGGGCTCCTCCAGCGGTCGCTTGGCCGCCCAGACTCAGCACGGCACGGAGAGCACCAGGCTCCCAGGGCTCCTGGCTGTGGTCTGCAGCCCCACACACCCGGAGGCTGACTCCGTGAGCGCCCAGAAGCTGCCTGACAGACGTCATTTCCCTAGTGCTCTCCTAACCAGCAGAGACGTGTGCAGGCGGCTGGGGCCTGCCCCTGCCTGTCTGGGCGGCCGCCCACAGCCTCAGCTCAGGGGAAGCAGCCCCTGTGCCAAGACTTGCAGGAGGCGCGGGGCGTCCCTGCCTGGAAGCCAAGTGCACAGTGCGCTTGCAAGCGAGCCTCCTTGGGAAGAGTCGAGGGAGCCAAGCCGCGTGCAGCTGCCATCCCTGCTTGGGCGGAGCCGAGTGTGCCTCCAGTACGGCAGAGCCCCAGCTCTGCTCAGAGGCCGGATCTAGTCAAGGTCCTTGCGCGAGGCTGCTCTGCCCTGTGCGAGACTCGCCCAGGCTTGCCTCGCTTCTAGGCTTCCTGCCCAGGAAGGAGCCGGCTGTGCGATGCTGAGAGAGGCCACTGGCGCCTTCCTGGCCTCAGCTCCACTCCTGCCTTGCCTCTGCATCTAGGCCGCAGGCGTCCTTGGGGAAGGCTTAGGAGCCGGTGGCTTGCACACTGCCAAGCCCTCCAGCAGTGAGGCCTCTATTAGAGGGGAGGGGAGGGCAAGGGCAGGGCTCCTCCAGCGGTTGCTTGGCCGCCCAGACTCAGCGCCGCACGGAGAGCACAAGGCTCACAGCTCCCCTGGCTGTGGTTTGCAGCCCCACACACCTGGAGGCTGACTCCGTGGGCGCCCAGAAGTTGCCCGACAGACGTCATTTCCCTAGCGCTCTCCTCCCCAGCCGAGACGTGTGCGGGTGGTGGGGCCTGCCCCTGCGTGTCTGGGCTCCCGCTGGCAGCCCCAGCTCAAGGGAAGCAGCCCCTGAGCCAAGACCTGTAGGAGGCGCGGGGCGCCCCCGCCTGGAAGCCTAGTGCACAGCATGCGGGAAGCGAGCCTCCTTGGGGGAAGAGGAGGCAGCCCAGCTGCGTGCGGCTGCAATCCCTTCTTGGGCGGAGCCCAGTGAGCCTCCAGTACGGCAGAGCTCCAGCTCTGCTCAGAGGCCCGATCTGTCCGAGTTCCTGGCCTGAGGCTGCTCTGCCCTGGGCGAGCCTTGCCCAGACTTGCCTCGCTGCTAGGCTTCCTGCCCAGGAAGGAGCAGGCTGCGCGAGACTGGGAGACGCTCCTGGCGCCTTCCTGGCCTCAGCTCCACGCCTGCCTTGCCTTTGCACCTAGTCCCCAGGCGTCCTTGCGGAGGGCTTCGGGGCCGGTGGGTTGCACGCTGCCAAGCCCTCCAGCCGTGAGAGCTCTGTCATAGGGAAGGGAATGGCAACTGCAGGGCTCCTCCAGCGGTCGCTTGGCCGCCCAGACTCAGCACGGCACGGAGAGCACCAGGCTCCCAGGGCTCCTGGCTGTGGTCTGCAGCCCCACACACCCGGAGGCTGACTCCGTGAGCGCCCAGAAGCTGCCTGACAGACGTCATTTCCCTAGTGCTCTCCTAACCAGCAGAGACGTGTGCAGGCGGCTGGGGCCTGCCCCTGCCTGTCTGGGCGGCCGCCCACAGCCTCAGCTCAGGGGAAGCAGCCCCTGTGCCAAGACTTGCAGGAGGCGCGGGGCGTCCCTGCCGGGAAGCCAAGTGCACAGTGCGCTTGCAAGCGAGCCTCCTTGGGAAGAGTCGAGGGAGCCAAGCCGCGTGCAGCTGCCATCCCTGCTTGGGCGGAGCCGAGTGTGCCTCCAGTACGGCAGAGCCCCAGCTCTGCTCAGAGGCCGGATCTAGTCAAGGTCCTTGCGCGAGGCTGCTCTGCCCTGTGCGAGACTCGCCCAGGCTTGCCTCGCTTCTAGGCTTCCTGCCCAGGAAGGAGCCGGCTGTGCGATGCTGGGAGAGGCCACTGGCGCCTTCCTGGCCTCAGCTCCACTCCTGCCTTGCCTCTGCATCCAAGCCCCAGGCGCCCTTGGGGAAGGCTTAGGAGCCGGTGGCTTGCACACTGCCAAGCCCTCCAGCAGTGAGGCCTCTATTAGAGGGGAGGGGCGGGCAAGGGCAGGGCTCCTCCAGCGGTTGCTTGGCCGCCCAGACTCAGCGCCGCACGGAGAGCACAAGGCTCACAGCTCCCCTGGCTGTGGTCTGCAGCCCCACACACCCGGAGGCTGACTCCGTGGGCGCCCAGAAGTTGCCCGACAGACGTCATTTCCCTAGCGCTCTCCTCCCCAGCCGAGACGTGTGCGGCTGGTGGGGCCTGCCCCTGCGTGTCTGGGCTCCCGCTGGCAGCCCCAGCTCAAGGGAAGCAGCCCCTGAGCCAAGACCTGTAGGAGGCGCGGGGCGCCCCCGCCTGGAAGCCTAGTGCACAGCATGCGGGAAGCGAGCCTCCTTGGGGGAAGAGGAGGCAGCCCAGCTGCGTGCGGCTGCAATCCCTTCTTGGGCGGAGCCCAGTGAGCCTCCAGTACGGCAGAGCTCCAGCTCTGCTCAGAGGCCCGATCTGGCCGAGTTCCTGGCCTGAGGCTGCTCTGCCCTGGGCGAGCCTTGCCCAGACTTGCCTCGCTGCTAGGCTTCCTGCCCAGGAAGGAGCAGGCTGCGCGAGACTGGGAGACGCTCCTGGCGCCTTCCTGGCCTCAGCTCCACGCCTGCCTTGCCTTTGCACCTAGTCCCCAGGCGTCCTTGCGGAGGGCTTCGGGGCCGGTGGGTTGCACGCTGCCAAGCCCTCCAGCCGTGAGAGCTCTGTCATAGGGAAGGGAATGGCAACTGCAGGGCTCCTCCAGCGGTCGCTTGGCCGCCCAGACTCAGCACGGCACGGAGAGCACCAGGCTCCCAGGGCTCCTGGCTGTGGTCTGCAGCCCCACACACCCGGAGGCTGACTCCGTGAGCGCCCAGAAGCTGCCTGACAGACGTCATTTCCCTAGTGCTCTCCTAACCAGCAGAGACGTGTGCAGGCGGCTGGGGCCTGCCCCTGCCTGTCTGGGCGGCCGCCCACAGCCTCAGCTCAGGGGAAGCAGCCCCTGTGCCAAGACTTGCAGGAGGCGCGGGGCGTCCCTGCCGGGAAGCCAAGTGCACAGTGCGCTTGCAAGCGAGCCTCCTTGGGAAGAGTCGAGGGAGCCAAGCCGCGTGCAGCTGCCATCCCTGCTTGGGCGGAGCCGAGTGTGCCTCCAGTACAGCAGAGCCCCAGCTCTGCTCAGAGGCCGGATCTAGTCAAGGTCCTTGCGCGAGGCTGCTCTGCCCTGTGCGAGACTCGCCCAGGCTTGCCTCGCTTCTAGGCTTCCTGCCCAGGAAGGAGCCGGCTGTGCGATGCTGGGAGAGGCCACTGGCGCCTTCCTGGCCTCAGCTCCACTCCTGCCTTGCCTCTGCATCCAAGCCCCAGGCGCCCTTGGGGAAGGCTTAGGAGCCGGTGGCTTGCACACTGCCAAGCCCTCCAGCAGTGAGGCCTCTATTAGAGGGGAGGGGCGGGCAAGGGCAGGGCTCCTCCAGCGGTTGCTTGGCCGCCCAGACTCAGCGCCGCACGGAGAGCACAAGGCTCACAGCTCCCCTGGCTGTGGTCTGCAGCCCCACACACCCGGAGGCTGACTCCGTGGGCGCCCAGAAGTTGCCCGACAGACGTCATTTCCCTAGCGCTCTCCTCCCCAGCCGAGACGTGTGCGGCTGGTGGGGCCTGCCCCTGCGTGTCTGGGCTCCCGCTGGCAGCCCCAGCTCAAGGGAAGCAGCCCCTGAGCCAAGACCTGTAGGAGGCGCGGGGCGCCCCCGCCTGGAAGCCTAGTGCACAGCATGCGGGAAGCGAGCCTCCTTGGGGGAAGAGGAGGCAGCCCAGCTGCGTGCGGCTGCAATCCCTTCTTGGGCGGAGCCCAGTGAGCCTCCAGTACGGCAGAGCTCCAGCTCTGCTCAGAGGCCCGATCTGGCCGAGTTCCTGGCCTGAGGCTGCTCTGCCCTGGGCGAGCCTTGCCCAGACTTGCCTCGCTGCTAGGCTTCCTGCCCAGGAAGGAGCAGGCTGCGCGAGACTGGGAGACGCTCCTGGCGCCTTCCTGGCCTCAGCTCCACGCCTGCCTTGCCTTTGCACCTAGTCCCCAGGCGTCCTTGCGGAGGGCTTCGGGGCCGGTGGGTTGCACGCTGCCAAGCCCTCCAGCCGTGAGAGCTCTGTCATAGGGAAGGGAATGGCAACTGCAGGGCTCCTCCAGCGGTCGCTTGGCCGCCCAGACTCAGCACGGCACGGAGAGCACCAGGCTCCCAGGGCTCCTGGCTGTGGTCTGCAGCCCCACACACCCGGAGGCTGACTCCGTGAGCGCCCAGAAGCTGCCTGACAGACGTCATTTCCCTAGTGCTCTCCTAACCAGCAGAGACGTGTGCAGGCGGCTGGGGCCTGCCCCTGCCTGTCTGGGCGGCCGCCCACAGCCTCAGCTCAGGGGAAGCAGCCCCTGTGCCAAGACTTGCAGGAGGCGCGGGGCGTCCCTGCCGGGAAGCCAAGTGCACAGTGCGCTTGCAAGCGAGCCTCCTTGGGAAGAGTCGAGGGAGCCAAGCCGCGTGCAGCTGCCATCCCTGCTTGGGCGGAGCCGAGTGTGCCTCCAGTACGGCAGAGCCCCAGCTCTGCTCAGAGGCCGGATCTAGTCAAGGTCCTTGCGCGAGGCTGCTCTGCCCTGTGCGAGACTCGCCCAGGCTTGCCTCGCTTCTAGGCTTCCTGCCCAGGAAGGAGCCGGCTGTGCGATGCTGGGAGAGGCCACTGGCGCCTTCCTGGCCTCAGCTCCACTCCTGCCTTGCCTCTGCATCCAAGCCCCAGGCGCCCTTGGGGAAGGCTTAGGAGCCGGTGGCTTGCACACTGCCAAGCCCTCCAGCAGTGAGGCCTCTATTAGAGGGGAGGGGCGGGCAAGGGCAGGGCTCCTCCAGCGGTTGCTTGGCCGCCCAGACTCAGCGCCGCACGGAGAGCACAAGGCTCACAGCTCCCCTGGCTGTGGTCTGCAGCCCCACACACCCGGAGGCTGACTCCGTGGGCGCCCAGAAGTTGCCCGACAGACGTCATTTCCCTAGCGCTCTCCTCCCCAGCCGAGACGTGTGCGGCTGGTGGGGCCTGCCCCTGCGTGTCTGGGCTCCCGCTGGCAGCCCCAGCTCAAGGGAAGCAGCCCCTGAGCCAAGACCTGTAGGAGGCGCGGGGCGCCCCCGCCTGGAAGCCTAGTGCACAGCATGCGGGAAGCGAGCCTCCTTGGGGGAAGAGGAGGCAGCCCAGCTGCGTGCAGCTGCAATCCCTTCTTGGGCGGAGCCCAGTGAGCCTCCAGTACGGCAGAGCTCCAGCTCTGCTCAGAGGCCCGATCTGGCCGAGTTCCTGGCCTGAGGCTGCTCTGCCCTGGGCGAGCCTTGCCCAGACTTGCCTCGCTGCTAGGCTTCCTGCCCAGGAAGGAGCAGGCTGCGCGAGACTGGGAGACGCTCCTGGCGCCTTCCTGGCCTCAGCTCCACGCCTGCCTTGCCTTTGCACCTAGTCCCCAGGCGTCCTTGCGGAGGGCTTCGGGGCCGGTGGGTTGCACGCTGCCAAGCCCTCCAGCCGTGAGAGCTCTGTCATAGGGAAGGGAATGGCAACTGCAGGGCTCCTCCAGCGGTCGCTTGGCCGCCCAGACTCAGCACGGCACGGAGAGCACCAGGCTCCCAGGGCTCCTGGCTGTGGTCTGCAGCCCCACACACCCGGAGGCTGACTCCGTGAGCGCCCAGAAGCTGCCTGACAGACGTCATTTCCCTAGTGCTCTCCTAACCAGCAGAGACGTGTGCAGGCGGCTGGGGCCTGCCCCTGCCTGTCTGGGCGGCCGCCCACAGCCTCAGCTCAGGGGAAGCAGCCCCTGTGCCAAGACTTGCAGGAGGCGCGGGGCGTCCCTGCCGGGAAGCCAAGTGCACAGTGCGCTTGCAAGCGAGCCTCCTTGGGAAGAGTCGAGGGAGCCAAGCCGCGTGCAGCTGCCATCCCTGCTTGGGCGGAGCCGAGTGTGCCTCCAGTACGGCAGAGCCCCAGCTCTGCTCAGAGGCCGGATCTAGTCAAGGTCCTTGCGCGAGGCTGCTCTGCCCTGTGCGAGACTCGCCCAGGCTTGCCTCGCTTCTAGGCTTCCTGCCCAGGAAGGAGCCGGCTGTGCGATGCTGGGAGAGGCCACTGGCGCCTTCCTGGCCTCAGCTCCACTCCTGCCTTGCCTCTGCATCCAAGCCCCAGGCGCCCTTGGGGAAGGCTTAGGAGCCGGTGGCTTGCACACTGCCAAGCCCTCCAGCAGTGAGGCCTCTATTAGAGGGGAGGGGCGGGCAAGGGCAGGGCTCCTCCAGCGGTTGCTTGGCCGCCCAGACTCAGCGCCGCACGGAGAGCACAAGGCTCACAGCTCCCCTGGCTGTGGTCTGCAGCCCCACACACCCGGAGGCTGACTCCGTGGGCGCCCAGAAGTTGCCCGACAGACGTCATTTCCCTAGCGCTCTCCTCCCCAGCCGAGACGTGTGCGGGTGGTGGGGGCCTGCCCCTGCGTGTCTGGGCTCCCGCTGGCAGCCCCAGCTCAAGGGAAGCAGCCCCTGAGCCAAGACCTGTAGGAGGCGCGGGGCGCCCCCGCCTGGAAGCCTAGTGCACAGCATGCGGGAAGCGAGCCTCCTTGGGGGAAGAGGAGGCAGCCCAGCTGCGTGCGGCTGCAATCCCTTCTTGGGCGGAGCCCAGTGAGCCTCCAGTACGGCAGAGCTCCAGCTCTGCTCAGAGGGCCCGATCTGGCCGAGTTCCTGGCCTGAGGCTGCTCTGCCCTGGGCGAGCCTTGCCCAGACTTGCCTCGCTGCTAGGCTTCCTGCCCAGGAAGGAGCAGGCTGCGCGAGACTGGGAGACGCTCCTGGCGCCTTCCTGGCCTCAGCTCCACGCCTGCCTTGCCTTTGCACCTAGTCCCCAGGCGTCCTTGCGGAGGGCTTCGGGGCCGGTGGGTTGCACGCTGCCAAGCCCTCCAGCCGTGAGAGCTCTGTCATAGGGAAGGGAATGGCAACTGCAGGGCTCCTCCAGCGGTCGCTTGGCCGCCCAGACTCAGCACGGCACGGAGAGCACCAGGCTCCCAGGGCTCCTGGCTGTGGTCTGCAGCCCCACACACCCGGAGGCTGACTCCGTGAGCGCCCAGAAGCTGCCTGACAGACGTCATTTCCCTAGTGCTCTCCTAACCAGCAGAGACGTGTGCAGGCGGCTGGGGCCTGCCCCTGCCTGTCTGGGCGGCCGCCCACAGCCTCAGCTCAGGGGAAGCAGCCCCTGTGCCAAGACTTGCAGGAGGCGCGGGGCGTCCCTGCCGGGAAGCCAAGTGCACAGTGCGCTTGCAAGCGAGCCTCCTTGGGAAGAGTCGAGGGAGCCAAGCCGCGTGCAGCTGCCATCCCTGCTTGGGCGGAGCCGAGTGTGCCTCCAGTACGGCAGAGCCCCAGCTCTGCTCAGAGGCCGGATCTAGTCAAGGTCCTTGCGCGAGGCTGCTCTGCCCTGTGCGAGACTCGCCCAGGCTTGCCTCGCTTCTAGGCTTCCTGCCCAGGAAGGAGCCGGCTGTGCGATGCTGGGAGAGGCCACTGGCGCCTTCCTGGCCTCAGCTCCACTCCTGCCTTGCCTCTGCATCCAAGCCCCAGGCGCCCTTGGGGAAGGCTTAGGAGCCGGTGGCTTGCACACTGCCAAGCCCTCCAGCAGTGAGGCCTCTATTAGAGGGGAGGGGCGGGCAAGGGCAGGGCTCCTCCAGCGGTTGCTTGGCCGCCCAGACTCAGCGCCGCACGGAGAGCACAAGGCTCACAGCTCCCCTGGCTGTGGTCTGCAGCCCCACACACCCGGAGGCTGACTCCGTGGGCGCCCAGAAGTTGCCCGACAGACGTCATTTCCCTAGCGCTCTCCTCCCCAGCCGAGACGTGTGCGGGTGGTGGGGCCTGCCCCTGCGTGTCTGGGCTCCCGCTGGCAGCCCCAGCTCAAGGGAAGCAGCCCCTGAGCCAAGACCTGTAGGAGGCGCGGGGCGCCCCTGCCTGGAAGCCTAGTGCACAGCATGCGGGAAGCGAGCCTCCTTGGGGGAAGAGGAGGCAGCCCAGCTGCGTGCGGCTGCAATCCCTTCTTGGGCGGAGCCCAGTGAGCCTCCAGTACGGCAGAGCTCCAGCTCTGCTCAGAGGCCCGATCTGGCCGAGTTCCTGGCCTGAGGCTGCTCTGCCCTGGGCGAGCCTTGCCCAGACTTGCCTCGCTGCTAGGCTTCCTGCCCAGGAAGGAGCAGGCTGCGCGAGACTGGGAGACGCTCCTGGCGCCTTCCTGGCCTCAGCTCCACGCCTGCCTTGCCTTTGCACCTAGTCCCCAGGCGTCCTTGCGGAGGGCTTCGGGGCCGGTGGGTTGCACGCTGCCAAGCCCTCCAGCCGTGAGAGCTCTGTCATAGGGAAGGGAATGGCAACTGCAGGGCTCCTCCAGCGGTCGCTTGGCCGCCCAGACTCAGCACGGCACGGAGAGCACCAGGCTCCCAGGGCTCCTGGCTGTGGTCTGCAGCCCCACACACCCGGAGGCTGACTCCGTGAGCGCCCAGAAGCTGCCTGACAGACGTCATTTCCCTAGTGCTCTCCTAACCAGCAGAGACGTGTGCAGGCGGCTGGGGCCTGCCCCTGCCTGTCTGGGCGGCCGCCCACAGCCTCAGCTCAGGGGAAGCAGCCCCTGTGCCAAGACTTGCAGGAGGCGCGGGGCGTCCCTGCCGGGAAGCCAAGTGCACAGTGCGCTTGCAAGCGAGCCTCCTTGGGAAGAGTCGAGGGAGCCAAGCCGCGTGCAGCTGCCATCCCTGCTTGGGCGGAGCCGAGTGTGCCTCCAGTACGGCAGAGCCCCAGCTCTGCTCAGAGGCCGGATCTAGTCAAGGTCCTTGCGCGAGGCTGCTCTGCCCTGTGCGAGACTCGCCCAGGCTTGCCTCGCTTCTAGGCTTCCTGCCCAGGAAGGAGCCGGCTGTGCGATGCTGGGAGAGGCCACTGGCGCCTTCCTGGCCTCAGCTCCACTCCTGCCTTGCCTCTGCATCCAAGCCCCAGGCGCCCTTGGGGAAGGCTTAGGAGCCGGTGGCTTGCACACTGCCAAGCCCTCCAGCAGTGAGGCCTCTATTAGAGGGGAGGGGCGGGCAAGGGCAGGGCTCCTCCAGCGGTTGCTTGGCCGCCCAGACTCAGCGCCGCACGGAGAGCACAAGGCTCACAGCTCCCCTGGCTGTGGTCTGCAGCCCCACACACCCGGAGGCTGACTCCGTGGGCGCCCAGAAGTTGCCCGACAGACGTCATTTCCCTAGCGCTCTCCTCCCCAGCCGAGACGTGTGCGGCTGGTGGGGCCTGCCCCTGCGTGTCTGGGCTCCCGCTGGCAGCCCCAGCTCAAGGGAAGCAGCCCCTGAGCCAAGACCTGTAGGAGGCGCGGGGCGCCCCCGCCTGGAAGCCTAGTGCACAGCATGCGGGAAGCGAGCCTCCTTGGGGGAAGAGGAGGCAGCCCAGCTGCGTGCGGCTGCAATCCCTTCTTGGGCGGAGCCCAGTGAGCCTCCAGTACGGCAGAGCTCCAGCTCTGCTCAGAGGCCCGATCTGGCCGAGTTCCTGGCCTGAGGCTGCTCTGCCCTGGGCGAGCCTTGCCCAGACTTGCCTCGCTGCTAGGCTTCCTGCCCAGGAAGGAGCAGGCTGCGCGAGACTGGGAGACGCTCCTGGCGCCTTCCTGGCCTCAGCTCCACGCCTGCCTTGCCTTTGCACCTAGTCCCCAGGCGTCCTTGCGGAGGGCTTCGGGGCCGGTGGGTTGCACGCTGCCAAGCCCTCCAGCCGTGAGAGCTCTGTCATAGGGAAGGGAATGGCAACTGCAGGGCTCCTCCAGCGGTCGCTTGGCCGCCCAGACTCAGCACGGCACGGAGAGCACCAGGCTCCCAGGGCTCCTGGCTGTGGTCTGCAGCCCCACACACCCGGAGGCTGACTCCGTGAGCGCCCAGAAGCTGCCTGACAGACGTCATTTCCCTAGTGCTCTCCTAACCAGCAGAGACGTGTGCAGGCGGCTGGGGCCTGCCCCTGCCTGTCTGGGCGGCCGCCCACAGCCTCAGCTCAGGGGAAGCAGCCCCTGTGCCAAGACTTGCAGGAGGCGCGGGGCGTCCCTGCCGGGAAGCCAAGTGCACAGTGCGCTTGCAAGCGAGCCTCCTTGGGAAGAGTCGAGGGAGCCAAGCCGCGTGCAGCTGCCATCCCTGCTTGGGCGGAGCCGAGTGTGCCTCCAGTACGGCAGAGCCCCAGCTCTGCTCAGAGGCCGGATCTAGTCAAGGTCCTTGCGCGAGGCTGCTCTGCCCTGTGCGAGACTCGCCCAGGCTTGCCTCGCTTCTAGGCTTCCTGCCCAGGAAGGAGCCGGCTGTGCGATGCTGGGAGAGGCCACTGGCGCCTTCCTGGCCTCAGCTCCACTCCTGCCTTGCCTCTGCATCCAAGCCCCAGGCGCCCTTGGGGAAGGCTTAGGAGCCGGTGGCTTGCACACTGCCAAGCCCTCCAGCAGTGAGGCCTCTATTAGAGGGGAGGGGCGGGCAAGGGCAGGGCTCCTCCAGCGGTTGCTTGGCCGCCCAGACTCAGCGCCGCACGGAGAGCACAAGGCTCACAGCTCCCCTGGCTGTGGTCTGCAGCCCCACACACCCGGAGGCTGACTCCGTGGGCGCCCAGAAGTTGCCCGACAGACGTCATTTCCCTAGCGCTCTCCTCCCCAGCCGAGACGTGTGCGGGTGGTGGGGCCTGCCCCTGCGTGTCTGGGCTCCCGCTGGCAGCCCCAGCTCAAGGGAAGCAGCCCCTGAGCCAAGACCTGTAGGAGGCGCGGGGCGCCCCCGCCTGGAAGCCTAGTGCACAGCATGCGGGAAGCGAGCCTCCTTGGGGGAAGAGGAGGCAGCCCAGCTGCGTGCGGCTGCAATCCCTTCTTGGGCGGAGCCCAGTGAGCCTCCAGTACGGCAGAGCTCCAGCTCTGCTCAGAGGCCCGATCTGGCCGAGTTCCTGGCCTGAGGCTGCTCTGCCCTGGGCGAGCCTTGCCCAGACTTGCCTCGCTGCTAGGCTTCCTGCCCAGGAAGGAGCAGGCTGCGCGAGACTGGGAGACGCTCCTGGCGCCTTCCTGGCCTCAGCTCCACGCCTGCCTTGCCTTTGCACCTAGTCCCCAGGCGTCCTTGCGGAGGGCTTCGGGGCCGGTGGGTTGCACGCTGCCAAGCCCTCCAGCCGTGAGAGCTCTGTCATAGGGAAGGGAATGGCAACTGCAGGGCTCCTCCAGCGGTCGCTTGGCCGCCCAGACTCAGCACGGCACGGAGAGCACCAGGCTCCCAGGGCTCCTGGCTGTGGTCTGCAGCCCCACACACCCGGAGGCTGACTCTGTGAGCGCCCAGAAGCTGCCTGACAGACGTCATTTCCCTAGTGCTCTCCTAACCAGCAGAGACGTGTGCAGGCGGCTGGGGCCTGCCCCTGCCTGTCTGGGCGGCCGCCCACAGCCTCAGCTCAGGGGAAGCAGCCCCTGTGCCAAGACTTGCAGGAGGCGCGGGGCGTCCCTGCCGGGAAGCCAAGTGCACGGTGCCCTTGCAAGCGAGCCTCCTTGGGAAGAGTCGAGGGAGCCAAGCCGCGTGCAGCTGCCATCCCTGCTTGGGCGGAGCCGAGTGTGCCTCCAGTACGGCAGAGCCCCAGCTCTGCTCAGAGGCCGGATCTAGTCAAGGTCCTTGCGCGAGGCTGCTCTGCCCTGTGCGAGACTCGCCCAGGCTTGCCTCGCTTCTAGGCTTCCTGCCCAGGAAGGAGCCGGCTGTGCGATGCTGGGAGAGGCCACTGGCGCCTTCCTGGCCTCAGCTCCACTCCTGCCTTGCCTCTGCATCCAAGCCCCAGGCGCCCTTGGGGAAGGCTTAGGAGCCGGTGGCTTGCACACTGCCAAGCCCTCCAGCAGTGAGGCCTCTATTAGAGGGGAGGGGCGGGCAAGGGCAGGGCTCCTCCAGCGGTTGCTTGGCCGCCCAGACTCAGCGCCGCACGGAGAGCACAAGGCTCACAGCTCCCCTGGCTGTGGTCTGCAGCCCCACACACCCGGAGGCTGACTCCGTGGGCGCCCAGAAGTTGCCCGACAGACGTCATTTCCCTAGCGCTCTCCTCCCCAGCCGAGACGTGTGCGGCTGGTGGGGCCTGCCCCTGCGTGTCTGGGCTCCCGCTGGCAGCCCCAGCTCAAGGGAAGCAGCCCCTGAGCCAAGACCTGTAGGAGGCGCGGGGCGCCCCCGCCTGGAAGCCTAGTGCACAGCATGCGGGAAGCGAGCCTCCTTGGGGGAAGAGGAGGCAGCCCAGCTGCGTGCGGCTGCAATCCCTTCTTGGGCGGAGCCCAGTGAGCCTCCAGTACGGCAGAGCTCCAGCTCTGCTCAGAGGCCCGATCTGGCCGAGTTCCTGGCCTGAGGCTGCTCTGCCCTGGGCGAGCCTTGCCCAGACTTGCCTCGCTGCTAGGCTTCCTGCCCAGGAAGGAGCAGGCTGCGCGAGACTGGGAGACGCTCCTGGCGCCTTCCTGGCCTCAGCTCCACGCCTGCCTTGCCTTTGCACCTAGTCCCCAGGCGTCCTTGCGGAGGGCTTCGGGGCCGGTGGGTTGCACGCTGCCAAGCCCTCCAGCCGTGAGAGCTCTGTCATAGGGAAGGGAATGGCAACTGCAGGGCTCCTCCAGCGGTCGCTTGGCCGCCCAGACTCAGCACGGCACGGAGAGCACCAGGCTCCCAGGGCTCCTGGCTGTGGTCTGCAGCCCCACACACCCGGAGGCTGACTCCGTGAGCGCCCAGAAGCTGCCTGACAGACGTCATTTCCCTAGTGCTCTCCTAACCAGCAGAGACGTGTGCAGGCGGCTGGGGCCTGCCCCTGCCTGTCTGGGCGGCCGCCCACAGCCTCAGCTCAGGGGAAGCAGCCCCTGTGCCAAGACTTGCAGGAGGCGCGGGGCGTCCCTGCCGGGAAGCCAAGTGCACAGTGCGCTTGCAAGCGAGCCTCCTTGGGAAGAGTCGAGGGAGCCAAGCCGCGTGCAGCTGCCATCCCTGCTTGGGCGGAGCCGAGTGTGCCTCCAGTACGGCAGAGCCCCAGCTCTGCTCAGAGGCCGGATCTAGTCAAGGTCCTTGCGCGAGGCTGCTCTGCCCTGTGCGAGACTCGCCCAGGCTTGCCTCGCTTCTAGGCTTCCTGCCCAGGAAGGAGCCGGCTGTGCGATGCTGGGAGAGGCCACTGGCGCCTTCCTGGCCTCAGCTCCACTCCTGCCTTGCCTCTGCATCCAAGCCCCAGGCGCCCTTGGGGAAGGCTTAGGAGCCGGTGGCTTGCACACTGCCAAGCCCTCCAGCAGTGAGGCCTCTATTAGAGGGGAGGGGCGGGCAAGGGCAGGGCTCCTCCAGCGGTTGCTTGGCCGCCCAGACTCAGCGCCGCACGGAGAGCACAAGGCTCACAGCTCCCCTGGCTGTGGTCTGCAGCCCCACACACCCGGAGGCTGACTCCGTGGGCGCCCAGAAGTTGCCCGACAGACGTCATTTCCCTAGCGCTCTCCTCCCCAGCCGAGACGTGTGCGGGTGGTGGGGCCTGCCCCTGCGTGTCTGGGCTCCCGCTGGCAGCCCCAGCTCAAGGGAAGCAGCCCCTGAGCCAAGACCTGTAGGAGGCGCGGGGCGCCCCCGCCTGGAAGCCTAGTGCACAGCATGCGGGAAGCGAGCCTCCTTGGGGGAAGAGGAGGCAGCCCAGCTGCGTGCAGCTGCAATCCCTTCTTGGGCGGAGCCCAGTGAGCCTCCAGTACGGCAGAGCTCCAGCTCTGCTCAGAGGCCCGATCTGGCCGAGTTCCTGGCCTGAGGCTGCTCTGCCCTGGGCGAGCCTTGCCCAGACTTGCCTCGCTGCTAGGCTTCCTGCCCAGGAAGGAGCAGGCTGCGCGAGACTGGGAGACGCTCCTGGCGCCTTCCTGGCCTCAGCTCCACGCCTGCCTTGCCTTTGCACCTAGTCCCCAGGCGTCCTTGCGGAGGGCTTCGGGGCCGGTGGGTTGCACGCTGCCAAGCCCTCCAGCCGTGAGAGCTCTGTCATAGGGAAGGGAATGGCAACTGCAGGGCTCCTCCAGCGGTCGCTTGGCCGCCCAGACTCAGCACGGCACGGAGAGCACCAGGCTCCCAGGGCTCCTGGCTGTGGTCTGCAGCCCCACACACCCGGAGGCTGACTCCGTGAGCGCCCAGAAGCTGCCTGACAGACGTCATTTCCCTAGTGCTCTCCTAACCAGCAGAGACGTGTGCAGGCGGCTGGGGCCTGCCCCTGCCTGTCTGGGCGGCCGCCCACAGCCTCAGCTCAGGGGAAGCAGCCCCTGTGCCAAGACTTGCAGGAGGCGCGGGGCGTCCCTGCCGGGAAGCCAAGTGCACAGTGCGCTTGCAAGCGAGCCTCCTTGGGAAGAGTCGAGGGAGCCAAGCCGCGTGCAGCTGCCATCCCTGCTTGGGCGGAGCCGAGTGTGCCTCCAGTACGGCAGAGCCCCAGCTCTGCTCAGAGGCCGGATCTAGTCAAGGTCCTTGCGCGAGGCTGCTCTGCCCTGTGCGAGACTCGCCCAGGCTTGCCTCGCTTCTAGGCTTCCTGCCCAGGAAGGAGCCGGCTGTGCGATGCTGGGAGAGGCCACTGGCGCCTTCCTGGCCTCAGCTCCACTCCTGCCTTGCCTCTGCATCCAAGCCCCAGGCGCCCTTGGGGAAGGCTTAGGAGCCGGTGGCTTGCACACTGCCAAGCCCTCCAGCAGTGAGGCCTCTATTAGAGGGGAGGGGCGGGCAAGGGCAGGGCTCCTCCAGCGGTTGCTTGGCCGCCCAGACTCAGCGCCGCACGGAGAGCACAAGGCTCACAGCTCCCCTGGCTGTGGTCTGCAGCCCCACACACCCGGAGGCTGACTCCGTGGGCGCCCAGAAGTTGCCCGACAGACGTCATTTCCCTAGCGCTCTCCTCCCCAGCCGAGACGTGTGCGGGTGGTGGGGCCTGCCCCTGCGTGTCTGGGCTCCCGCTGGCAGCCCCAGCTCAAGGGAAGCAGCCCCTGAGCCAAGACCTGTAGGAGGCGCGGGGCGCCCCCGCCTGGAAGCCTAGTGCACAGCATGCGGGAAGCGAGCCTCCTTGGGGGAAGAGGAGGCAGCCCAGCTGCCTGCGGCTGCAATCCCTTCTTGGGCGGAGCCCAGTGAGCCTCCAGTACGGCAGAGCTCCAGCTCTGCTCAGAGGCCCGATCTGGCCGAGTTCCTGGCCTGAGGCTGCTCTGCCCTGGGCGAGCCTTGCCCAGACTTGCCTCGCTGCTAGGCTTCCTGCCCAGGAAGGAGCAGGCTGCGCGAGACTGGGAGACGCTCCTGGCGCCTTCCTGGCCTCAGCTCCACGCCTGCCTTGCCTTTGCACCTAGTCCCCAGGCGTCCTTGCGGAGGGCTTCGGGGCCGGTGGGTTGCACGCTGCCAAGCCCTCCAGCCGTGAGAGCTCTGTCATAGGGAAGGGAATGGCAACTGCAGGGCTCCTCCAGCGGTCGCTTGGCCGCCCAGACTCAGCACGGCACGGAGAGCACCAGGCTCCCAGGGCTCCTGGCTGTGGTCTGCAGCCCCACACACCCGGAGGCTGACTCCGTGAGCGCCCAGAAGCTGCCTGACAGACGTCATTTCCCTAGTGCTCTCCTAACCAGCAGAGACGTGTGCAGGCGGCTGGGGCCTGCCCCTGCCTGTCTGGGCGGCCGCCCACAGCCTCAGCTCAGGGGAAGCAGCCCCTGTGCCAAGACTTGCAGGAGGCGCGGGGCGTCCCTGCCGGGAAGCCAAGTGCACAGTGCGCTTGCAAGCGAGCCTCCTTGGGAAGAGTCGAGGGAGCCAAGCCGCGTGCAGCTGCCATCCCTGCTTGGGCGGAGCCGAGTGTGCCTCCAGTACGGCAGAGCCCCAGCTCTGCTCAGAGGCCGGATCTAGTCAAGGTCCTTGCGCGAGGCTGCTCTGCCCTGTGCGAGACTCGCCCAGGCTTGCCTCGCTTCTAGGCTTCCTGCCCAGGAAGGAGCCGGCTGTGCGATGCTGGGAGAGGCCACTGGCGCCTTCCTGGCCTCAGCTCCACTCCTGCCTTGCCTCTGCATCCAAGCCCCAGGCGCCCTTGGGGAAGGCTTAGGAGCCGGTGGCTTGCACACTGCCAAGCCCTCCAGCAGTGAGGCCTCTATTAGAGGGGAGGGGCGGGCAAGGGCAGGGCTCCTCCAGCGGTTGCTTGGCCGCCCAGACTCAGCGCCGCACGGAGAGCACAAGGCTCACAGCTCCCCTGGCTGTGGTCTGCAGCCCCACACACCCGGAGGCTGACTCCGTGGGCGCCCAGAAGTTGCCCGACAGACGTCATTTCCCTAGCGCTCTCCTCCCCAGCCGAGACGTGTGCGGCTGGTGGGGCCTGCCCCTGCGTGTCTGGGCTCCCGCTGGCAGCCCCAGCTCAAGGGAAGCAGCCCCTGAGCCAAGACCTGTAGGAGGCGCGGGGCGCCCCCGCCTGGAAGCCTAGTGCACAGCATGCGGGAAGCGAGCCTCCTTGGGGGAAGAGGAGGCAGCCCAGCTGCGTGCGGCTGCAATCCCTTCTTGGGCGGAGCCCAGTGAGCCTCCAGTACGGCAGAGCTCCAGCTCTGCTCAGAGGCCCGATCTGGCCGAGTTCCTGGCCTGAGGCTGCTCTGCCCTGGGCGAGCCTTGCCCAGACTTGCCTCGCTGCTAGGCTTCCTGCCCAGGAAGGAGCAGGCTGCGCGAGACTGGGAGACGCTCCTGGCGCCTTCCTGGCCTCAGCTCCACGCCTGCCTTGCCTTTGCACCTAGTCCCCAGGCGTCCTTGCGGAGGGCTTCGGGGCCGGTGGGTTGCACGCTGCCAAGCCCTCCAGCCGTGAGAGCTCTGTCATAGGGAAGGGAATGGCAACTGCAGGGCTCCTCCAGCGGTCGCTTGGCCGCCCAGACTCAGCACGGCACGGAGAGCACCAGGCTCCCAGGGCTCCTGGCTGTGGTCTGCAGCCCCACACACCCGGAGGCTGACTCCGTGAGCGCCCAGAAGCTGCCTGACAGACGTCATTTCCCTAGTGCTCTCCTAACCAGCAGAGACGTGTGCAGGCGGCTGGGGCCTGCCCCTGCCTGTCTGGGCGGCCGCCCACAGCCTCAGCTCAGGGGAAGCAGCCCCTGTGCCAAGACTTGCAGGAGGCGCGGGGCGTCCCTGCCGGGAAGCCAAGTGCACAGTGCGCTTGCAAGCGAGCCTCCTTGGGAAGAGTCGAGGGAGCCAAGCCGCGTGCAGCTGCCATCCCTGCTTGGGCGGAGCCGAGTGTGCCTCCAGTACGGCAGAGCCCCAGCTCTGCTCAGAGGCCGGATCTAGTCAAGGTCCTTGCGCGAGGCTGCTCTGCCCTGTGCGAGACTCGCCCAGGCTTGCCTCGCTTCTAGGCTTCCTGCCCAGGAAGGAGCCGGCTGTGCGATGCTGGGAGAGGCCACTGGCGCCTTCCTGGCCTCAGCTCCACTCCTGCCTTGCCTCTGCATCCAAGCCCCAGGCGCCCTTGGGGAAGGCTTAGGAGCCGGTGGCTTGCACACTGCCAAGCCCTCCAGCAGTGAGGCCTCTATTAGAGGGGAGGGGCGGGCAAGGGCAGGGCTCCTCCAGCGGTTGCTTGGCCGCCCAGACTCAGCGCCGCACGGAGAGCACAAGGCTCACAGCTCCCCTGGCTGTGGTCTGCAGCCCCACACACCCGGAGGCTGACTCCGTGGGCGCCCAGAAGTTGCCCGACAGACGTCATTTCCCTAGCGCTCTCCTCCCCAGCCGAGACGTGTGCGGCTGGTGGGGCCTGCCCCTGCGTGTCTGGGCTCCCGCTGGCAGCCCCAGCTCAAGGGAAGCAGCCCCTGAGCCAAGACCTGTAGGAGGCGCGGGGCGCCCCCGCCTGGAAGCCTAGTGCACAGCATGCGGGAAGCGAGCCTCCTTGGGGGAAGAGGAGGCAGCCCAGCTGCGTGCGGCTGCAATCCCTTCTTGGGCGGAGCCCAGTGAGCCTCCAGTACGGCAGAGCTCCAGCTCTGCTCAGAGGCCCGATCTGGCCGAGTTCCTGGCCTGAGGCTGCTCTGCCCTGGGCGAGCCTTGCCCAGACTTGCCTCGCTGCTAGGCTTCCTGCCCAGGAAGGAGCAGGCTGCGCGAGACTGGGAGACGCTCCTGGCGCCTTCCTGGCCTCAGCTCCACGCCTGCCTTGCCTTTGCACCTAGTCCCCAGGCGTCCTTGCGGAGGGCTTCGGGGCCGGTGGGTTGCACGCTGCCAAGCCCTCCAGCCGTGAGAGCTCTGTCATAGGGAAGGGAATGGCAACTGCAGGGCTCCTCCAGCGGTCGCTTGGCCGCCCAGACTCAGCACGGCACGGAGAGCACCAGGCTCCCAGGGCTCCTGGCTGTGGTCTGCAGCCCCACACACCCGGAGGCTGACTCCGTGAGCGCCCAGAAGCTGCCTGACAGACGTCATTTCCCTAGTGCTCTCCTAACCAGCAGAGACGTGTGCAGGCGGCTGGGGCCTGCCCCTGCCTGTCTGGGCGGCCGCCCACAGCCTCAGCTCAGGGGAAGCAGCCCCTGTGCCAAGACTTGCAGGAGGCGCGGGGCGTCCCTGCCGGGAAGCCAAGTGCACGGTGCGCTTGCAAGCGAGCCTCCTTGGGAAGAGTCGAGGGAGCCAAGCCGCGTGCAGCTGCCATCCCTGCTTGGGCACAGCCGAGTGTGCCTCCAGTACGGCAGAGCCCCAGCTCTGCTCAGAGGCCGGATCTAGTCAAGGTCCTTGCGCGAGGCTGCTCTGCCCTGTGCGAGACTTGCCCAGGCTTGCCTCGCTTCTAGGCTTCCTGCCCAGGAAGGAGCAGGCTGTGCGATGCTGGGAGAGGCCATTGGCGCCTTCCTGGCCTCAGCTCCACTCCTGCCTTGCCTCTGCATCTAGGCCCCAGGCGTCCTTGGGGAAGGCTTAGGAGCCGGTGGCTTGCACACTGCCAAGCCCTCCAGCAGTGAGGCCTCTATTAGAGGGGAGGGGAGGGCAAGGGCAGGGCTCCTCCAGCGGTTGCTTGGCCGCCCAGACTCAGCGCCGCACGGAGAGCACAAGGCTCACAGCTCCCCTGGCTGTGGTCTGCAGCCCCACACACCCGGAGGCTGACTCCGTGGGCGCCCAGAAGTTGCCCGACAGACGACATTTCCCTAGCGCTCTCCTCCCCAGCCGAGACGTGTGCGGGTGGTGGGGCCTGCCCCTGCGTGTCTGGGCTCCCGCTGGCAGCCCCAGCTCAAGGGAAGCAGCCCCTGAGCCAAGACCTGTAGGAGGCGCGGGGCGCCCCCGCCTGGAAGCCTAGTGCACAGCATGCGGGAAGCGAGCCTCCTTGGGGGAAGAGGAGGCAGCCCAGCTGCCTGCGGCTGCAATCACTTCTTGGGCGGAGCCCAGTGAGCCTCCAGTACGGCAGAGCTCCAGCTCTGCTCAGAGGCCCGATCTGGCCGAGTTCCTGGCCTGAGGCTGCTCTGCCCTGGGCGAGCCTTGCCCAGACTTGCCTCGCTGCTAGGCTTCCTGCCCAGGAAGGAGCAGGCTGCGCGAGACTGGGAGACGCTCCTGGCGCCTTCCTGGCCTCAGCTCCACTCCTGCCTTGCCGTTGCACCTAGTCCCCAGGCGGCCTTGCGGAGGGCTTCGGGGTCGGTGGGTTGCACGCTGCCAAGCCCTCCAGCCGTGAGAGCTCTGTCATAGGGAAGGGAATGGCAACTGCAGGGCTCCTCCAGCGGTCGCTTGGCCGCCCAGACTCAGCACGGCACGGAGAGCACCAGGCTCCCAGGGCTCCTGGCTGTGGTCTGCAGCCCCACACACCCGGAGGCTGACTCCGTGAGCGCCCAGAAGCTGCCTGACAGACGTCATTTCCCTAGTGCTCTTCTAACCAGCAGAGACGTGTGCAGGTGTTTGGGGCCTGCCCCTGCCTGTCTGGGCGGCCCCCCACAGCCTCAGCTCAGGGGAAGCAGCCCCTGTGCCAAGACTTGCAGGAGGCGCGGGGCGTCCCTGCCTGGAATCCAAGTGCACAGTGCGCTTGCAAGCGAGCCTCCTTGGGAAGAGTCGAGGGAGCCAAGCCGCGTGCAGCTGCCATCCCTGCTTGGGCGCAGCCGAGTGTGCCTCCAGTATGACAGAGCCCCAGCTCTGCTCAGAGGCCGGATCTAGTCAAGGTCCTTGCGCGAGGCTGCTCTGCCCTGTGCGAGACTTGCCCAGGCTTGCCTCGCTTCTAGGCTTCCTGCCCAGGAAGGAGCAGGCTGTGCGATGCTGGGAGAGGCCACTGGCGCCTTCCTGGCCTCAGCTCCACTCCTGCCTTGCCTCTGCATCTAGGCCCCAGGCGTCCTTGGGGAAGGCTGAGGAGCCGGTGGCTTGCACACTGCCAAGCCCTCCAGCAGTGAGGCCTCTATTAGAGGGGAGGGGAGGGCAAGGGCAGGGCTCCTCCAGCGGTTGCTTGGCCGCCCAGACTCAGCGCCGCACGGAGAGCACAAGGCTCACAGCTCCCCTGGCTGTGGTCTGCAGCCCCACACACCCGGAGGCTGACTCCGTGGGCGCCCAGAAGTTGCCCGACAGACGTCATTTCCCTAGCGCTCTCCTCCCCAGCCGAGACGTGTGCGGCTGGTGGGGCCTGCCCCTGCGTGTCTGGGCTCCCGCTGGCAGCCCCAGCTCAAGGGAAGCAGCCCCTGAGCCAAGACCTGTAGGAGGCGCGGGGCGCCCCCGCCTGGAAGCCTAGTGCACAGCATGCGGGAAGCGAGCCTCCTTGGGGGAAGAGGAGGCAGCCCAGCTGCGTGCGGCTGCAATCCCTTCTTGGGCGGAGCCCAGTGAGCCTCCAGTACGGCAGAGCTCCAGCTCTGCTCAGAGGCCCGATCTGGCCGAGTTCCTGGCCTGAGGCTGCTCTGCCCTGGGCGAGCCTTGCCCAGACTTGCCTCGCTGCTAGGCTTCCTGCCCAGGAAGGAGCAGGCTGCGCGAGACTGGGAGACGCTCCTGGCGCCTTCCTGGCCTCAGCTCCACGCCTGCCTTGCCTTTGCACCTAGTCCCCAGGCGTCCTTGCGGAGGGCTTCGGGGCCGGTGGGTTGCACGCCGCCAAGCCCTCCAGCCGTGAGAGCTCTGTCATAGGGAAGGGAATGGCAACTGCAGGGCTCCTCCAGCGGTCGCTTGGCCCCCCAGACTCAGCACGGCACGGAGAGCACCAGGCTCCCAGGGCTCCTGGCTGTGGTCTGCAGCCCCACACACCCGGAGGCTGACTCCGTGAGCGCCCAGAAGCTGCCTGACAGACGTCATTTCCCTAGTGCTCTCCTAACCAGCAGAGACGTGTGCAGGCGGCTGGGGCCTGCCCCTGCCTGTCTGGGCGGCCGCCCACAGCCTCAGCTCAGGGGAAGCAGCCCCTGTGCCAAGACTTGCAGGAGGCGCGGGGCGTCCCTGCCGGGAAGCCAAGTGCACGGTGCGCTTGCAAGCGAGCCTCCTTGGGAAGAGTCGAGGGAGCCAAGCCGCGTGCAGCTGCCATCCCTGCTTGGGCGGAGCCGAGTGTGCCTCCAGTACGGCAGAGCCCCAGCTCTGCTCAGAGGCCGGATCTAGTCAAGGTCCTTGCGCGAGGCTGCTCTGCCCTGTGCGAGACTTGCCCAGGCTTGCCTCGCTTCTAGGCTTCCTGCCCAGGAAGGAGCAGGCTGTGCGATGCTGGGAGAGGCCACTGGCGCCTTCCTGGCCTCAGCTCCACTCCTGCCTTGCCTCTGCATCTAGGCCCCAGGCGTCCTTGGGGAAGGCTTAGGAGCCGGTGGCTTGCACACTGCCAAGCCCTCCAGCAGTGAGGCCTCTATTAGAGGGGAGGGGAGGGCAAGGGCAGGGCTCCTCCAGCGGTTGCTTGGCCGCCCAGACTCAGCGCCGCACGGAGAGCACAAGGCTCACAGCTCCCCTGGCTGTGGTCTGCAGCCCCACACACCCGGAGGCTGACTCCGTGGGCGCCCAGAAGTTGCCCGACAGACGACATTTCCCTAGCGCTCTCCTCCCCAGCCGAGACGTGTGCGGGTGGTGGGGCCTGCCCCTGCGTGTCTGGGCTCCCGCTGGCAGCCCCAGCTCAAGGGAAGCAGCCCCTGAGCCAAGACCTGTAGGAGGCGCGGGGCGCCCCCGCCTGGAAGCCTAGTGCACAGCATGCGGGAAGCGAGCCTCCTTGGGGGAAGAGGAGGCAGCCCAGCTGCCTGCGGCTGCAATCACTTCTTGGGCGGAGCCCAGTGAGCCTCCAGTACGGCAGAGCTCCAGCTCTGCTCAGAGGCCCGATCTGGCCGAGTTCCTGGCCTGAGGCTGCTCTGCCCTGGGCGAGCCTTGCCCAGACTTGCCTCGCTGCTAGGCTTCCTGCCCAGGAAGGAGCAGGCTGCGCGAGACTGGGAGACGCTCCTGGCGCCTTCCTGGCCTCAGCTCCACTCCTGCCTTGCCGTTGCACCTAGTCCCCAGGCGGCCTTGCGGAGGGCTTCGGGGTCGGTGGGTTGCACGCTGCCAAGCCCTCCAGCCGTGAGAGCTCTGTCATAGGGAAGGGAATGGCAACTGCAGGGCTCCTCCAGCGGTCGCTTGGCCGCCCAGACTCAGCACGGCACGGAGAGCACCAGGCTCCCAGGGCTCCTGGCTGTGGTCTGCAGCCCCACACACCCGGAGGCTGACTCCGTGAGCGCCCAGAAGCTGCCTGACAGACGTCATTTCCCTAGTGCTCTTCTAACCAGCAGAGACGTGTGCAGGTGTTTGGGGCCTGCCCCTGCCTGTCTGGGCGGCCCCCCACAGCCTCAGCTCAGGGGAAGCAGCCCCTGTGCCAAGACTTGCAGGAGGCGCGGGGCGTCCCTGCCTGGAATCCAAGTGCACAGTGCGCTTGCAAGCGAGCCTCCTTGGGAAGAGTCGAGGGAGCCAAGCCGCGTGCAGCTGCCATCCCTGCTTGGGCGCAGCCGAGTGTGCCTCCAGTATGACAGAGCCCCAGCTCTGCTCAGAGGCCGGATCTAGTCAAGGTCCTTGCGCGAGGCTGCTCTGCCCTGTGCGAGACTTGCCCAGGCTTGCCTCGCTTCTAGGCTTCCTGCCCAGGAAGGAGCAGGCTGTGCGATGCTGGGAGAGGCCACTGGCGCCTTCCTGGCCTCAGCTCCACTCCTGCCTTGCCTCTGCATCTAGGCCCCAGGCGTCCTTGGGGAAGGCTGAGGAGCCGGTGGCTTGCACACTGCCAAGCCCTCCAGCAGTGAGGCCTCTATTAGAGGGGAGGGGAGGGCAAGGGCAGGGCTCCTCCAGCGGTTGCTTGGCCGCCCAGACTCAGCGCCGCACGGAGAGCACAAGGCTCACAGCTCCCCTGGCTGTGGTCTGCAGCCCCACACACCCGGAGGCTGACTCCGTGGGCGCCCAGAAGTTGCCCGACAGACGTCATTTCCCTAGCGCTCTCCTCCCCAGCCGAGACGTGTGCGGCTGGTGGGGCCTGCCCCTGCGTGTCTGGGCTCCCGCTGGCAGCCCCAGCTCAAGGGAAGCAGCCCCTGAGCCAAGACCTGTAGGAGGCGCGGGGCGCCCCCGCCTGGAAGCCTAGTGCACAGCATGCGGGAAGCGAGCCTCCTTGGGGGAAGAGGAGGCAGCCCAGCTGCCTGCGGCTGCAATCCCTTCTTGGGCGGAGCCCAGTGAGCCTCCAGTACGGCAGAGCTCCAGCTCTGCTCAGAGGCCCGATCTGGCCGAGTTCCTGGCCTGAGGCTGCTCTGCCCTGGGCGAGCCTTGCCCAGACTTGCCTCGCTGCTAGGCTTCCTGCCCAGGAAGGAGCAGGCTGCGCGAGACTGGGAGACGCTCCTGGCGCCTTCCTGGCCTCAGCTCCACGCCTGCCTTGCCTTTGCACCTAGTCCCCAGGCGTCCTTGCGGAGGGCTTCGGGGCCGGTGGGTTGCACGCCGCCAAGCCCTCCAGCCGTGAGAGCTCTGTCATAGGGAAGGGAATGGCAACTGCAGGGCTCCTCCAGCGGTCGCTTGGCCGCCCAGACTCAGCACGGCACGGAGAGCACCAGGCTCCCAGGGCTCCTGGCTGTGGTCTGCAGCCCCACACACCCGGAGGCTGACTCCGTGAGCGCCCAGAAGCTGCCTGACAGACGTCATTTCCCTAGTGCTCTCCTAACCAGCAGAGACGTGTGCAGGCGGCTGGGGCCTGCCCCTGCCTGTCTGGGCGGCCGCCCACAGCCTCAGCTCAGGGGAAGCAGCCCCTGTGCCAA
This sequence comes from Budorcas taxicolor, assembly GCF_023091745.1. NCBI lineage: Eukaryota > Metazoa > Chordata > Mammalia > Artiodactyla > Bovidae > Budorcas > Budorcas taxicolor. Next base: position 64,026 of record NW_026291608.1, on the reverse strand, counting down.
GACTTGCAGGAGGCGCGGGGCGTCCCTGCCGGGAAGCCAAGTGCACAGTGCGCTTGCAAGCGAGCCTCCTTGGGAAGAGTCGAGGGAGCCAAGCCGCGTGCAGCTGCCATCCCTGCTTGGGCGGAGCCGAGTGTGCCTCCAGTACGGCAGAGCCCCAGCTCTGCTCAGAGGCCGGATCTAGTCAAGGTCCTTGCGCGAGGCTGCTCTGCCCTGTGCGAGACTCGCCCAGGCTTGCCTCGCTTCTAGGCTTCCTGCCCAGGAAGGAGCCGGCTGTGCGATGCTGGGAGAGGCCACTGGCGCCTTCCTGGCCTCAGCTCCACTCCTGCCTTGCCTCTGCATCTAGGCCCCAGGCGTCCTTGGGGAAGGCTTAGGAGCCGGTGGCTTGCACACTGCCAAGCCCTCCAGCAGTGAGGCCTCTATTAGAGGGGAGGGGAGGGCAAGGGCAGGGCTCCTCCAGCGGTTGCTTGGCCGCCCAGACTCAGCGCCGCACGGAGAGCACAAGGCTCACAGCTCCCCTGGCTGTGGTCTGCAGCCCCACACACCCGGAGGCTGACTCCGTGGGCGCCCAGAAGTTGCCCGACAGACGTCATTTCCCTAGCGCTCTCCTCCCCAGCCGAGACGTGTGCGGCTGGTGGGGCCTGCCCCTGCGTGTCTGGGCTCCCGCTGGCAGCCCCAGCTCAAGGGAAGCAGCCCCTGAGCCAAGACCTGTAGGAGGCGCGGGGCGCCCCCCGCCTGGAAGCCTAGTGCACAGCATGCGGGAAGCGAGCCTCCTTGGGGGAAGAGGAGGCAGCCCAGCTGCGTGCGGCTGCAATCCCTTCTTGGGCGGAGCCCAGTGAGCCTCCAGTACGGCAGAGCTCCAGCTCTGCTCAGAGGCCCGATCTGGCCGAGTTCCTGGCCTGAGGCTGCTCTGCCCTGGGCGAGCCTTGCCCAGACTTGCCTCGCTGCTAGGCTTCCTGCCCAGGAAGGAGCAGGCTGCGCGAGACTGGGAGACGCTCCTGGCGCCTTCCTGGCCTCAGCTCCACGCCTGCCTTGCCTTTGCACCTAGTCCCCAGGCGTCCTTGCGGAGGGCTTCGGGGCCGGTGGGTTGCACGCTGCCAAGCCCTCCAGCCGTGAGAGCTCTGTCATAGGGAAGGGAATGGCAACTGCAGGGCTCCTCCAGCGGTCGCTTGGCCGCCCAGACTCAGCACGGCACGGAGAGCACCAGGCTCCCAGGGCTCCTGGCTGTGGTCTGCAGCCCCACACACCCGGAGGCTGACTCCGTGAGCGCCCAGAAGCTGCCTGACAGACGTCATTTCCCTAGTGCTCTCCTAACCAGCAGAGACGTGTGCAGGCGGCTGGGGCCTGCCCCTGCCTGTCTGGGCGGCCGCCCACAGCCTCAGCTCAGGGGAAGCAGCCCCTGTGCCAAGACTTGCAGGAGGCGCGGGGCGTCCCTGCCGGGAAGCCAAGTGCACAGTGCGCTTGCAAGCGAGCCTCCTTGGGAAGAGTCGAGGGAGCCAAGCCGCGTGCAGCTGCCATCCCTGCTTGGGCGGAGCCGAGTGTGCCTCCAGTACGGCAGAGCCCCAGCTCTGCTCAGAGGCCGGATCTAGTCAAGGTCCTTGCGCGAGGCTGCTCTGCCCTGTGCGAGACTTGCCCAGGCTTGCCTCGCTTCTAGGCTTCCTGCCCAGGAAGGAGCAGGCTGTGCGATGCTGTGAGAGGCCACTGGCGCCTTCCTGGCCTCAGCTCCACTCCTGCCTTGCCTCTGCATCTAGGCCCCAGGCGTCCTTGGGGAAGGGTGAGGAGCCGGTGGCTTGCACACTGCCAAGCCCTCCAGCAGTGAGGCCTCTATTAGAGGGGAGGGGAGGGCAAGGGCAGGGCTCCTCCAGCGGTTGCTTGGCCGCCCAGACTCAGCGCCGCACGGAGAGCACAAGGCTCACAGCTCCCCTGGCTGTGGTCTGCAGCCCCACACACCCGGAGGCTGACTCCGTGGGCGCCCAGAAGTTGCCCGACAGACGACATTTCCCTAGCGCTCTCCTCCCCAGCCGAGACGTGTGCGGGTGGTGGGGCCTGCCCCTGCGTGTCTGTTCTCCCGCTGGCAGCCCCAGCTCAAGGGAAGCAGCCCCTGAGCCAAGACCTGTAGGAGGCGCGGGGCGCCCCCGCCTGGAAGCCTAGTGCACAGCATGCGGGAAGCGAGCCTCCTTGGGGGAAGAGGAGGCAGCCCAGCTGCCTGCGGCTGCAATCACTTCTTGGGCGGAGCCCAGTGAGCCTCCAGTACGGCAGAGCTCCAGCTCTGCTCAGAGGCCCGATCTGGCCGAGTTCCTGGCCTGAGGCTGCTCTGCCCTGGGCGAGCCTTGCCCAGACTTGCCTCGCTGCTAGGCTTCCTGCCCAGGAAGGAGCAGGCTGCGCGAGACTGGGAGACGCTCCTGGCGCCTTCCTGGCCTCAGCTCCACGCCTGCCTTGCCTTTGCACCTAGTCCCCAGGCGTCCTTGCGGAGGGCTTCGGGGCCGGTGGGTTGCACGCTGCCAAGCCCTCCAGCCGTGAGAGCTCTGTCATAGGGAAGGGAATGGCAACTGCAGGGCTCCTCCAGCGGTCGCTTGGCCGCCCAGACTCAGCACGGCACGGAGAGCACCAGGCTCCCAGGGCTCCTGGCTGTGGTCTGCAGCCCCACACACCCGGAGGCTGACTCCGTGAGCGCCCAGAAGCTGCCTGACAGACGTCATTTCCCTAGTGCTCTCCTAACCAGCAGAGACGTGTGCAGGCGGCTGGGGCCTGCCCCTGCCTGTCTGGGCGGCCGCCCACAGCCTCAGCTCAGGGGAAGCAGCCCCTGTGCCAAGACTTGCAGGAGGCGCGGGGCGTCCCTGCCGGGAAGCCAAGTGCACAGTGCGCTTGCAAGCGAGCCTCCTTGGGAAGAGTCGAGGGAGCCAAGCCGCGTGCAGCTGCCATCCCTGCTTGGGCGGAGCCGAGTGTGCCTCCAGTACGGCAGAGCCCCAGCTCTGCTCAGAGGCCGGATCTAGTCAAGGTCCTTGCGCGAGGCTGCTCTGCCCTGTGCGAGACTCGCCCAGGCTTGCCTCGCTTCTAGGCTTCCTGCCCAGGAAGGAGCCGGCTGTGCGATGCTGGGAGAGGCCACTGGCGCCTTCCTGGCCTCAGCTCCACTCCTGCCTTGCCTCTGCATCTAGGCCCCAGGCGTCCTTGGGGAAGGCTTAGGAGCCGGTGGCTTGCACACTGCCAAGCCCTCCAGCAGTGAGGCCTCTATTAGAGGGGAGGGGAGGGCAAGGGCAGGGCTCCTCCAGCGGTTGCTTGGCCGCCCAGACTCAGCGCCGCACGGAGAGCACAAGGCTCACAGCTCCCCTGGCTGTGGTCTGCAGCCCCACACACCCGGAGGCTGACTCCGTGGGCGCCCAGAAGTTGCCCGACAGACGTCATTTCCCTAGCGCTCTCCTCCCCAGCCGAGACGTGTGCGGCTGGTGGGGCCTGCCCCTGCGTGTCTGGGCTCCCGCTGGCAGCCCCAGCTCAAGGGAAGCAGCCCCTGAGCCAAGACCTGTAGGAGGCGCGGGGCGCCCCCGCCTGGAAGCCTAGTGCACAGCATGCGGGAAGCGAGCCTCCTTGGGGGAAGAGGAGGCAGCCCAGCTGCGTGCGGCTGCAATCCCTTCTTGGGCGGAGCCCAGTGAGCCTCCAGTACGGCAGAGCTCCAGCTCTGCTCAGAGGCCCGATCTGGCCGAGTTCCTGGCCTGAGGCTGCTCTGCCCTGGGCGAGCCTTGCCCAGACTTGCCTCGCTGCTAGGCTTCCTGCCCAGGAAGGAGCAGGCTGCGCGAGACTGGGAGACGCTCCTGGCGCCTTCCTGGCCTCAGCTCCACGCCTGCCTTGCCTTTGCACCTAGTCCCCAGGCGTCCTTGCGGAGGGCTTCGGGGCCGGTGGGTTGCACGCTGCCAAGCCCTCCAGCCGTGAGAGCTCTGTCATAGGGAAGGGAATGGCAACTGCAGGGCTCCTCCAGCGGTCGCTTGGCCGCCCAGACTCAGCACGGCACGGAGAGCACCAGGCTCCCAGGGCTCCTGGCTGTGGTCTGCAGCCCCACACACCCGGAGGCTGACTCCGTGAGCGCCCAGAAGCTGCCTGACAGACGTCATTTCCCTAGTGCTCTCCTAACCAGCAGAGACGTGTGCAGGCGGCTGGGGCCTGCCCCTGCCTGTCTGGGCGGCCGCCCACAGCCTCAGCTCAGGGGAAGCAGCCCCTGTGCCAAGACTTGCAGGAGGCGCGGGGCGTCCCTGCCGGGAAGCCAAGTGCACAGTGCGCTTGCAAGCGAGCCTCCTTGGGAAGAGTCGAGGGAGCCAAGCCGCGTGCAGCTGCCATCCCTGCTTGGGCGGAGCCGAGTGTGCCTCCAGTACGGCAGAGCCCCAGCTCTGCTCAGAGGCCGGATCTAGTCAAGGTCCTTGCGCGAGGCTGCTCTGCCCTGTGCGAGACTTGCCCAGGCTTGCCTCGCTTCTAGGCTTCCTGCCCAGGAAGGAGCAGGCTGTGCGATGCTGTGAGAGGCCACTGGCGCCTTCCTGGCCTCAGCTCCACTCCTGCCTTGCCTCTGCATCTAGGCCCCAGGCGTCCTTGGGGAAGGGTGAGGAGCCGGTGGCTTGCACACTGCCAAGCCCTCCAGCAGTGAGGCCTCTATTAGAGGGGAGGGGAGGGCAAGGGCAGGGCTCCTCCAGCGGTTGCTTGGCCGCCCAGACTCAGCGCCGCACGGAGAGCACAAGGCTCACAGCTCCCCTGGCTGTGGTCTGCAGCCCCACACACCCGGAGGCTGACTCCGTGGGCGCCCAGAAGTTGCCCGACAGACGACATTTCCCTAGCGCTCTCCTCCCCAGCCGAGACGTGTGCGGGTGGTGGGGCCTGCCCCTGCGTGTCTGTTCTCCCGCTGGCAGCCCCAGCTCAAGGGAAGCAGCCCCTGAGCCAAGACCTGTAGGAGGCGCGGGGCGCCCCCGCCTGGAAGCCTAGTGCACAGCATGCGGGAAGCGAGCCTCCTTGGGGGAAGAGGAGGCAGCCCAGCTGCCTGCGGCTGCAATCACTTCTTGGGCGGAGCCCAGTGAGCCTCCAGTACGGCAGAGCTCCAGCTCTGCTCAGAGGCCCGATCTGGCCGAGTTCCTGGCCTGAGGCTGCTCTGCCCTGGGCGAGCCTTGCCCAGACTTGCCTCGCTGCTAGGCTTCCTGCCCAGGAAGGAGCAGGCTGCGCGAGACTGGGAGACGCTCCTGGCGCCTTCCTGGCCTCAGCTCCACGCCTGCCTTGCCTTTGCACCTAGTCCCCAGGCGTCCTTGCGGAGGGCTTCGGGGCCGGTGGGTTGCACGCTGCCAAGCCCTCCAGCCGTGAGAGCTCTGTCATAGGGAAGGGAATGGCAACTGCAGGGCTCCTCCAGCGGTCGCTTGGCCGCCCAGACTCAGCACGGCACGGAGAGCACCAGGCTCCCAGGGCTCCTGGCTGTGGTCTGCAGCCCCACACACCCGGAGGCTGACTCCGTGAGCGCCCAGAAGCTGCCTGACAGACGTCATTTCCCTAGTGCTCTCCTAACCAGCAGAGACGTGTGCAGGCGGCTGGGGCCTGCCCCTGCCTGTCTGGGCGGCCGCCCACAGCCTCAGCTCAGGGGAAGCAGCCCCTGTGCCAAGACTTGCAGGAGGCGCGGGGCGTCCCTGCCGGGAAGCCAAGTGCACAGTGCGCTTGCAAGCGAGCCTCCTTGGGAAGAGTCGAGGGAGCCAAGCCGCGTGCAGCTGCCATCCCTGCTTGGGCGGAGCCGAGTGTGCCTCCAGTACGGCAGAGCCCCAGCTCTGCTCAGAGGCCGGATCTAGTCAAGGTCCTTGCGCGAGGCTGCTCTGCCCTGTGCGAGACTCGCCCAGGCTTGCCTCGCTTCTAGGCTTCCTGCCCAGGAAGGAGCCGGCTGTGCGATGCTGGGAGAGGCCACTGGCGCCTTCCTGGCCTCAGCTCCACTCCTGCCTTGCCTCTGCATCTAGGCCCCAGGCGTCCTTGGGGAAGGCTTAGGAGCCGGTGGCTTGCACACTGCCAAGCCCTCCAGCAGTGAGGCCTCTATTAGAGGGGAGGGGAGGGCAAGGGCAGGGCTCCTCCAGCGGTTGCTTGGCCGCCCAGACTCAGCGCCGCACGGAGAGCACAAGGCTCACAGCTCCCCTGGCTGTGGTCTGCAGCCCCACACACCCGGAGGCTGACTCCGTGGGCGCCCAGAAGTTGCCCGACAGACGTCATTTCCCTAGCGCTCTCCTCCCCAGCCGAGACGTGTGCGGCTGGTGGGGCCTGCCCCTGCGTGTCTGGGCTCCCGCTGGCAGCCCCAGCTCAAGGGAAGCAGCCCCTGAGCCAAGACCTGTAGGAGGCGCGGGGCGCCCCCGCCTGGAAGCCTAGTGCACAGCATGCGGGAAGCGAGCCTCCTTGGGGGAAGAGGAGGCAGCCCAGCTGCGTGCGGCTGCAATCCCTTCTTGGGCGGAGCCCAGTGAGCCTCCAGTACGGCAGAGCTCCAGCTCTGCTCAGAGGCCCGATCTGGCCGAGTTCCTGGCCTGAGGCTGCTCTGCCCTGGGCGAGCCTTGCCCAGACTTGCCTCGCTGCTAGGCTTCCTGCCCAGGAAGGAGCAGGCTGCGCGAGACTGGGAGACGCTCCTGGCGCCTTCCTGGCCTCAGCTCCACGCCTGCCTTGCCTTTGCACCTAGTCCCCAGGCGTCCTTGCGGAGGGCTTCGGGGCCGGTGGGTTGCACGCTGCCAAGCCCTCCAGCCGTGAGAGCTCTGTCATAGGGAAGGGAATGGCAACTGCAGGGCTCCTCCAGCGGTCGCTTGGCCGCCCAGACTCAGCACGGCACGGAGAGCACCAGGCTCCCAGGGCTCCTGGCTGTGGTCTGCAGCCCCACACACCCGGAGGCTGACTCCGTGAGCGCCCAGAAGCTGCCTGACAGACGTCATTTCCCTAGTGCTCTCCTAACCAGCAGAGACGTGTGCAGGCGGCTGGGGCCTGCCCCTGCCTGTCTGGGCGGCCGCCCACAGCCTCAGCTCAGGGGAAGCAGCCCCTGTGCCAAGACTTGCAGGAGGCGCGGGGCGTCCCTGCCGGGAAGCCAAGTGCACAGTGCGCTTGCAAGCGAGCCTCCTTGGGAAGAGTCGAGGGAGCCAAGCCGCGTGCAGCTGCCATCCCTGCTTGGGCGGAGCCGAGTGTGCCTCCAGTACGGCAGAGCCCCAGCTCTGCTCAGAGGCCGGATCTAGTCAAGGTCCTTGCGCGAGGCTGCTCTGCCCTGTGCGAGACTCGCCCAGGCTTGCCTCGCTTCTAGGCTTCCTGCCCAGGAAGGAGCCGGCTGTGCGATGCTGGGAGAGGCCACTGGCGCCTTCCTGGCCTCAGCTCCACTCCTGCCTTGCCTCTGCATCTAGGCCCCAGGCGTCCTTGGGGAAGGCTTAGGAGCCGGTGGCTTGCACACTGCCAAGCCCTCCAGCAGTGAGGCCTCTATTAGAGGGGAGGGGAGGGCAAGGGCAGGGCTCCTCCAGCGGTTGCTTGGCCGCCCAGACTCAGCGCCGCACGGAGAGCACAAGGCTCACAGCTCCCCTGGCTGTGGTCTGCAGCCCCACACACCCGGAGGCTGACTCCGTGGGCGCCCAGAAGTTGCCCGACAGACGTCATTTCCCTAGCGCTCTCCTCCCCAGCCGAGACGTGTGCGGCTGGTGGGGCCTGCCCCTGCGTGTCTGGGCTCCCGCTGGCAGCCCCAGCTCAAGGGAAGCAGCCCCTGAGCCAAGACCTGTAGGAGGCGCGGGGCGCCCCCGCCTGGAAGCCTAGTGCACAGCATGCGGGAAGCGAGCCTCCTTGGGGGAAGAGGAGGCAGCCCAGCTGCGTGCGGCTGCAATCCCTTCTTGGGCGGAGCCCAGTGAGCCTCCAGTACGGCAGAGCTCCAGCTCTGCTCAGAGGCCCGATCTGGCCGAGTTCCTGGCCTGAGGCTGCTCTGCCCTGGGCGAGCCTTGCCCAGACTTGCCTCGCTGCTAGGCTTCCTGCCCAGGAAGGAGCAGGCTGCGCGAGACTGGGAGACGCTCCTGGCGCCTTCCTGGCCTCAGCTCCACGCCTGCCTTGCCTTTGCACCTAGTCCCCAGGCGTCCTTGCGGAGGGCTTCGGGGCCGGTGGGTTGCACGCCGCCAAGCCCTCCAGCCGTGAGAGCTCTGTCATAGGGAAGGGAATGGCAACTGCAGGGCTCCTCCAGCGGTCGCTTGGCCCCCCAGACTCAGCACGGCACGGAGAGCACCAGGCTCCCAGGGCTCCTGGCTGTGGTCTGCAGCCCCACACACCCGGAGGCTGACTCCGTGAGCGCCCAGAAGCTGCCTGACAGACGTCATTTCCCTAGTGCTCTCCTAACCAGCAGAGACGTGTGCAGGCGGCTGGGGCCTGCCCCTGCCTGTCTGGGCGGCCGCCCACAGCCTCAGCTCAGGGGAAGCAGCCCCTGTGCCAAGACTTGCAGGAGGCGCGGGGCGTCCCTGCCGGGAAGCCAAGTGCACGGTGCGCTTGCAAGCGAGCCTCCTTGGGAAGAGTCGAGGGAGCCAAGCCGCGTGCAGCTGCCATCCCTGCTTGGGCGGAGCCGAGTGTGCCTCCAGTACGGCAGAGCCCCAGCTCTGCTCAGAGGCCGGATCTAGTCAAGGTCCTTGCGCGAGGCTGCTCTGCCCTGTGCGAGACTCGCCCAGGCTTGCCTCGCTTCTAGGCTTCCTGCCCAGGAAGGAGCCGGCTGTGCGATGCTGGGAGAGGCCACTGGCGCCTTCCTGGCCTCAGCTCCACTCCTGCCTTGCCTCTGCATCTAGGCCCCAGGCGACCTTGGGGAAGGCTTAGGAGCCGGTGGCTTGCACACTGCCAAGCCCTCCAGCAGTGAGGCCTCTATTAGAGGGGAGGGGAGGGCAAGGGCAGGGCTCCTCCAGCGGTTGCTTGGCCGCCCAGACTCAGCGCCGCACGGAGAGCACAAGGCTCACAGCTCCCCTGGCTGTGGTCTGCAGCCCCACACACCCGGAGGCTGACTCCGTGGGCGCCCAGAAGTTGCCCGACAGACGTCATTTCCCTAGCGCTCTCCTCCCCAGCCGAGACGTGTGCGGGTGGTGGGGCCTGCCCCTGCGTGTCTGGGCTCCCGCTGGCAGCCCCAGCTCAAGGGAAGCAGCCCCTGAGCCAAGACCTGTAGGAGGCGCGGGGCGCCCCCGCCTGGAAGCCTAGTGCACAGCATGCGGGAAGCGAGCCTCCTTGGGGGAAGAGGAGGCAGCCCAGCTGCGTGCGGCTGCAATCCCTTCTTGGGCGGAGCCCAGTGAGCCTCCAGTACGGCAGAGCTCCAGCTCTGCTCAGAGGCCCGATCTGGCCGAGTTCCTGGCCTGAGGCTGCTCTGCCCTGGGCGAGCCTTGCCCAGACTTGCCTCGCTGCTAGGCTTCCTGCCCAGGAAGGAGCAGGCTGCGCGAGACTGGGAGACGCTCCTGGCGCCTTCCTGGCCTCAGCTCCACGCCTGCCTTGCCTTTGCACCTAGTCCCCAGGCGTCCTTGCGGAGGGCTTCGGGGCCGGTGGGTTGCACGCTGCCAAGCCCTCCAGCCGTGAGAGCTCTGTCATAGGGAAGGGAATGGCAACTGCAGGGCTCCTCCAGCGGTCGCTTGGCCGCCCAGACTCAGCACGGCACGGAGAGCACCAGGCTCCCAGGGCTCCTGGCTGTGGTCTGCAGCCCCACACACCCGGAGGCTGACTCCGTGAGCGCCCAGAAGCTGCCTGACAGACGTCATTTCCCTAGTGCTCTCCTAACCAGCAGAGACGTGTGCAGGCGGCTGGGGCCTGCCCCTGCCTGTCTGGGCGGCCGCCCACAGCCTCAGCTCAGGGGAAGCAGCCCCTGTGCCAAGACTTGCAGGAGGCGCGGGGCGTCCCTGCCTGGAAGCCAAGTGCACAGTGCGCTTGCAAGCGAGCCTCCTTGGGAAGAGTCGAGGGAGCCAAGCCGCGTGCAGCTGCCATCCCTGCTTGGGCGGAGCCGAGTGTGCCTCCAGTACGGCAGAGCCCCAGCTCTGCTCAGAGGCCGGATCTAGTCAAGGTCCTTGCGCGAGGCTGCTCTGCCCTGTGCGAGACTCGCCCAGGCTTGCCTCGCTTCTAGGCTTCCTGCCCAGGAAGGAGCCGGCTGTGCGATGCTGGGAGAGGCCACTGGCGCCTTCCTGGCCTCAGCTCCACTCCTGCCTTGCCTCTGCATCTAGGCCGCAGGCGTCCTTGGGGAAGGCTTAGGAGCCGGTGGCTTGCACACTGCCAAGCCCTCCAGCAGTGAGGCCTCTATTAGAGGGGAGGGGAGGGCAAGGGCAGGGCTCCTCCAGCGGTTGCTTGGCCGCCCAGACTCAGCGCCGCACGGAGAGCACAAGGCTCACAGCTCCCCTGGCTGTGGTCTGCAGCCCCACACACCCGGAGGCTGACTCCGTGGGCGCCCAGAAGTTGCCCGACAGACGTCATTTCCCTAGCGCTCTCCTCCCCAGCCGAGACGTGTGCGGGTGGTGGGGCCTGCCCCTGCGTGTCTGGGCTCCCGCTGGCAGCCCCAGCTCAAGGGAAGCAGCCCCTGAGCCAAGACCTGTAGGAGGCGCGGGGCGCCCCCGCCTGGAAGCCTAGTGCACAGCATGCGGGAAGCGAGCCTCCTTGGGGGAAGAGGAGGCAGCCCAGCTGCGTGCGGCTGCAATCCCTTCTTGGGCGGAGCCCAGTGAGCCTCCAGTACGGCAGAGCTCCAGCTCTGCTCAGAGGCCCGATCTGGCCGAGTTCCTGGCCTGAGGCTGCTCTGCCCTGGGCGAGCCTTGCCCAGACTTGCCTCGCTGCTAGGCTTCCTGCCCAGGAAGGAGCAGGCTGCGCGAGACTGGGAGACGCTCCTGGCGCCTTCCTGGCCTCAGCTCCACGCCTGCCTTGCCTTTGCACCTAGTCCCCAGGCGTCCTTGCGGAGGGCTTCGGGGCCGGTGGGTTGCACGCTGCCAAGCCCTCCAGCCGTGAGAGCTCTGTCATAGGGAAGGGAATGGCAACTGCAGGGCTCCTCCAGCGGTCGCTTGGCCGCCCAGACTCAGCACGGCACGGAGAGCACCAGGCTCCCAGGGCTCCTGGCTGTGGTCTGCAGCCCCACACACCCGGAGGCTGACTCCGTGAGCGCCCAGAAGCTGCCTGACAGACGTCATTTCCCTAGTGCTCTCCTAACCAGCAGAGACGTGTGCAGGCGGCTGGGGCCTGCCCCTGCCTGTCTGGGCGGCCGCCCACAGCCTCAGCTCAGGGGAAGCAGCCCCTGTGCCAAGACTTGCAGGAGGCGCGGGGCGTCCCTGCCGGGAAGCCAAGTGCACAGTGCGCTTGCAAGCGAGCCTCCTTGGGAAGAGTCGAGGGAGCCAAGCCGCGTGCAGCTGCCATCCCTGCTTGGGCGGAGCCGAGTGTGCCTCCAGTACGGCAGAGCCCCAGCTCTGCTCAGAGGCCGGATCTAGTCAAGGTCCTTGCGCGAGGCTGCTCTGCCCTGTGCGAGACTCGCCCAGGCTTGCCTCGCTTCTAGGCTTCCTGCCCAGGAAGGAGCCGGCTGTGCGATGCTGGGAGAGGCCACTGGCGCCTTCCTGGCCTCAGCTCCACTCCTGCCTTGCCTCTGCATCTAGGCCCCAGGCGTCCTTGGGGAAGGCTTAGGAGCCGGTGGCTTGCACACTGCCAAGCCCTCCAGCAGTGAGGCCTCTATTAGAGGGGAGGGGCGGGCAAGGGCAGGGCTCCTCCAGCGGTTGCTTGGCCGCCCAGACTCAGCGCCGCACGGAGAGCACAAGGCTCACAGCTCCCCTGGCTGTGGTCTGCAGCCCCACACACCCGGAGGCTGACTCCGTGGGCGCCCAGAAGTTGCCCGACAGACGTCATTTCCCTAGCGCTCTCCTCCCCAGCCGAGACGTGTGCGGCTGGTGGGGCCTGCCCCTGCGTGTCTGGGCTCCCGCTGGCAGCCCCAGCTCAAGGGAAGCAGCCCCTGAGCCAAGACCTGTAGGAGGCGCGGGGCGCCCCCGCCTGGAAGCCTAGTGCACAGCATGCGGGAAGCGAGCCTCCTTGGGGGAAGAGGAGGCAGCCCAGCTGCGTGCGGCTGCAATCCCTTCTTGGGCGGAGCCCAGTGAGCCTCCAGTACGGCAGAGCTCCAGCTCTGCTCAGAGGCCCGATCTGGCCGAGTTCCTGGCCTGAGGCTGCTCTGCCCTGGGCGAGCCTTGCCCAGACTTGCCTCGCTGCTAGGCTTCCTGCCCAGGAAGGAGCAGGCTGCGCGAGACTGGGAGACGCTCCTGGCGCCTTCCTGGCCTCAGCTCCACGCCTGCCTTGCCTTTGCACCTAGTCCCCAGGCGTCCTTGCGGAGGGCTTCGGGGCCGGTGGGTTGCACGCTGCCAAGCCCTCCAGCCGTGAGAGCTCTGTCATAGGGAAGGGAATGGCAACTGCAGGGCTCCTCCAGCGGTCGCTTGGCCGCCCAGACTCAGCACGGCACGGAGAGCACCAGGCTCCCAGGGCTCCTGGCTGTGGTCTGCAGCCCCACACACCCGGAGGCTGACTCCGTGAGCGCCCAGAAGCTGCCTGACAGACGTCATTTCCCTAGTGCTCTCCTAACCAGCAGAGACGTGTGCAGGCGGCTGGGGCCTGCCCCTGCCTGTCTGGGCGGCCGCCCACAGCCTCAGCTCAGGGGAAGCAGCCCCTGTGCCAAGACTTGCAGGAGGCGCGGGGCGTCCCTGCCGGGAAGCCAAGTGCACAGTGCGCTTGCAAGCGAGCCTCCTTGGGAAGAGTCGAGGGAGCCAAGCCGCGTGCAGCTGCCATCCCTGCTTGGGCGGAGCCGAGTGTGCCTCCAGTACGGCAGAGCCCCAGCTCTGCTCAGAGGCCGGATCTAGTCAAGGTCCTTGCGCGAGGCTGCTCTGCCCTGTGCGAGACTCGCCCAGGCTTGCCTCGCTTCTAGGCTTCCTGCCCAGGAAGGAGCCGGCTGTGCGATGCTGGGAGAGGCCACTGGCGCCTTCCTGGCCTCAGCTCCACTCCTGCCTTGCCTCTGCATCTAGGCCCCAGGCGTCCTTGGGGAAGGCTTAGGAGCCGGTGGCTTGCACACTGCCAAGCCCTCCAGCAGTGAGGCCTCTATTAGAGGGGAGGGGAGGGCAAGGGCAGGGCTCCTCCAGCGGTTGCTTGGCCGCCCAGACTCAGCGCCGCACGGAGAGCACAAGGCTCACAGCTCCCCTGGCTGTGGTCTGCAGCCCCACACACCCGGAGGCTGACTCCGTGGGCGCCCAGAAGTTGCCCGACAGACGTCATTTCCCTAGCGCTCTCCTCCCCAGCCGAGACGTGTGCGGCTGGTGGGGCCTGCCCCTGCGTGTCTGGGCTCCCGCTGGCAGCCCCAGCTCAAGGGAAGCAGCCCCTGAGCCAAGACCTGTAGGAGGCGCGGGGCGCCCCCGCCTGGAAGCCTAGTGCACAGCATGCGGGAAGCGAGCCTCCTTGGGGGAAGAGGAGGCAGCCCAGCTGCGTGCGGCTGCAATCCCTTCTTGGGCGGAGCCCAGTGAGCCTCCAGTACGGCAGAGCTCCAGCTCTGCTCAGAGGCCCGATCTGGCCGAGTTCCTGGCCTGAGGCTGCTCTGCCCTGGGCGAGCCTTGCCCAGACTTGCCTCGCTGCTAGGCTTCCTGCCCAGGAAGGAGCAGGCTGCGCGAGACTGGGAGACGCTCCTGGCGCCTTCCTGGCCTCAGCTCCACGCCTGCCTTGCCTTTGCACCTAGTCCCCAGGCGTCCTTGCGGAGGGCTTCGGGGCCGGTGGGTTGCACGCCGCCAAGCCCTCCAGCCGTGAGAGCTCTGTCATAGGGAAGGGAATGGCAACTGCAGGGCTCCTCCAGCGGTCGCTTGGCCCCCCAGACTCAGCACGGCACGGAGAGCACCAGGCTCCCAGGGCTCCTGGCTGTGGTCTGCAGCCCCACACACCCGGAGGCTGACTCCGTGAGCGCCCAGAAGCTGCCTGACAGACGTCATTTCCCTAGTGCTCTCCTAACCAGCAGAGACGTGTGCAGGCGGCTGGGGCCTGCCCCTGCCTGTCTGGGCGGCCGCCCACAGCCTCAGCTCAGGGGAAGCAGCCCCTGTGCCAAGACTTGCAGGAGGCGCGGGGCGTCCCTGCCGGGAAGCCAAGTGCACGGTGCGCTTGCAAGCGAGCCTCCTTGGGAAGAGTCGAGGGAGCCAAGCCGCGTGCAGCTGCCATCCCTGCTTGGGCGGAGCCGAGTGTGCCTCCAGTACGGCAGAGCCCCAGCTCTGCTCAGAGGCCGGATCTAGTCAAGGTCCTTGCGCGAGGCTGCTCTGCCCTGTGCGAGACTCGCCCAGGCTTGCCTCGCTTCTAGGCTTCCTGCCCAGGAAGGAGCCGGCTGTGCGATGCTGGGAGAGGCCACTGGCGCCTTCCTGGCCTCAGCTCCACTCCTGCCTTGCCTCTGCATCTAGGCCCCAGGCGACCTTGGGGAAGGCTTAGGAGCCGGTGGCTTGCACACTGCCAAGCCCTCCAGCAGTGAGGCCTCTATTAGAGGGGAGGGGAGGGCAAGGGCAGGGCTCCTCCAGCGGTTGCTTGGCCGCCCAGACTCAGCGCCGCACGGAGAGCACAAGGCTCACAGCTCCCCTGGCTGTGGTCTGCAGCCCCACACACCCGGAGGCTGACTCCGTGGGCGCCCAGAAGTTGCCCGACAGACGTCATTTCCCTAGCGCTCTCCTCCCCAGCCGAGACGTGTGCGGGTGGTGGGGCCTGCCCCTGCGTGTCTGGGCTCCCGCTGGCAGCCCCAGCTCAAGGGAAGCAGCCCCTGAGCCAAGACCTGTAGGAGGCGCGGGGCGCCCCCGCCTGGAAGCCTAGTGCACAGCATGCGGGAAGCGAGCCTCCTTGGGGGAAGAGGAGGCAGCCCAGCTGCGTGCGGCTGCAATCCCTTCTTGGGCGGAGCCCAGTGAGCCTCCAGTACGGCAGAGCTCCAGCTCTGCTCAGAGGCCCGATCTGGCCGAGTTCCTGGCCTGAGGCTGCTCTGCCCTGGGCGAGCCTTGCCCAGACTTGCCTCGCTGCTAGGCTTCCTGCCCAGGAAGGAGCAGGCTGCGCGAGACTGGGAGACGCTCCTGGCGCCTTCCTGGCCTCAGCTCCACGCCTGCCTTGCCTTTGCACCTAGTCCCCAGGCGTCCTTGCGGAGGGCTTCGGGGCCGGTGGGTTGCACGCTGCCAAGCCCTCCAGCCGTGAGAGCTCTGTCATAGGGAAGGGAATGGCAACTGCAGGGCTCCTCCAGCGGTCGCTTGGCCGCCCAGACTCAGCACGGCACGGAGAGCACCAGGCTCCCAGGGCTCCTGGCTGTGGTCTGCAGCCCCACACACCCGGAGGCTGACTCCGTGAGCGCCCAGAAGCTGCCTGACAGACGTCATTTCCCTAGTGCTCTCCTAACCAGCAGAGACGTGTGCAGGCGGCTGGGGCCTGCCCCTGCCTGTCTGGGCGGCCGCCCACAGCCTCAGCTCAGGGGAAGCAGCCCCTGTGCCAAGACTTGCAGGAGGCGCGGGGCGTCCCTGCCTGGAAGCCAAGTGCACAGTGCGCTTGCAAGCGAGCCTCCTTGGGAAGAGTCGAGGGAGCCAAGCCGCGTGCAGCTGCCATCCCTGCTTGGGCGGAGCCGAGTGTGCCTCCAGTACGGCAGAGCCCCAGCTCTGCTCAGAGGCCGGATCTAGTCAAGGTCCTTGCGCGAGGCTGCTCTGCCCTGTGCGAGACTCGCCCAGGCTTGCCTCGCTTCTAGGCTTCCTGCCCAGGAAGGAGCCGGCTGTGCGATGCTGGGAGAGGCCACTGGCGCCTTCCTGGCCTCAGCTCCACTCCTGCCTTGCCTCTGCATCTAGGCCGCAGGCGTCCTTGGGGAAGGCTTAGGAGCCGGTGGCTTGCACACTGCCAAGCCCTCCAGCAGTGAGGCCTCTATTAGAGGGGAGGGGAGGGCAAGGGCAGGGCTCCTCCAGCGGTTGCTTGGCCGCCCAGACTCAGCGCCGCACGGAGAGCACAAGGCTCACAGCTCCCCTGGCTGTGGTCTGCAGCCCCACACACCCGGAGGCTGACTCCGTGGGCGCCCAGAAGTTGCCCGACAGACGTCATTTCCCTAGCGCTCTCCTCCCCAGCCGAGACGTGTGCGGGTGGTGGGGCCTGCCCCTGCGTGTCTGGGCTCCCGCTGGCAGCCCCAGCTCAAGGGAAGCAGCCCCTGAGCCAAGACCTGTAGGAGGCGCGGGGCGCCCCCGCCTGGAAGCCTAGTGCACAGCATGCGGGAAGCGAGCCTCCTTGGGGGAAGAGGAGGCAGCCCAGCTGCGTGCGGCTGCAATCCCTTCTTGGGCGGAGCCCAGTGAGCCTCCAGTACGGCAGAGCTCCAGCTCTGCTCAGAGGCCCGATCTGGCCGAGTTCCTGGCCTGAGGCTGCTCTGCCCTGGGCGAGCCTTGCCCAGACTTGCCTCGCTGCTAGGCTTCCTGCCCAGGAAGGAGCAGGCTGCGCGAGACTGGGAGACGCTCCTGGCGCCTTCCTGGCCTCAGCTCCACGCCTGCCTTGCCTTTGCACCTAGTCCCCAGGCGTCCTTGCGGAGGGCTTCGGGGCCGGTGGGTTGCACGCTGCCAAGCCCTCCAGCCGTGAGAGCTCTGTCATAGGGAAGGGAATGGCAACTGCAGGGCTCCTCCAGCGGTCGCTTGGCCGCCCAGACTCAGCACGGCACGGAGAGCACCAGGCTCCCAGGGCTCCTGGCTGTGGTCTGCAGCCCCACACACCCGGAGGCTGACTCCGTGAGCGCCCAGAAGCTGCCTGACAGACGTCATTTCCCTAGTGCTCTCCTAACCAGCAGAGACGTGTGCAGGCGGCTGGGGCCTGCCCCTGCCTGTCTGGGCGGCCGCCCACAGCCTCAGCTCAGGGGAAGCAGCCCCTGTGCCAAGACTTGCAGGAGGCGCGGGGCGTCCCTGCCGGGAAGCCAAGTGCACAGTGCGCTTGCAAGCGAGCCTCCTTGGGAAGAGTCGAGGGAGCCAAGCCGCGTGCAGCTGCCATCCCTGCTTGGGCGGAGCCGAGTGTGCCTCCAGTACGGCAGAGCCCCAGCTCTGCTCAGAGGCCGGATCTAGTCAAGGTCCTTGCGCGAGGCTGCTCTGCCCTGTGCGAGACTCGCCCAGGCTTGCCTCGCTTCTAGGCTTCCTGCCCAGGAAGGAGCCGGCTGTGCGATGCTGGGAGAGGCCACTGGCGCCTTCCTGGCCTCAGCTCCACTCCTGCCTTGCCTCTGCATCTAGGCCCCAGGCGTCCTTGGGGAAGGCTTAGGAGCCGGTGGCTTGCACACTGCCAAGCCCTCCAGCAGTGAGGCCTCTATTAGAGGGGAGGGGAGGGCAAGGGCAGGGCTCCTCCAGCGGTTGCTTGGCCGCCCAGACTCAGCGCCGCACGGAGAGCACAAGGCTCACAGCTCCCCTGGCTGTGGTCTGCAGCCCCACACACCCGGAGGCTGACTCCGTGGGCGCCCAGAAGTTGCCCGACAGACGTCATTTCCCTAGCGCTCTCCTCCCCAGCCGAGACGTGTGCGGCTGGTGGGGCCTGCCCCTGCGTGTCTGGGCTCCCGCTGGCAGCCCCAGCTCAAGGGAAGCAGCCCCTGAGCCAAGACCTGTAGGAGGCGCGGGGCGCCCCCGCCTGGAAGCCTAGTGCACAGCATGCGGGAAGCGAGCCTCCTTGGGGGAAGAGGAGGCAGCCCAGCTGCGTGCGGCTGCAATCCCTTCTTGGGCGGAGCCCAGTGAGCCTCCAGTACGGCAGAGCTCCAGCTCTGCTCAGAGGCCCGATCTGGCCGAGTTCCTGGCCTGAGGCTGCTCTGCCCTGGGCGAGCCTTGCCCAGACTTGCCTCGCTGCTAGGCTTCCTGCCCAGGAAGGAGCAGGCTGCGCGAGACTGGGAGACGCTCCTGGCGCCTTCCTGGCCTCAGCTCCACGCCTGCCTTGCCTTTGCACCTAGTCCCCAGGCGTCCTTGCGGAGGGCTTCGGGGCCGGTGGGTTGCACGCCGCCAAGCCCTCCAGCCGTGAGAGCTCTGTCATAGGGAAGGGAATGGCAACTGCAGGGCTCCTCCAGCGGTCGCTTGGCCCCCCAGACTCAGCACGGCACGGAGAGCACCAGGCTCCCAGGGCTCCTGGCTGTGGTCTGCAGCCCCACACACCCGGAGGCTGACTCCGTGAGCGCCCAGAAGCTGCCTGACAGACGTCATTTCCCTAGTGCTCTCCTAACCAGCAGAGACGTGTGCAGGCGGCTGGGGCCTGCCCCTGCCTGTCTGGGCGGCCGCCCACAGCCTCAGCTCAGGGGAAGCAGCCCCTGTGCCAAGACTTGCAGGAGGCGCGGGGCGTCCCTGCCGGGAAGCCAAGTGCACGGTGCGCTTGCAAGCGAGCCTCCTTGGGAAGAGTCGAGGGAGCCAAGCCGCGTGCAGCTGCCATCCCTGCTTGGGCGGAGCCGAGTGTGCCTCCAGTACGGCAGAGCCCCAGCTCTGCTCAGAGGCCGGATCTAGTCAAGGTCCTTGCGCGAGGCTGCTCTGCCCTGTGCGAGACTCGCCCAGGCTTGCCTCGCTTCTAGGCTTCCTGCCCAGGAAGGAGCCGGCTGTGCGATGCTGGGAGAGGCCACTGGCGCCTTCCTGGCCTCAGCTCCACTCCTGCCTTGCCTCTGCATCTAGGCCCCAGGCGACCTTGGGGAAGGCTTAGGAGCCGGTGGCTTGCACACTGCCAAGCCCTCCAGCAGTGAGGCCTCTATTAGAGGGGAGGGGAGGGCAAGGGCAGGGCTCCTCCAGCGGTTGCTTGGCCGCCCAGACTCAGCGCCGCACGGAGAGCACAAGGCTCACAGCTCCCCTGGCTGTGGTCTGCAGCCCCACACACCCGGAGGCTGACTCCGTGGGCGCCCAGAAGTTGCCCGACAGACGTCATTTCCCTAGCGCTCTCCTCCCCAGCCGAGACGTGTGCGGGTGGTGGGGCCTGCCCCTGCGTGTCTGGGCTCCCGCTGGCAGCCCCAGCTCAAGGGAAGCAGCCCCTGAGCCAAGACCTGTAGGAGGCGCGGGGCGCCCCCGCCTGGAAGCCTAGTGCACAGCATGCGGGAAGCGAGCCTCCTTGGGGGAAGAGGAGGCAGCCCAGCTGCGTGCGGCTGCAATCCCTTCTTGGGCGGAGCCCAGTGAGCCTCCAGTACGGCAGAGCTCCAGCTCTGCTCAGAGGCCCGATCTGGCCGAGTTCCTGGCCTGAGGCTGCTCTGCCCTGGGCGAGCCTTGCCCAGACTTGCCTCGCTGCTAGGCTTCCTGCCCAGGAAGGAGCAGGCTGCGCGAGACTGGGAGACGCTCCTGGCGCCTTCCTGGCCTCAGCTCCACGCCTGCCTTGCCTTTGCACCTAGTCCCCAGGCGTCCTTGCGGAGGGCTTCGGGGCCGGTGGGTTGCACGCTGCCAAGCCCTCCAGCCGTGAGAGCTCTGTCATAGGGAAGGGAATGGCAACTGCAGGGCTCCTCCAGCGGTCGCTTGGCCGCCCAGACTCAGCACGGCACGGAGAGCACCAGGCTCCCAGGGCTCCTGGCTGTGGTCTGCAGCCCCACACACCCGGAGGCTGACTCCGTGAGCGCCCAGAAGCTGCCTGACAGACGTCATTTCCCTAGTGCTCTCCTAACCAGCAGAGACGTGTGCAGGCGGCTGGGGCCTGCCCCTGCCTGTCTGGGCGGCCGCCCACAGCCTCAGCTCAGGGGAAGCAGCCCCTGTGCCAAGACTTGCAGGAGGCGCGGGGCGTCCCTGCCTGGAAGCCAAGTGCACAGTGCGCTTGCAAGCGAGCCTCCTTGGGAAGAGTCGAGGGAGCCAAGCCGCGTGCAGCTGCCATCCCTGCTTGGGCGGAGCCGAGTGTGCCTCCAGTACGGCAGAGCCCCAGCTCTGCTCAGAGGCCGGATCTAGTCAAGGTCCTTGCGCGAGGCTGCTCTGCCCTGTGCGAGACTCGCCCAGGCTTGCCTCGCTTCTAGGCTTCCTGCCCAGGAAGGAGCCGGCTGTGCGATGCTGGGAGAGGCCACTGGCGCCTTCCTGGCCTCAGCTCCACTCCTGCCTTGCCTCTGCATCTAGGCCGCAGGCGTCCTTGGGGAAGGCTTAGGAGCCGGTGGCTTGCACACTGCCAAGCCCTCCAGCAGTGAGGCCTCTATTAGAGGGGAGGGGAGGGCAAGGGCAGGGCTCCTCCAGCGGTTGCTTGGCCGCCCAGACTCAGCGCCGCACGGAGAGCACAAGGCTCACAGCTCCCCTGGCTGTGGTCTGCAGCCCCACACACCCGGAGGCTGACTCCGTGGGCGCCCAGAAGTTGCCCGACAGACGTCATTTCCCTAGCGCTCTCCTCCCCAGCCGAGACGTGTGCGGGTGGTGGGGCCTGCCCCTGCGTGTCTGGGCTCCCGCTGGCAGCCCCAGCTCAAGGGAAGCAGCCCCTGAGCCAAGACCTGTAGGAGGCGCGGGGCGCCCCCGCCTGGAAGCCTAGTGCACAGCATGCGGGAAGCGAGCCTCCTTGGGGGAAGAGGAGGCAGCCCAGCTGCGTGCGGCTGCAATCCCTTCTTGGGCGGAGCCCAGTGAGCCTCCAGTACGGCAGAGCTCCAGCTCTGCTCAGAGGCCCGATCTGGCCGAGTTCCTGGCCTGAGGCTGCTCTGCCCTGGGCGAGCCTTGCCCAGACTTGCCTCGCTGCTAGGCTTCCTGCCCAGGAAGGAGCAGGCTGCGCGAGACTGGGAGACGCTCCTGGCGCCTTCCTGGCCTCAGCTCCACGCCTGCCTTGCCTTTGCACCTAGTCCCCAGGCGTCCTTGCGGAGGGCTTCGGGGCCGGTGGGTTGCACGCTGCCAAGCCCTCCAGCCGTGAGAGCTCTGTCATAGGGAAGGGAATGGCAACTGCAGGGCTCCTCCAGCGGTCGCTTGGCCGCCCAGACTCAGCACGGCACGGAGAGCACCAGGCTCCCAGGGCTCCTGGCTGTGGTCTGCAGCCCCACACACCCGGAGGCTGACTCCGTGAGCGCCCAGAAGCTGCCTGACAGACGTCATTTCCCTAGTGCTCTCCTAACCAGCAGAGACGTGTGCAGGCGGCTGGGGCCTGCCCCTGCCTGTCTGGGCGGCCGCCCACAGCCTCAGCTCAGGGGAAGCAGCCCCTGTGCCAAGACTTGCAGGAGGCGCGGGGCGTCCCTGCCGGGAAGCCAAGTGCACAGTGCGCTTGCAAGCGAGCCTCCTTGGGAAGAGTCGAGGGAGCCAAGCCGCGTGCAGCTGCCATCCCTGCTTGGGCGGAGCCGAGTGTGCCTCCAGTACGGCAGAGCCCCAGCTCTGCTCAGAGGCCGGATCTAGTCAAGGTCCTTGCGCGAGGCTGCTCTGCCCTGTGCGAGACTCGCCCAGGCTTGCCTCGCTTCTAGGCTTCCTGCCCAGGAAGGAGCCGGCTGTGCGATGCTGGGAGAGGCCACTGGCGCCTTCCTGGCCTCAGCTCCACTCCTGCCTTGCCTCTGCATCTAGGCCCCAGGCGTCCTTGGGGAAGGCTTAGGAGCCGGTGGCTTGCACACTGCCAAGCCCTCCAGCAGTGAGGCCTCTATTAGAGGGGAGGGGAGGGCAAGGGCAGGGCTCCTCCAGCGGTTGCTTGGCCGCCCAGACTCAGCGCCGCACGGAGAGCACAAGGCTCACAGCTCCCCTGGCTGTGGTCTGCAGCCCCACACACCCGGAGGCTGACTCCGTGGGCGCCCAGAAGTTGCCCGACAGACGTCATTTCCCTAGCGCTCTCCTCCCCAGCCGAGACGTGTGCGGCTGGTGGGGCCTGCCCCTGCGTGTCTGGGCTCCCGCTGGCAGCCCCAGCTCAAGGGAAGCAGCCCCTGAGCCAAGACCTGTAGGAGGCGCGGGGCGCCCCCGCCTGGAAGCCTAGTGCACAGCATGCGGGAAGCGAGCCTCCTTGGGGGAAGAGGAGGCAGCCCAGCTGCGTGCGGCTGCAATCCCTTCTTGGGCGGAGCCCAGTGAGCCTCCAGTACGGCAGAGCTCCAGCTCTGCTCAGAGGCCCGATCTGGCCGAGTTCCTGGCCTGAGGCTGCTCTGCCCTGGGCGAGCCTTGCCCAGACTTGCCTCGCTGCTAGGCTTCCTGCCCAGGAAGGAGCAGGCTGCGCGAGACTGGGAGACGCTCCTGGCGCCTTCCTGGCCTCAGCTCCACGCCTGCCTTGCCTTTGCACCTAGTCCCCAGGCGTCCTTGCGGAGGGCTTCGGGGCCGGTGGGTTGCACGCCGCCAAGCCCTCCAGCCGTGAGAGCTCTGTCATAGGGAAGGGAATGGCAACTGCAGGGCTCCTCCAGCGGTCGCTTGGCCGCCCAGACTCAGCACGGCACGGAGAGCACCAGGCTCCCAGGGCTCCTGGCTGTGGTCTGCAGCCCCACACACCCGGAGGCTGACTCCGTGAGCGCCCAGAAGCTGCCTGACAGACGTCATTTCCCTAGTGCTCTCCTAACCAGCAGAGACGTGTGCAGGCGGCTGGGGCCTGCCCCTGCCTGTCTGGGCGGCCGCCCACAGCCTCAGCTCAGGGGAAGCAGCCCCTGTGCCAAGACTTGCAGGAGGCGCGGGGCGTCCCTGCCGGGAAGCCAAGTGCACAGTGCGCTTGCAAGCGAGCCTCCTTGGGAAGAGTCGAGGGAGCCAAGCCGCGTGCAGCTGCCATCCCTGCTTGGGCGGAGCCGAGTGTGCCTCCAGTACGGCAGAGCCCCAGCTCTGCTCAGAGGCCGGATCTAGTCAAGGTCCTTGCGCGAGGCTGCTCTGCCCTGTGCGAGACTCGCCCAGGCTTGCCTCGCTTCTAGGCTTCCTGCCCAGGAAGGAGCCGGCTGTGCGATGCTGGGAGAGGCCACTGGCGCCTTCCTGGCCTCAGCTCCACTCCTGCCTTGCCTCTGCATCTAGGCCCCAGGCGTCCTTGGGGAAGGCTTAGGAGCCGGTGGCTTGCACACTGCCAAGCCCTCCAGCAGTGAGGCCTCTATTAGAGGGGAGGGGAGGGCAAGGGCAGGGCTCCTCCAGCGGTTGCTTGGCCGCCCAGACTCAGCGCCGCACGGAGAGCACAAGGCTCACAGCTCCCCTGGCTGTGGTCTGCAGCCCCACACACCCGGAGGCTGACTCCGTGGGCGCCCAGAAGTTGCCCGACAGACGTCATTTCCCTAGCGCTCTCCTCCCCAGCCGAGACGTGTGCGGCTGGTGGGGCCTGCCCCTGCGTGTCTGGGCTCCCGCTGGCAGCCCCAGCTCAAGGGAAGCAGCCCCTGAGCCAAGACCTGTAGGAGGCGCGGGGCGCCCCCGCCTGGAAGCCTAGTGCACAGCATGCGGGAAGCGAGC
This sequence comes from Budorcas taxicolor, assembly GCF_023091745.1. Classification (NCBI taxonomy): domain Eukaryota; kingdom Metazoa; phylum Chordata; class Mammalia; order Artiodactyla; family Bovidae; genus Budorcas; species Budorcas taxicolor. The sequence goes on along the minus strand of NW_026291608.1, from coordinate 40,795 downwards.
CTCCTTGGGGGAAGAGGAGGCAGCCCAGCTGCGTGCGGCTGCAATCCCTTCTTGGGCGGAGCCCAGTGAGCCTCCAGTACGGCAGAGCTCCAGCTCTGCTCAGAGGCCCGATCTGGCCGAGTTCCTGGCCTGAGGCTGCTCTGCCCTGGGCGAGCCTTGCCCAGACTTGCCTCGCTGCTAGGCTTCCTGCCCAGGAAGGAGCAGGCTGCGCGAGACTGGGAGACGCTCCTGGCGCCTTCCTGGCCTCAGCTCCACGCCTGCCTTGCCTTTGCACCTAGTCCCCAGGCGTCCTTGCGGAGGGCTTCGGGGCCGGTGGGTTGCACGCCGCCAAGCCCTCCAGCCGTGAGAGCTCTGTCATAGGGAAGGGAATGGCAACTGCAGGGCTCCTCCAGCGGTCGCTTGGCCCCCCAGACTCAGCACGGCACGGAGAGCACCAGGCTCCCAGGGCTCCTGGCTGTGGTCTGCAGCCCCACACACCCGGAGGCTGACTCCGTGAGCGCCCAGAAGCTGCCTGACAGACGTCATTTCCCTAGTGCTCTCCTAACCAGCAGAGACGTGTGCAGGCGGCTGGGGCCTGCCCCTGCCTGTCTGGGCGGCCGCCCACAGCCTCAGCTCAGGGGAAGCAGCCCCTGTGCCAAGACTTGCAGGAGGCGCGGGGCGTCCCTGCCGGGAAGCCAAGTGCACAGTGCGCTTGCAAGCGAGCCTCCTTGGGAAGAGTCGAGGGAGCCAAGCCGCGTGCAGCTGCCATCCCTGCTTGGGCGGAGCCGAGTGTGCCTCCAGTACGGCAGAGCCCCAGCTCTGCTCAGAGGCCGGATCTAGTCAAGGTCCTTGCGCGAGGCTGCTCTGCCCTGTGCGAGACTCGCCCAGGCTTGCCTCGCTTCTAGGCTTCCTGCCCAGGAAGGAGCCGGCTGTGCGATGCTGGGAGAGGCCACTGGCGCCTTCCTGGCCTCAGCTCCACTCCTGCCTTGCCTCTGCATCCAAGCCCCAGGCGCCCTTGGGGAAGGCTTAGGAGCCGGTGGCTTGCACACTGCCAAGCCCTCCAGCAGTGAGGCCTCTATTAGAGGGGAGGGGCGGGCAAGGGCAGGGCTCCTCCAGCGGTTGCTTGGCCGCCCAGACTCAGCGCCGCACGGAGAGCACAAGGCTCACAGCTCCCCTGGCTGTGGTCTGCAGCCCCACACACCCGGAGGCTGACTCCGTGGGCGCCCAGAAGTTGCCCGACAGACGTCATTTCCCTAGCGCTCTCCTCCCCAGCCGAGACGTGTGCGGGTGGTGGGGCCTGCCCCTGCGTGTCTGGGCTCCCGCTGGCAGCCCCAGCTCAAGGGAAGCAGCCCCTGAGCCAAGACCTGTAGGAGGCGCGGGGCGCCCCCGCCTGGAAGCCTAGTGCACAGCATGCGGGAAGCGAGCCTCCTTGGGGAAGAGGAGGCAGCCCAGCTGCGTGCGGCTGCAATCCCTTCTTGGGCGGAGCCCAGTGAGCCTCCAGTACGGCAGAGCTCCAGCTCTGCTCAGAGGCCCGATCTGGCCGAGTTCCTGGCCTGAGGCTGCTCTGCCCTGGGCGAGCCTTGCCCAGACTTGCCTCGCTGCTAGGCTTCCTGCCCAGGAAGGAGCAGGCTGCGCGAGACTGGGAGACGCTCCTGGCGCCTTCCTGGCCTCAGCTCCACGCCTGCCTTGCCTTTGCACCTAGTCCCCAGGCGTCCTTGCGGAGGGCTTCGGGGCCGGTGGGTTGCACGCTGCCAAGCCCTCCAGCCGTGAGAGCTCTGTCATAGGGAAGGGAATGGCAACTGCAGGGCTCCTCCAGCGGTCGCTTGGCCGCCCAGACTCAGCACGGCACGGAGAGCACCAGGCTCCCAGGGCTCCTGGCTGTGGTCTGCAGCCCCACACACCCGGAGGCTGACTCTGTGAGCGCCCAGAAGCTGCCTGACAGACGTCATTTCCCTAGTGCTCTCCTAACCAGCAGAGACGTGTGCAGGCGGCTGGGGCCTGCCCCTGCCTGTCTGGGCGGCCGCCCACAGCCTCAGCTCAGGGGAAGCAGCCCCTGTGCCAAGACTTGCAGGAGGCGCGGGGCGTCCCTGCCGGGAAGCCAAGTGCACAGTGCGCTTGCAAGCGAGCCTCCTTGGGAAGAGTCGAGGGAGCCAAGCCGCGTGCAGCTGCCATCCCTGCTTGGGCGGAGCCGAGTGTGCCTCCAGTACGGCAGAGCCCCAGCTCTGCTCAGAGGCCGGATCTAGTCAAGGTCCTTGCGCGAGGCTGCTCTGCCCTGTGCGAGACTCGCCCAGGCTTGCCTCGCTTCTAGGCTTCCTGCCCAGGAAGGAGCCGGCTGTGCGATGCTGGGAGAGGCCACTGGCGCCTTCCTGGCCTCAGCTCCACTCCTGGCTTGCCTCTGCATCCAAGCCCCAGGCGCCCTTGGGGAAGGCTTAGGAGCCGGTGGCTTGCACACTGCCAAGCCCTCCAGCAGTGAGGCCTCTATTAGAGGGGAGGGGCGGGCAAGGGCAGGGCTCCTCCAGCGGTTGCTTGGCCGCCCAGACTCAGCGCCGCACGGAGAGCACAAGGCTCACAGCTCCCCTGGCTGTGGTCTGCAGCCCCACACACCCGGAGGCTGACTCCGTGGGCGCCCAGAAGTTGCCCGACAGACGTCATTTCCCTAGCGCTCTCCTCCCCAGCCGAGACGTGTGCGGGTGGTGGGGCCTGCCCCTGCGTGTCTGGGCTCCCGCTGGCAGCCCCAGCTCAAGGGAAGCAGCCCCTGAGCCAAGACCTGTAGGAGGCGCGGGGCGCCCCCGCCTGGAAGCCTAGTGCACAGCATGCGGGAAGCGAGCCTCCTTGGGGGAAGAGGAGGCAGCCCAGCTGCGTGCGGCTGCAATCCCTTCTTGGGCGGAGCCCAGTGAGCCTCCAGTACGGCAGAGCTCCAGCTCTGCTCAGAGGCCCGATCTGGCCGAGTTCCTGGCCTGAGGCTGCTCTGCCCTGGGCGAGCCTTGCCCAGACTTGCCTCGCTGCTAGGCTTCCTGCCCAGGAAGGAGCAGGCTGCGCGAGACTGGGAGACGCTCCTGGCGCCTTCCTGGCCTCAGCTCCACGCCTGCCTTGCCTTTGCACCTAGTCCCCAGGCGTCCTTGCGGAGGGCTTCGGGGCCGGTGGGTTGCACGCTGCCAAGCCCTCCAGCCGTGAGAGCTCTGTCATAGGGAAGGGAATGGCAACTGCAGGGCTCCTCCAGCGGTCGCTTGGCCGCCCAGACTCAGCACGGCACGGAGAGCACCAGGCTCCCAGGGCTCCTGGCTGTGGTCTGCAGCCCCACACACCCGGAGGCTGACTCCGTGAGCGCCCAGAAGCTGCCTGACAGACGTCATTTCCCTAGTGCTCTCCTAACCAGCAGAGACGTGTGCAGGCGGCTGGGGCCTGCCCCTGCCTGTCTGGGCGGCCGCCCACAGCCTCAGCTCAGGGAAGCAGCCCCTGTGCCAAGACTTGCAGGAGGCGCGGGGCGTCCCTGCCGGGAAGCCAAGTGCACAGTGCGCTTGCAAGCGAGCCTCCTTGGGAAGAGTCGAGGGAGCCAAGCCGCGTGCAGCTGCCATCCCTGCTTGGGCGGAGCCGAGTGTGCCTCCAGTACGGCAGAGCCCCAGCTCTGCTCAGAGGCCGGATCTAGTCAAGGTCCTTGCGCGAGGCTGCTCTGCCCTGTGCGAGACTCGCCCAGGCTTGCCTCGCTTCTAGGCTTCCTGCCCAGGAAGGAGCCGGCTGTGCGATGCTGGGAGAGGCCACTGGCGCCTTCCTGGCCTCAGCTCCACTCCTGCCTTGCCTCTGCATCTAGGCCCCAGGCGTCCTTGGGGAAGGCTTAGGAGCCGGTGGCTTGCACACTGCCAAGCCCTCCAGCAGTGAGGCCTCTATTAGAGGGGAGGGGAGGGCAAGGGCAGGGCTCCTCCAGCGGTTGCTTGGCCGCCCAGACTCAGCGCCGCACGGAGAGCACAAGGCTCACAGCTCCCCTGGCTGTGGTCTGCAGCCCCACACACCCGGAGGCTGACTCCGTGGGCGCCCAGAAGTTGCCCGACAGACGTCATTTCCCTAGCGCTCTCCTCCCCAGCCGAGACGTGTGCGGCTGGTGGGGCCTGCCCCTGCGTGTCTGGGCTCCCGCTGGCAGCCCCAGCTCAAGGGAAGCAGCCCCTGAGCCAAGACCTGTAGGAGGCGCGGGGCGCCCCCGCCTGGAAGCCTAGTGCACAGCATGCGGGAAGCGAGCCTCCTTGGGGGAAGAGGAGGCAGCCCAGCTGCGTGCGGCTGCAATCCCTTCTTGGGCGGAGCCCAGTGAGCCTCCAGTACGGCAGAGCTCCAGCTCTGCTCAGAGGCCCGATCTGGCCGAGTTCCTGGCCTGAGGCTGCTCTGCCCTGGGCGAGCCTTGCCCAGACTTGCCTCGCTGCTAGGCTTCCTGCCCAGGAAGGAGCAGGCTGCGCGAGACTGGGAGACGCTCCTGGCGCCTTCCTGGCCTCAGCTCCACGCCTGCCTTGCCTTTGCACCTAGTCCCCAGGCGTCCTTGCGGAGGGCTTCGGGGCCGGTGGGTTGCACGCTGCCAAGCCCTCCAGCCGTGAGAGCTCTGTCATAGGGAAGGGAATGGCAACTGCAGGGCTCCTCCAGCGGTCGCTTGGCCGCCCAGACTGAGCACGGCACGGAGAGCACCAGGCTCCAGGGCTCCTGGCTGTGGTCTGCAGCCCCACACACCCGGAGGCTGACTCCGTGAGCGCCCAGAAGCTGCCTGACAGACGTCATTTCCCTAGTGCTCTCCTAACCAGCAGAGACGTGTGCAGGCGGCTGGGGCCTGCCCCTGCCTGTCTGGGCGGCCGCCCACAGCCTCAGCTCAGGGGAAGCAGCCCCTGTGCCAAGACTTGCAGGAGGCGCGGGGCGTCCCTGCCGGGAAGCCAAGTGCACGGTGCGCTTGCAAGCGAGCCTCCTTGGGAAGAGTCGAGGGAGCCAAGCCGCGTGCAGCTGCCATCCCTGCTTGGGCGGAGCCGAGTGTGCCTCCAGTACGGCAGAGCCCCAGCTCTGCTCAGAGGCCGGATCTAGTCAAGGTCCTTGCGCGAGGCTGCTCTGCCCTGTGCGAGACTCGCCCAGGCTTGCCTCGCTTCTAGGCTTCCTGCCCAGGAAGGAGCCGGCTGTGCGATGCTGGGAGAGGCCACTGGCGCCTTCCTGGCCTCAGCTCCACTCCTGCCTTGCCTCTGCATCTAGGCCCCAGGCGTCCTTGGGGAAGGCTTAGGAGCCGGTGGCTTGCACACTGCCAAGCCCTCCAGCAGTGAGGCCTCTATTAGAGGGGAGGGGCGGGCAAGGGCAGGGCTCCTCCAGCGGTTGCTTGGCCGCCCAGACTCAGCGCCGCACGGAGAGCACAAGGCTCACAGCTCCCCTGGCTGTGGTCTGCAGCCCCACACACCCGGAGGCTGACTCCGTGGGCGCCCAGAAGTTGCCCGACAGACGTCATTTCCCTAGCGCTCTCCTCCCCAGCCGAGACGTGTGCGGGTGGTGGGGCCTGCCCCTGCGTGTCTGGGCTCCCGCTGGCAGCCCCAGCTCAAGGGAAGCAGCCCCTGAGCCAAGACCTGTAGGAGGCGCGGGGCGCCCCCGCCTGGAAGCCTAGTGCACAGCATGCGGGAAGCGAGCCTCCTTGGGGGAAGAGGAGGCAGCCCAGCTGCGTGCGGCTGCAATCCCTTCTTGGGCGGAGCCCAGTGAGCCTCCAGTACGGCAGAGCTCCAGCTCTGCTCAGAGGCCCGATCTGGCCGAGTTCCTGGCCTGAGGCTGCTCTGCCCTGGGCGAGCCTTGCCCAGACTTGCCTCGCTGCTAGGCTTCCTGCCCAGGAAGGAGCAGGCTGCGCGAGACTGGGAGACGCTCCTGGCGCCTTCCTGGCCTCAGCTCCACGCCTGCCTTGCCTTTGCACCTAGTCCCCAGGCGTCCTTGCGGAGGGCTTCGGGGCCGGTGGGTTGCACGCTGCCAAGCCCTCCAGCCGTGAGAGCTCTGTCATAGGGAAGGGAATGGCAACTGCAGGGCTCCTCCAGCGGTCGCTTGGCCGCCCAGACTCAGCACGGCACGGAGAGCACCAGGCTCCCAGGGCTCCTGGCTGTGGTCTGCAGCCCCACACACCCGGAGGCTGACTCCGTGAGCGCCCAGAAGCTGCCTGACAGACGTCATTTCCCTAGTGCTCTCCTAACCAGCAGAGACGTGTGCAGGCGGCTGGGGCCTGCCCCTGCCTGTCTGGGCGGCCGCCCACAGCCTCAGCTCAGGGGAAGCAGCCCCTGTGCCAAGACTTGCAGGAGGCGCGGGGCGTCCCTGCCGGGAAGCCAAGTGCACAGTGCGCTTGCAAGCGAGCCTCCTTGGGAAGAGTCGAGGGAGCCAAGCCGCGTGCAGCTGCCATCCCTGCTTGGGCGGAGCCGAGTGTGCCTCCAGTACGGCAGAGCCCCAGCTCTGCTCAGAGGCCGGATCTAGTCAAGGTCCTTGCGCGAGGCTGCTCTGCCCTGTGCGAGACTCGCCCAGGCTTGCCTCGCTTCTAGGCTTCCTGCCCAGGAAGGAGCCGGCTGTGCGATGCTGGGAGAGGCCACTGGCGCCTTCCTGGCCTCAGCTCCACTCCTGCCTTGCCTCTGCATCTAGGCCCCAGGCGTCCCCTTGGGGAAGGCTTAGGAGCCGGTGGCTTGCACACTGCCAAGCCCTCCAGCAGTGAGGCCTCTATTAGAGGGGAGGGGAGGGCAAGGGCAGGGCTCCTCCAGCGGTTGCTTGGCCGCCCAGACTCAGCGCCGCACGGAGAGCACAAGGCTCACAGCTCCCCTGGCTGTGGTCTGCAGCCCCACACACCCGGAGGCTGACTCCGTGGGCGCCCAGAAGTTGCCCGACAGACGTCATTTCCCTAGCGCTCTCCTCCCCAGCCGAGACGTGTGCGGCTGGTGGGGCCTGCCCCTGCGTGTCTGGGCTCCCGCTGGCAGCCCCAGCTCAAGGGAAGCAGCCCCTGAGCCAAGACCTGTAGGAGGCGCGGGGCGCCCCCGCCTGGAAGCCTAGTGCACAGCATGCGGGAAGCGAGCCTCCTTGGGGGAAGAGGAGGCAGCCCAGCTGCGTGCGGCTGCAATCCCTTCTTGGGCGGAGCCCAGTGAGCCTCCAGTACGGCAGAGCTCCAGCTCTGCTCAGAGGCCCGATCTGGCCGAGTTCCTGGCCTGAGGCTGCTCTGCCCTGGGCGAGCCTTGCCCAGACTTGCCTCGCTGCTAGGCTTCCTGCCCAGGAAGGAGCAGGCTGCGCGAGACTGGGAGACGCTCCTGGCGCCTTCCTGGCCTCAGCTCCACGCCTGCCTTGCCTTTGCACCTAGTCCCCAGGCGTCCTTGCGGAGGGCTTCGGGGCCGGTGGGTTGCACGCTGCCAAGCCCTCCAGCCGTGAGAGCTCTGTCATAGGGAAGGGAATGGCAACTGCAGGGCTCCTCCAGCGGTCGCTTGGCCGCCCAGACTGAGCACGGCACGGAGAGCACCAGGCTCCAGGGCTCCTGGCTGTGGTCTGCAGCCCCACACACCCGGAGGCTGACTCCGTGAGCGCCCAGAAGCTGCCTGACAGACGTCATTTCCCTAGTGCTCTCCTAACCAGCAGAGACGTGTGCAGGCGGCTGGGGCCTGCCCCTGCCTGTCTGGGCGGCCGCCCACAGCCTCAGCTCAGGGGAAGCAGCCCCTGTGCCAAGACTTGCAGGAGGCGCGGGGCGTCCCTGCCGGGAAGCCAAGTGCACGGTGCGCTTGCAAGCGAGCCTCCTTGGGAAGAGTCGAGGGAGCCAAGCCGCGTGCAGCTGCCATCCCTGCTTGGGCGGAGCCGAGTGTGCCTCCAGTACGGCAGAGCCCCAGCTCTGCTCAGAGGCCGGATCTAGTCAAGGTCCTTGCGCGAGGCTGCTCTGCCCTGTGCGAGACTCGCCCAGGCTTGCCTCGCTTCTAGGCTTCCTGCCCAGGAAGGAGCCGGCTGTGCGATGCTGGGAGAGGCCACTGGCGCCTTCCTGGCCTCAGCTCCACTCCTGCCTTGCCTCTGCATCTAGGCCCCAGGCGTCCTTGGGGAAGGCTTAGGAGCCGGTGGCTTGCACACTGCCAAGCCCTCCAGCAGTGAGGCCTCTATTAGAGGGGAGGGGAGGGCAAGGGCAGGGCTCCTCCAGCGGTTGCTTGGCCGCCCAGACTCAGCGCCGCACGGAGAGCACAAGGCTCACAGCTCCCCTGGCTGTGGTCTGCAGCCCCACACACCCGGAGGCTGACTCCGTGGGCGCCCAGAAGTTGCCCGACAGACGTCATTTCCCTAGCGCTCTCCTCCCCAGCCGAGACGTGTGCGGGTGGTGGGGCCTGCCCCTGCGTGTCTGGGCTCCCGCTGGCAGCCCCAGCTCAAGGGAAGCAGCCCCTGAGTCAAGACCTGTAGGAGGCGCGGGGCGCCCCCGCCTGGAAGCCTAGTGCACAGCATGCGGGAAGCGAGCCTCCTTGGGGGAAGAGGAGGCAGCCCAGCTGCGTGCGGCTGCAATCCCTTCTTGGGCGGAGCCCAGTGAGCCTCCAGTACGGCAGAGCTCCAGCTCTGCTCAGAGGCCCGATCTGGCCGAGTTCCTGGCCTGAGGCTGCTCTGCCCTGGGCGAGCCTTGCCCAGACTTGCCTCGCTGCTAGGCTTCCTGCCCAGGAAGGAGCAGGCTGCGCGAGACTGGGAGACGCTCCTGGCGCCTTCCTGGCCTCAGCTCCACGCCTGCCTTGCCTTTGCACCTAGTCCCCAGGCGTCCTTGCGGAGGGCTTCGGGGCCGGTGGGTTGCACGCTGCCAAGCCCTCCAGCCGTGAGAGCTCTGTCATAGGGAAGGGAATGGCAACTGCAGGGCTCCTCCAGCGGTCGCTTGGCCGCCCAGACTCAGCACGGCACGGAGAGCACCAGGCTCCCAGGGCTCCTGGCTGTGGTCTGCAGCCCCACACACCCGGAGGCTGACTCCGTGAGCGCCCAGAAGCTGCCTGACAGACGTCATTTCCCTAGTGCTCTCCTAACCAGCAGAGACGTGTGCAGGCGGCTGGGGCCTGCCCCTGCCTGTCTGGGCGGCCGCCCACAGCCTCAGCTCAGGGGAAGCAGCCCCTGTGCCAAGACTTGCAGGAGGCGCGGGGCGTCCCTGCCGGGAAGCCAAGTGCACAGTGCGCTTGCAAGCGAGCCTCCTTGGGAAGAGTCGAGGGAGCCAAGCCGCGTGCAGCTGCCATCCCTGCTTGGGCGGAGCCGAGTGTGCCTCCAGTACGGCAGAGCCCCAGCTCTGCTCAGAGGCCGGATCTAGTCAAGGTCCTTGCGCGAGGCTGCTCTGCCCTGTGCGAGACTCGCCCAGGCTTGCCTCGCTTCTAGGCTTCCTGCCCAGGAAGGAGCCGGCTGTGCGATGCTGGGAGAGGCCACTGGCGCCTTCCTGGCCTCAGCTCCACTCCTGCCTTGCCTCTGCATCTAGGCCCCAGGCGTCCTTGGGGAAGGCTTAGGAGCCGGTGGCTTGCACACTGCCAAGCCCTCCAGCAGTGAGGCCTCTATTAGAGGGGAGGGGAGGGCAAGGGCAGGGCTCCTCCAGCGGTTGCTTGGCCGCCCAGACTCAGCGCCGCACGGAGAGCACAAGGCTCACAGCTCCCCTGGCTGTGGTCTGCAGCCCCACACACCCGGAGGCTGACTCCGTGGGCGCCCAGAAGTTGCCCGACAGACGTCATTTCCCTAGCGCTCTCCTCCCCAGCCGAGACGTGTGCGGCTGGTGGGGCCTGCCCCTGCGTGTCTGGGCTCCCGCTGGCAGCCCCAGCTCAAGGGAAGCAACCCCTGAGCCAAGACCTGTAGGAGGCGCGGGGCGCCCCCGCCTGGAAGCCTAGTGCACAGCATGCGGGAAGCGAGCCTCCTTGGGGGAAGAGGAGGCAGCCCAGCTGCGTGCGGCTGCAATCCCTTCTTGGGCGGAGCCCAGTGAGCCTCCAGTACGGCAGAGCTCCAGCTCTGCTCAGAGGCCCGATCTGGCCGAGTTCCTGGCCTGAGGCTGCTCTGCCCTGGGCGAGCCTTGCCCAGACTTGCCTCGCTGCTAGGCTTCCTGCCCAGGAAGGAGCAGGCTGCGCGAGACTGGGAGACGCTCCTGGCGCCTTCCTGGCCTCAGCTCCACGCCTGCCTTGCCTTTGCACCTAGTCCCCAGGCGTCCTTGTGGAGGGCTTCGGGGCCGGTGGGTTGCACGCTGCCAAGCCCTCCAGCCGTGAGAGCTCTGTCATAGGGAAGGGAATGGCAACTGCAGGGCTCCTCCAGCGGTCGCTTGGCCGCCCAGACTCAGCACGGCACGGAGAGCACCAGGCTCCCAGGGCTCCTGGCTGTGGTCTGCAGCCCCACACACCCGGAGGCTGACTCCGTGAGCGCCCAGAAGCTGCCTGACAGACGTCATTTCCCTAGTGCTCTCCTAACCAGCAGAGACGTGTGCAGGCGGCTGGGGCCTGCCCCTGCCTGTCTGGGCGGCCGCCCACAGCCTCAGCTCAGGGGAAGCAGCCCCTGTGCCAAGACTTGCAGGAGGCGCGGGGCGTCCCTGCCGGGAAGCCAAGTGCACAGTGCGCTTGCAAGCGAGCCTCCTTGGGAAGAGTCGAGGGAGCCAAGCCGCGTGCAGCTGCCATCCCTGCTTGGGCGGAGCCGAGTGTGCCTCCAGTACGGCAGAGCCCCAGCTCTGCTCAGAGGCCGGATCTAGTCAAGGTCCTTGCGCGAGGCTGCTCTGCCCTGTGCGAGACTCGCCCAGGCTTGCCTCGCTTCTAGGCTTCCTGCCCAGGAAGGAGCCGGCTGTGCGATGCTGGGAGAGGCCACTGGCGCCTTCCTGGCCTCAGCTCCACTCCTGCCTTGCCTCTGCATCTAGGCCCCAGGCGTCCTTGGGGAAGGCTTAGGAGCCGGTGGCTTGCACACTGCCAAGCCCTCCAGCAGTGAGGCCTCTATTAGAGGGGAGGGGCGGGCAAGGGCAGGGCTCCTCCAGCGGTTGCTTGGCCGCCCAGACTCAGCGCCGCACGGAGAGCACAAGGCTCACAGCTCCCCTGGCTGTGGTCTGCAGCCCCACACACCCGGAGGCTGACTCCGTGGGCGCCCAGAAGTTGCCCGACAGACGTCATTTCCCTAGCGCTCTCCTCCCCAGCCGAGACGTGTGCGGCTGGTGGGGCCTGCCCCTGCGTGTCTGGGCTCCCGCTGGCAGCCCCAGCTCAAGGGAAGCAGCCCCTGAGCCAAGACCTGTAGGAGGCGCGGGGCGCCCCCGCCTGGAAGCCTAGTGCACAGCATGCGGGAAGCGAGCCTCCTTGGGGGAAGAGGAGGCAGCCCAGCTGCGTGCGGCTGCAATCCCTTCTTGGGCGGAGCCCAGTGAGCCTCCAGTACGGCAGAGCTCCAGCTCTGCTCAGAGGCCCGATCTGGCCGAGTTCCTGGCCTGAGGCTGCTCTGCCCTGGGCGAGCCTTGCCCAGACTTGCCTCGCTGCTAGGCTTCCTGCCCAGGAAGGAGCAGGCTGCGCGAGACTGGGAGACGCTCCTGGCGCCTTCCTGGCCTCAGCTCCACGCCTGCCTTGCCTTTGCACCTAGTCCCCAGGCGTCCTTGCGGAGGGCTTCGGGGCCGGTGGGTTGCACGCTGCCAAGCCCTCCAGCCGTGAGAGCTCTGTCATAGGGAAGGGAATGGCAACTGCAGGGCTCCTCCAGCGGTCGCTTGGCCGCCCAGACTCAGCACGGCACGGAGAGCACCAGGCTCCCAGGGCTCCTGGCTGTGGTCTGCAGCCCCACACACCCGGAGGCTGACTCTGTGAGCGCCCAGAAGCTGCCTGACAGACGTCATTTCCCTAGTGCTCTCCTAACCAGCAGAGACGTGTGCAGGCGGCTGGGGCCTGCCCCTGCCTGTCTGGGCGGCCGCCCACAGCCTCAGCTCAGGGGAAGCAGCCCCTGTGCCAAGACTTGCAGGAGGCGCGGGGCGTCCCTGCCGGGAAGCCAAGTGCACAGTGCGCTTGCAAGCGAGCCTCCTTGGGAAGAGTCGAGGGAGCCAAGCCGCGTGCAGCTGCCATCCCTGCTTGGGCGGAGCCGAGTGTGCCTCCAGTACGGCAGAGCCCCAGCTCTGCTCAGAGGCCGGATCTAGTCAAGGTCCTTGCGCGAGGCTGCTCTGCCCTGTGCGAGACTCGCCCAGGCTTGCCTCGCTTCTAGGCTTCCTGCCCAGGAAGGAGCCGGCTGTGCGATGCTGGGAGAGGCCACTGGCGCCTTCCTGGCCTCAGCTCCACTCCTGGCTTGCCTCTGCATCCAATCCCCAGGCGCCCTTGGGGAAGGCTTAGGAGCCGGTGGCTTGCACACTGCCAAGCCCTCCAGCAGGAGGCCTCTATTAGAGGGGAGGGGCGGGCAAGGGCAGGGCTCTCCAGCGGTTGCTTGGCCGCCCAGACTCAGCGCCGCACGGAGAGCACAAGGCTCACAGCTCCCCTGGCTGTGGTCTGCAGCCCCACACACCCGGAGGCTGACTCCGTGGGCGCCCAGAAGTTGCCCGACAGACGTCATTTCCCTAGCGCTCTCCTCCCCAGCCGAGACGTGTGCGGGTGGTGGGGCCTGCCCCTGCGTGTCTGGGCTCCCGCTGGCAGCCCCAGCTCAAGGGAAGCAGCCCCTGAGCCAAGACCTGTAGGAGGCGCGGGGCGCCCCCGCCTGGAAGCCTAGTGCACAGCATGCGGGAAGCGAGCCTCCTTGGGGGAAGAGGAGGCAGCCCAGCTGCGTGCGGCTGCAATCCCTTCTTGGGCGGAGCCCAGTGAGCCTCCAGTACGGCAGAGCTCCAGCTCTGCTCAGAGGCCCGATCTGGCCGAGTTCCTGGCCTGAGGCTGCTCTGCCCTGGGCGAGCCTTGCCCAGACTTGCCTCGCTGCTAGGCTTCCTGCCCAGGAAGGAGCAGGCTGCGCGAGACTGGGAGACGCTCCTGGCGCCTTCCTGGCCTCAGCTCCACGCCTGCCTTGCCTTTGCACCTAGTCCCCAGGCGTCCTTGCGGAGGGCTTCGGGGCCGGTGGGTTGCACGCTGCCAGCCCTCCAGCCGTGAGAGCTCTGTCATAGGAAGGGAATGGCAACTGCAGGGCTCCTCCAGCGGTCGCTTGGCCGCCAGACTCAGCACGGCACGGAGAGCACCAGGCTCCCAGGGCTCCTGGCTGTGGTCTGCAGCCCCACACACCCGGAGGCTGACTCCGTGAGCGCCAGAAGCTGCCTGACAGACGTCATTTCCCTAGTGCTCTCCTAACCAGCAGAGACGTGTGCAGGCGGCTGGGGCCTGCCCCTGCCTGTCTGGGCGGCCGCCCACAGCCTCAGCTCAGGGGAAGCAGCCCTGTGCCAAGACTTGCAGGAGGCGCGGGGCGTCCCTGCCGGGAAGCCAAGTGCACAGTGCGCTTGCAAGCGAGCCTCCTTGGGAAGAGTCGAGGGAGCCAAGCCGCGTGCAGCTGCCATCCCTGCTTGGGCGGAGCCGAGTGTGCCTCCAGTACGGCAGAGCCCCAGCTCTGCTCAGAGGCCGGATCTAGTCAAGGTCCTTGCGCGAGGCTGCTCTGCCCTGTGCGAGACTCGCCCAGGCTTGCCTCGCTTCTAGGCTTCCTGCCCAGGAAGGAGCCGGCTGTGCGATGCTGGGAGAGGCCACTGGCGCCTTCCTGGCCTCAGCTCCACTCCTGCCTTGCCTCTGCATCCAAGCCCCAGGCGCCCTTGGGGAAGGCTTAGGAGCCGGTGGCTTGCACACTGCCAAGCCTCCAGCAGTGAGGCCTCTATTAGAGGGGAGGGGCGGGCAAGGGCAGGGGCTCCTCCAGCGGTTGCTTGGCCGCCCAGACTCAGCGCCGCACGGAGAGCACAAGGCTCACAGCTCCCCTGGCTGTGGTCTGCAGCCCCACACACCCGGAGGCTGACTCCGTGGGCGCCCAGAAGTTGCCCGACAGACGTCATTTCCCTAGCGCTCTCTCCCCAGCCGAGACGTGTGCGGGTGGTGGGGCCTGCCCCTGCGTGTCTGGGCTCCCGCTGGCAGCCCCAGCTCAAGGGAAGCAGCCCCTGAGCCAAGACCTGTAGGAGGCGCGGGGCGCCCCCGCCTGGAAGCCTAGTGCACAGCATGCGGGAAGCGAGCCTCCTTGGGGGAAGAGGAGGCAGCCCAGCTGCGTGCGGCTGCAATCCCTTCTTGGGCGGAGCCCAGTGAGCCTCCAGTACGGCAGAGCTCCAGCTCTGCTCAGAGGCCCGATCTGGCCGAGTTCCTGGCCTGAGGCTGCTCTGCCCTGGGCGAGCCTTGCCCAGACTTGCCTCGCTGCTAGGCTTCCTGCCCAGGAAGGAGCAGGCTGCGCGAGACTGGGAGACGCTCCTGGCGCCTTCCTGGCCTCAGCTCCACGCCTGCCTTGCCTTTGCACCTAGTCCCCAGGCGTCCCTTGCGGAGGGCTTCGGGGCCGGTGGGTTGCACGCTGCCAGCCCTCCAGCCGTGAGAGCTCTGTCATAGGGAAGGGAATGGCAACTGCAGGGCTCCTCCAGCGGTCGCTTGGCCGCCCAGACTCAGCACGGCACGGAGAGCACCAGGCTCCCAGGGCTCCTGGCTGTGGTCTGCAGCCCCACACACCCGGAGGCTGACTCCGTGAGCGCCCAGAAGCTGCCTGACAGACGTCATTTCCCTAGTGCTCTCCTAACCAGCAGAGACGTGTGCAGGCGGCTGGGGCCTGCCCCTGCCTGTCTGGGCGGCCGCCCACAGCCTCAGCTCAGGGGAAGCAGCCCCTGTGCCAAGACTTGCAGGAGGCGCGGGGCGTCCCTGCCGGGAAGCCAAGTGCACAGTGCGCTTGCAAGCGAGCCTCCTTGGGAAGAGTCGAGGGAGCCAAGCCGCGTGCAGCTGCCATCCCTGCTTGGGCGGAGCCGAGTGTGCCTCCAGTACGGCAGAGCCCAGCTCTGCTCAGAGGCCGGATCTAGTCAAGGTCCTTGCGCGAGGCTGCTCTGCCCTGTGCGAGACTCGCCCAGGCTTGCCTCGCTTCTAGGCTTCCTGCCCAGGAAGGAGCCGGCTGTGCGATGCTGGGAGAGGCCACTGGCGCCTTCCTGGCCTCAGCTCCACTCCTGCCTTGCCTCTGCATCTAGGCCCCAGGCGTCCTTGGGGAAGGCTTAGGAGCCGGTGGCTTGCACACTGCCAAGCCCTCCAGCAGTGAGGCCTCTATTAGAGGGGAGGGGCGGGCAAGGGCAGGGCTCCTCCAGCGGTTGCTTGGCCGCCCAGACTCAGCGCCGCACGGAGAGCACAAGGCTCACAGCTCCCCTGGCTGTGGTCTGCAGCCCCACACACCCGGAGGCTGACTCCGTGGGCGCCCAGAAGTTGCCCGACAGACGTCATTTCCCTAGCGCTCTCCTCCCCAGCCGAGACGTGTGCGGGTGGTGGGGCCTGCCCCTGCGTGTCTGGGCTCCCGCTGGCAGCCCCAGCTCAAGGGAAGCAGCCCCTGAGCCAAGACCTGTAGGAGGCGCGGGGCGCCCCCGCCTGGAAGCCTAGTGCACAGCATGCGGGAAGCGAGCCTCCTTGGGGGAAGAGGAGGCAGCCCAGCTGCGTGCGGCTGCAATCCCTTCTTGGGCGGAGCCCAGTGAGCCTCCAGTACGGCAGAGCTCCAGCTCTGCTCAGAGGCCCGATCTGGCCGAGTTCCTGGCCTGAGGCTGCTCTGCCCTGGGCGAGCCTTGCCCAGACTTGCCTCGCTGCTAGGCTTCCTGCCCAGGAAGGAGCAGGCTGCGCGAGACTGGGAGACGCTCCTGGCGCCTTCCTGGCCTCAGCTCCACGCCTGCCTTGCCTTTGCACCTAGTCCCCAGGCGTCCTTGCGGAGGGCTTCGGGGCCGGTGGGTTGCACGCTGCCAAGCCCTCCAGCCGTGAGAGCTCTGTCATAGGGAAGGGAATGGCAACTGCAGGGCTCCTCCAGCGGTCGCTTGGCCGCCCAGACTCAGCACGGCACGGAGAGCACCAGGCTCCCAGGGCTCCTGGCTGTGGTCTGCAGCCCCACACACCCGGAGGCTGACTCCGTGAGCGCCCAGAAGCTGCCTGACAGACGTCATTTCCCTAGTGCTCTCCTAACCAGCAGAGACGTGTGCAGGCGGCTGGGGCCTGCCCCTGCCTGTCTGGGCGGCCGCCCACAGCCTCAGCTCAGGGGAAGCAGCCCCTGTGCCAAGACTTGCAGGAGGCGCAGGGCGTCCCTGCCGGGAAGCCAAGTGCACAGTGCGCTTGCAAGCGAGCCTCCTTGGGAAGAGTCGAGGGAGCCAAGCCGCGTGCAGCTGCCATCCCTGCTTGGGCGGAGCCGAGTGTGCCTCCAGTACGGCAGAGCCCCAGCTCTGCTCAGAGGCCGGATCTAGTCAAGGTCCTTGCGCGAGGCTGCTCTGCCCTGTGCGAGACTCGCCCAGGCTTGCCTCGCTTCTAGGCTTCCTGCCCAGGAAGGAGCCGGCTGTGCGATGCTGGGAGAGGCCACTGGCGCCTTCCTGGCCTCAGCTCCACTCCTGCCTTGCCTCTGCATCCAAGCCCCAGGCGCCCTTGGGGAAGGCTTAGGAGCCGGTGGCTTGCACACTGCCAAGCCCTCCAGCAGTGAGGCCTCTATTAGAGGGGAGGGGCGGGCAAGGGCAGGGCTCCTCCAGCGGTTGCTTGGCCGCCCAGACTCAGCGCCGCACGGAGAGCACAAGGCTCACAGCTCCCCTGGCTGTGGTCTGCAGCCCCACACACCCGGAGGCTGACTCCGTGGGCGCCCAGAAGTTGCCCGACAGACGTCATTTCCCTAGCGCTCTCCTCCCCAGCCGAGACGTGTGCGGGTGGTGGGGCCTGCCCCTGCGTGTCTGGGCTCCCGCTGGCAGCCCCAGCTCAAGGGAAGCAGCCCCTGAGCCAAGACCTGTAGGAGGCGCGGGGCGCCCCCGCCTGGAAGCCTAGTGCACAGCATGCGGGAAGCGAGCCTCCTTGGGGGAAGAGGAGGCAGCCCAGCTGCGTGCGGCTGCAATCCCTTCTTGGGCGGAGCCCAGTGAGCCTCCAGTACGGCAGAGCTCCAGCTCTGCTCAGAGGCCCGATCTGGCCGAGTTCCTGGCCTGAGGCTGCTCTGCCCTGGGCGAGCCTTGCCCAGACTTGCCTCGCTGCTAGGCTTCCTGCCCAGGAAGGAGCAGGCTGCGCGAGACTGGGAGACGCTCCTGGCGCCTTCCTGGCCTCAGCTCCACGCCTGCCTTGCCTTTGCACCTAGTCCCCAGGCGTCCTTGCGGAGGGCTTCGGGCCGGTGGGTTGCACGCTGCCAAGCCCTCCAGCCGTGAGAGCTCTGTCATAGGGAAGGGAATGGCAACTGCAGGGCTCCTCCAGCGGTCGCTTGGCCGCCCAGACTCAGCACGGCACGGAGAGCACCAGGCTCCCAGGGCTCCTGGCTGTGGTCTGCAGCCCCACACACCCGGAGGCTGACTCCGTGAGCGCCCAGAAGCTGCCTGACAGACGTCATTTCCCTAGTGCTCTCCTAACCAGCAGAGACGTGTGCAGGCGGCTGGGGCCTGCCCCTGCCTGTCTGGGCGGCCGCCCACAGCCTCAGCTCAGGGGAAGCAGCCCCTGTGCCAAGACTTGCAGGAGGCGCGGGGCGTCCCTGCCGGGAAGCCAAGTGCACAGTGCGCTTGCAAGCGAGCCTCCTTGGGAAGAGTCGAGGGAGCCAAGCCGCGTGCAGCTGCCATCCCTGCTTGGGCGGAGCCGAGTGTGCCTCCAGTACGGCAGAGCCCCAGCTCTGCTCAGAGGCCGGATCTAGTCAAGGTCCTTGCGCGAGGCTGCTCTGCCCTGTGCGAGACTCGCCCAGGCTTGCCTCGCTTCTAGGCTTCCTGCCCAGGAAGGAGCCGGCTGTGCGATGCTGGGAGAGGCCACTGGCGCCTTCCTGGCCTCAGCTCCACTCCTGCCTTGCCTCTGCATCTAGGCCCCAGGCGTCCTTGGGGAAGGCTTAGGAGCCGGTGGCTTGCACACTGCCAAGCCCTCCAGCAGTGAGGCCTCTATTAGAGGGGAGGGGCGGGCAAGGGCAGGGCTCCTCCAGCGGTTGCTTGGCCGCCCAGACTCAGCGCCGCACGGAGAGCACAAGGCTCACAGCTCCCCTGGCTGTGGTCTGCAGCCCCACACACCCGGAGGCTGACTCCGTGGGCGCCCAGAAGTTGCCCGACAGACGTCATTTCCCTAGCGCTCTCCTCCCCAGCCGAGACGTGTGCGGGTGGTGGGGCCTGCCCCTGCGTGTCTGGGCTCCCGCTGGCAGCCCCAGCTCAAGGGAAGCAGCCCCTGAGCCAAGACCTGTAGGAGGCGCGGGGCGCCCCCGCCTGGAAGCCTAGTGCACAGCATGCGGGAAGCGAGCCTCCTTGGGGGAAGAGGAGGCAGCCCAGCTGCGTGCGGCTGCAATCCCTTCTTGGGCGGAGCCCAGTGAGCCTCCAGTACGGCAGAGCTCCAGCTCTGCTCAGAGGCCCGATCTGGCCGAGTTCCTGGCCTGAGGCTGCTCTGCCCTGGGCGAGCCTTGCCCAGACTTGCCTCGCTGCTAGGCTTCCTGCCCAGGAAGGAGCAGGCTGCGCGAGACTGGGAGACGCTCCTGGCGCCTTCCTGGCCTCAGCTCCACGCCTGCCTTGCCTTTGCACCTAGTCCCCAGGCGTCCTTGCGGAGGGCTTCGGGGCCGGTGGGTTGCACGCTGCCAAGCCCTCCAGCCGTGAGAGCTCTGTCATAGGGAAGGGAATGGCAACTGCAGGGCTCCTCCAGCGGTCGCTTGGCCGCCCAGACTCAGCACGGCACGGAGAGCACCAGGCTCCCAGGGCTCCTGGCTGTGGTCTGCAGCCCCACACACCCGGAGGCTGACTCCGTGAGCGCCCAGAAGCTGCCTGACAGACGTCATTTCCCTAGTGCTCTCCTAACCAGCAGAGACGTGTGCAGGCGGCTGGGGCCTGCCCCTGCCTGTCTGGGCGGCCGCCCACAGCCTCAGCTCAGGGGAAGCAGCCCCTGTGCCAAGACTTGCAGGAGGCGCGGGGCGTCCCTGCCGGGAAGCCAAGTGCACAGTGCGCTTGCAAGCGAGCCTCCTTGGGAAGAGTCGAGGGAGCCAAGCCGCGTGCAGCTGCCATCCCTGCTTGGGCGGAGCCGAGTGTGCCTCCAGTACGGCAGAGCCCCAGCTCTGCTCAGAGGCCGGATCTAGTCAAGGTCCTTGCGCGAGGCTGCTCTGCCCTGTGCGAGACTCGCCCAGGCTTGCCTCGCTTCTAGGCTTCCTGCCCAGGAAGGAGCCGGCTGTGCGATGCTGGGAGAGGCCACTGGCGCCTTCCTGGCCTCAGCTCCACTCCTGCCTTGCCTCTGCATCCAAGCCCCAGGCGCCCATGGGGAAGGCTTAGGAGCCGGTGGCTTGCACACTGCCAAGCCCTCCAGCAGTGAGGCCTCTATTAGAGGGGAGGGGCGGGCAAGGGCAGGGCTCCTCCAGCGGTTGCTTGGCCGCCCAGACTCAGCGCCGCACGGAGAGCACAAGGCTCACAGCTCCCCTGGCTGTGGTCTGCAGCCCCACACACCCGGAGGCTGACTCCGTGGGCGCCCAGAAGTTGCCCGACAGACGTCATTTCCCTAGCGCTCTCCTCCCCAGCCGAGACGTGTGCGGGTGGTGGGGCCTGCCCCTGCGTGTCTGGGCTCCCGCTGGCAGCCCCAGCTCAAGGGAAGCAGCCCCTGAGCCAAGACCTGTAGGAGGCGCGGGGCGCCCCCGCCTGGAAGCCTAGTGCACAGCATGCGGGAAGCGAGCCTCCTTGGGGGAAGAGGAGGCAGCCCAGCTGCGTGCGGCTGCAATCCCTTCTTGGGCGGAGCCCAGTGAGCCTCCAGTACGGCAGAGCTCCAGCTCTGCTCAGAGGCCCGATCTGGCCGAGTTCCTGGCCTGAGGCTGCTCTGCCCTGGGCGAGCCTTGCCCAGACTTGCCTCGCTGCTAGGCTTCCTGCCCAGGAAGGAGCAGGCTGCGCGAGACTGGGAGACGCTCCTGGCGCCTTCCTGGCCTCAGCTCCACGCCTGCCTTGCCTTTGCACCTAGTCCCCAGGCGTCCTTGCGGAGGGCTTCGGGGCCGGTGGGTTGCACGCTGCCAAGCCCTCCAGCCGTGAGAGCTCTGTCATAGGGAAGGGAATGGCAACTGCAGGGCTCCTCCAGCGGTCGCTTGGCCGCCCAGACTCAGCACGGCACGGAGAGCACCAGGCTCCCAGGGCTCCTGGCTGTGGTCTGCAGCCCCACACACCCGGAGGCTGACTCCGTGAGCGCCCAGAAGCTGCCTGACAGACGTCATTTCCCTAGTGCTCTCCTAACCAGCAGAGACGTGTGCAGGCGGCTGGGGCCTGCCCCTGCCTGTCTGGGCGGCCGCCCACAGCCTCAGCTCAGGGGAAGCAGCCCCTGTGCCAAGACTTGCAGGAGGCGCGGGGCGTCCCTGCCGGGAAGCCAAGTGCACGGTGCGCTTGCAAGCGAGCCTCCTTGGGAAGAGTCGAGGGAGCCAAGCCGCGTGCAGCTGCCATCCCTGCTTGGGCGGAGCCGAGTGTGCCTCCAGTACGGCAGAGCCCCAGCTCTGCTCAGAGGCCGGATCTAGTCAAGGTCCTTGCGCGAGGCTGCTCTGCCCTGTGCGAGACTCGCCCAGGCTTGCCTCGCTTCTAGGCTTCCTGCCCAGGAAGGAGCCGGCTGTGCGATGCTGGGAGAGGCCACTGGCGCCTTCCTGGCCTCAGCTCCACTCCTGCCTTGCCTCTGCATCCAAGCCCCAGGCGCCCTTGGGGAAGGCTTAGGAGCCGGTGGCTTGCACACTGCCAAGCCCTCCAGCAGTGAGGCCTCTATTAGAGGGGAGGGGCGGGCAAGGGCAGGGCTCCTCCAGCGGTTGCTTGGCCGCCCAGACTCAGCGCCGCACGGAGAGCACAAGGCTCACAGCTCCCCTGGCTGTGGTCTGCAGCCCCACACACCCGGAGGCTGACTCCGTGGGCGCCCAGAAGTTGCCCGACAGACGTCATTTCCCTAGCGCTCTCCTCCCCAGCCGAGACGTGTGCGGGTGGTGGGGCCTGCCCCTGCGTGTCTGGGCTCCCGCTGGCAGCCCCAGCTCAAGGGAAGCAGCCCCTGAGCCAAGACCTGTAGGAGGCGCGGGGCGCCCCCGCCTGGAAGCCTAGTGCACAGCATGCGGGAAGCGAGCCTCCTTGGGGGAAGAGGAGGCAGCCCAGCTGCGTGCGGCTGCAATCCCTTCTTGGGCGGAGCCCAGTGAGCCTCCAGTACGGCAGAGCTCCAGCTCTGCTCAGAGGCCCGATCTGGCCGAGTTCCTGGCCTGAGGCTGCTCTGCCCTGGGCGAGCCTTGCCCAGACTTGCCTCGCTGCTAGGCTTCCTGCCCAGGAAGGAGCAGGCTGCGCGAGACTGGGAGACGCTCCTGGCGCCTTCCTGGCCTCAGCTCCACGCCTGCCTTGCCTTTGCACCTAGTCCCCAGGCGTCCTTGCGGAGGGCTTCGGGGCCGGTGGGTTGCACGCTGCCAAGCCCTCCAGCCGTGAGAGCTCTGTCATAGGGAAGGGAATGGCAACTGCAGGGCTCCTCCAGCGGTCGCTTGGCCGCCCAGACTCAGCACGGCACGGAGAGCACCAGGCTCCCAGGGCTCCTGGCTGTGGTCTGCAGCCCCACACACCCGGAGGCTGACTCCGTGAGCGCCCAGAAGCTGCCTGACAGACGTCATTTCCCTAGTGCTCTCCTAACCAGCAGAGACGTGTGCAGGCGGCTGGGGCCTGCCCCTGCCTGTCTGGGCGGCCGCCCACAGCCTCAGCTCAGGGGAAGCAGCCCCTGTGCCAAGACTTGCAGGAGGCGCGGGGCGTCCCTGCCGGGAAGCCAAGTGCACAGTGCGCTTGCAAGCGAGCCTCCTTGGGAAGAGTCGAGGGAGCCAAGCCGCGTGCAGCTGCCATCCCTGCTTGGGCGGAGCCGAGTGTGCCTCCAGTACGGCAGAGCCACAGCTCTGCTCAGAGGCCGGATCTAGTCAAGGTCCTTGCGCGAGGCTGCTCTGCCCTGTGCGAGACTCGCCCAGGCTTGCCTCGCTTCTAGGCTTCCTGCCCAGGAAGGAGCCGGCTGTGCGATGCTGGGAGAGGCCACTGGCGCCTTCCTGGCCTCAGCTCCACTCCTGCCTTGCCTCTGCATCTAGGCCCCAGGCGTCCTTGGGGAAGGCTTAGGAGCCGGTGGCTTGCACACTGCCAAGCCCTCCAGCAGTGAGGCCTCTATTAGAGGGGAGGGGCGGGCAAGGGCAGGGCTCCTCCAGCGGTTGCTTGGCCGCCCAGACTCAGCGCCGCACGGAGAGCACAAGGCTCACAGCTCCCCTGGCTGTGGTCTGCAGCCCCACACACCCGGAGGCTGACTCCGTGGGCGCCCAGAAGTTGCCCGACAGACGTCATTTCCCTAGCGCTCTCCTCCCCAGCCGAGACGTGTGCGGGTGGTGGGGCCTGCCCCTGCGTGTCTGGGCTCCCGCTGGCAGCCCCAGCTCAAGGGAAGCAGCCCCTGAGCCAAGACCTGTAGGAGGCGCGGGGCGCCCCCGCCTGGAAGCCTAGTGCACAGCATGCGGGAAGCGAGCCTCCTTGGGGGAAGAGGAGGCAGCCCAGCTGCGTGCGGCTGCAATCCCTTCTTGGGCGGAGCCCAGTGAGCCTCCAGTACGGCAGAGCTCCAGCTCTGCTCAGAGGCCCGATCTGGCCGAGTTCCTGGCCTGAGGCTGCTCTGCCCTGGGCGAGCCTTGCCCAGACTTGCCTCGCTGCTAGGCTTCCTGCCCAGGAAGGAGCAGGCTGCGCGAGACTGGGAGACGCTCCTGGCGCCTTCCTGGCCTCAGCTCCACGCCTGCCTTGCCTTTGCACCTAGTCCCCAGGCGTCCTTGCGGAGGGCTTCGGGGCCGGTGGGTTGCACGCTGCCAAGCCCTCCAGCCGTGAGAGCTCTGTCATAGGGAAGGGAATGGCAACTGCAGGGCTCCTCCAGCGGTCGCTTGGCCGCCCAGACTCAGCACGGCACGGAGAGCACCAGGCTCCCAGGGCTCCTGGCTGTGGTCTGCAGCCCCACACACCCGGAGGCTGACTCCGTGAGCGCCCAGAAGCTGCCTGACAGACGTCATTTCCCTAGTGCTCTCCTAACCAGCAGAGACGTGTGCAGGCGGCTGGGGCCTGCCCCTGCCTGTCTGGGCGGCCGCCCACAGCCTCAGCTCAGGGGAAGCAGCCCCTGTGCCAAGACTTGCAGGAGGCGCGGGGCGTCCCTGCCGGGAAGCCAAGTGCACAGTGCGCTTGCAAGCGAGCCTCCTTGGGAAGAGTCGAGGGAGCCAAGCCGCGTGCAGCTGCCATCCCTGCTTGGGCGGAGCCGAGTGTGCCTCCAGTACGGCAGAGCCCCAGCTCTGCTCAGAGGCCGGATCTAGTCAAGGTCCTTGCGCGAGGCTGCTCTGCCCTGTGCGAGACTCGCCCAGGCTTGCCTCGCTTCTAGGCTTCCTGCCCAGGAAGGAGCCGGCTGTGCGATGCTGGGAGAGGCCACTGGCGCCTTCCTGGCCTCAGCTCCACTCCTGCCTTGCCTCTGCATCCAAGCCCCAGGCGCCCTTGGGGAAGGCTTAGGAGCCGGTGGCTTGCACACTGCCAAGCCCTCCAGCAGTGAGGCCTCTATTAGAGGGGAGGGGCGGGCAAGGGCAGGGCTCCTCCAGCGGTTGCTTGGCCGCCCAGACTCAGCGCCGCACGGAGAGCACAAGGCTCACAGCTCCCCTGGCTGTGGTCTGCAGCCCCACACACCCGGAGGCTGACTCCGTGGGCGCCCAGAAGTTGCCCGACAGACGTCATTTCCCTAGCGCTCTCCTCCCCAGCCGAGACGTGTGCGGGTGGTGGGGCCTGCCCCTGCGTGTCTGGGCTCCCGCTGGCAGCCCCAGCTCAAGGGAAGCAGCCCCTGAGCCAAGACCTGTAGGAGGCGCGGGGCGCCCCCGCCTGGAAGCCTAGTGCACAGCATGCGGGAAGCGAGCCTCCTTGGGGGAAGAGGAGGCAGCCCAGCTGCGTGCGGCTGCAATCCCTTCTTGGGCGGAGCCCAGTGAGCCTCCAGTACGGCAGAGCTCCAGCTCTGCTCAGAGGCCCGATCTGGCCGAGTTCCTGGCCTGAGGCTGCTCTGCCCTGGGCGAGCCTTGCCCAGACTTGCCTCGCTGCTAGGCTTCCTGCCCAGGAAGGAGCAGGCTGCGCGAGACTGGGAGACGCTCCTGGCGCCTTCCTGGCCTCAGCTCCACGCCTGCCTTGCCTTTGCACCTAGTCCCCAGGCGTCCTTGCGGAGGGCTTCGGGCCGGTGGGTTGCACGCTGCCAAGCCCTCCAGCCGTGAGAGCTCTGTCATAGGGAAGGGAATGGCAACTGCAGGGCTCCTCCAGCGGTCGCTTGGCCGCCCAGACTCAGCACGGCACGGAGAGCACCAGGCTCCCAGGGCTCCTGGCTGTGGTCTGCAGCCCCACACACCCGGAGGCTGACTCTGTGAGCGCCCAGAAGCTGCCTGACAGACGTCATTTCCCTAGTGCTCTCCTAACCAGCAGAGACGTGTGCAGGCGGCTGGGGCCTGCCCCTGCCTGTCTGGGCGGGCCGCCCACAGCCTCAGCTCAGGGGAAGCAGCCCCTGTGCCAAGACTTGCAGGAGGCGCGGGGCGTCCCTGCCGGGAAGCCAAGTGCACAGTGCGCTTGCAAGCGAGCCTCCTTGGGAAGAGTCGAGGGAGCCAAGCCGCGTGCAGCTGCCATCCCTGCTTGGGCGGAGCCGAGTGTGCCTCCAGTACGGCAGAGCCCCAGCTCTGCTCAGAGGCCGGATCTAGTCAAGTCCTTGCGCGAGGCTGCTCTGCCCTGTGCGAGACTCGCCCAGGCTTGCCTCGCTTCTAGGCCTTCCTGCCCAGGAAGGAGCCGGCTGTGCGATGCTGGGAGAGGCCACTGGCGCCTTCCTGGCCTCAGCTCCACTCCTGCCTTGCCTCTGCATCTAGGCCCCAGGCGTCCTTGGGGAAGGCTTAGGAGCCGGTGGCTTGCACACTGCCAAGCCCTCCAGCAGTGAGGCCTCTATTAGAGGGGAGGGGAGGGCAAGGGCAGGGCTCCTCCAGCGGTTGCTTGGCCGCCCAGACTCAGCGCCGCACGGAGAGCACAAGGCTCACAGCTCCCCTGGCTGTGGTCTGCAGCCCCACACACCCGGAGGCTGACTCCGTGGGCGCCCAGAAGTTGCCCGACAGACGTCATTTCCCTAGCGCTCTCCTCCCCAGCCGAGACGTGTGCGGCTGGTGGGGCCTGCCCCTGCGTGTCTGGGCTCCCGCTGGCAGCCCCAGCTCAAGGGAAGCAGCCCCTGAGCCAAGACCTGTAGGAGGCGCGGGGCGCCCCCGCCTGGAAGCCTAGTGCACAGCATGCGGGAAGCGAGCCTCCTTGGGGGAAGAGGAGGCAGCCCAGCTGCGTGCGGCTGCAATCCCTTCTTGGGCGGAGCCCAGTGAGCCTCCAGTACGGCAGAGCTCCAGCTCTGCTCAGAGGCCCGATCTGGCCGAGTTCCTGGCCTGAGGCTGCTCTGCCCTGGGCGAGCCTTGCCCAGACTTGCCTCGCTGCTAGGCTTCCTGCCCAGGAAGGAGCAGGCTGCGCGAGACTGGGAGACGCTCCTGGCGCCTTCCTGGCCTCAGCTCCACGCCTGCCTTGCCTTTGCACCTAGTCCCCAGGCGTCCTTGCGGAGGGCTTCGGGGCCGGTGGGTTGCACGCTGCCAAGCCCTCCAGCCGTGAGAGCTCTGTCATAGGGAAGGGAATGGCAACTGCAGGGCTCCTCCAGCGGTCGCTTGGCCGCCCAGACTCAGCACGGCACGGAGAGCACCAGGCTCCCAGGGCTCCTGGCTGTGGTCTGCAGCCCCACACACCCGGAGGCTGACTCCGTGAGCGCCCAGAAGCTGCCTGACAGACGTCATTTCCCTAGTGCTCTCCTAACCAGCAGAGACGTGTGCAGGCGGCTGGGGCCTGCCCCTGCCTGTCTGGGCGGCCGCCCACAGCCTCAGCTCAGGGGAAGCAGCCCCTGTGCCAAGACTTGCAGGAGGCGCGGGGCGTCCCTGCCGGGAAGCCAAGTGCACAGTGCGCTTGCAAGCGAGCCTCCTTGGGAAGAGTCGAGGGAGCCAAGCCGCGTGCAGCTGCCATCCCTGCTTGGGCGGAGCCGAGTGTGCCTCCAGTACGGCAGAGCCCCAGCTCTGCTCAGAGGCCGGATCTAGTCAAGGTCCTTGCGCGAGGCTGCTCTGCCCTGTGCGAGACTCGCCCAGGCTTGCCTCGCTTCTAGGCTTCCTGCCCAGGAAGGAGCCGGCTGTGCGATGCTGGGAGAGGCCACTGGCGCCTTCCTGGCCTCAGCTCCACTCCTGCCTTGCCTCTGCATCCAAGCCCCAGGCGCCCTTGGGGAAGGCTTAGGAGCCGGTGGCTTGCACACTGCCAAGCCCTCCAGCAGTGAGGCCTCTATTAGAGGGGAGGGGAGGGCAAGGGCAGGGCTCCTCCAGCGGTTGCTTGGCCGCCCAGACTCAGCGCCGCACGGAGAGCACAAGGCTCACAGCTCCCCTGGCTGTGGTCTGCAGCCCCACACACCCGGAGGCTGACTCCGTGGGCGCCCAGAAGTTGCCCGACAGACGTCATTTCCCTAGCGCTCTCCTCCCCAGCCGAGACGTGTGCGGGTGGTGGGGCCTGCCCCTGCGTGTCTGGGCTCCCGCTGGCAGCCCCAGCTCAAGGGAAGCAGCCCCTGAGCCAAGACCTGTAGGAGGCGCGGGGCGCCCCCGCCTGGAAGCCTAGTGCACAGCATGCGGGAAGCGAGCCTCCTTGGGGGAAGAGGAGGCAGCCCAGCTGCGTGCGGCTGCAATCCCTTCTTGGGCGGAGCCCAGTGAGCCTCCAGTACGGCAGAGCTCCAGCTCTGCTCAGAGGCCCGATCTGGCCGAGTTCCTGGCCTGAGGCTGCTCTGCCCTGGGCGAGCCTTGCCCAGACTTGCCTCGCTGCTAGGCTTCCTGCCCAGGAAGGAGCAGGCTGCGCGAGACTGGGAGACGCTCCTGGCGCCTTCCTGGCCTCAGCTCCACGCCTGCCTTGCCTTTGCACCTAGTCCCCAGGCGTCCTTGCGGAGGGCTTCGGGGCCGGTGGGTTGCACGCTGCCAAGCCCTCCAGCCGTGAGAGCTCTGTCATAGGGAAGGGAATGGCAACTGCAGGGCTCCTCCAGCGGTCGCTTGGCCGCCCAGACTCAGCACGGCACGGAGAGCACCAGGCTCCCAGGGCTCCTGGCTGTGGTCTGCAGCCCCACACACCCGGAGGCTGACTCCGTGAGCGCCCAGAAGCTGCCTGACAGACGTCATTTCCCTAGTGCTCTCCTAACCAGCAGAGACGTGTGCAGGCGGCTGGGGCCTGCCCCTGCCTGTCTGGGCGGCCGCCCACAGCCTCAGCTCAGGGGAAGCAGCCCCTGTGCCAAGACTTGCAGGAGGCGCGGGGCGTCCCTGCCGGGAAGCCAAGTGCACGGTGCACTTGCAAGCGAGCCTCCTTGGGAAGAGTCGAGGGAGCCAAGCCGCGTGCAGCTGCCATCCCTGCTTGGGCGGAGCCGAGTGTGCCTCCAGTACGGCAGAGCCCCAGCTCTGCTCAGAGGCCGGATCTAGTCAAGGTCCTTGCGCGAGGCTGCTCTGCCCTGTGCGAGACTCGCCCAGGCTTGCCTCGCTTCTAGGCTTCCTGCCCAGGAAGGAGCCGGCTGTGCGATGCTGGGAGAGGCCACTGGCGCCTTCCTGGCCTCAGCTCCACTCCTGCCTTGCCTCTGCATCTAGGCCCCAGGCGTCCTTGGGGAAGGCTTAGGAGCCGGTGGCTTGCACACTGCCAAGCCCTCCAGCAGTGAGGCCTCTATTAGAGGGGAGGGGCGGGCAAGGGCAGGGCTCCTCCAGCGGTTGCTTGGCCGCCCAGACTCAGCGCCGCACGGAGAGCACAAGGCTCACAGCTCCCCTGGCTGTGGTCTGCAGCCCCACACACCCGGAGGCTGACTCCGTGGGCGCCCAGAAGTTGCCCGACAGACGTCATTTCCCTAGCGCTCTCCTCCCCAGCCGAGACGTGTGCGGGTGGTGGGGCCTGCCCCTGCGTGTCTGGGCTCCCGCTGGCAGCCCCAGCTCAAGGGAAGCAGCCCCTGAGCCAAGACCTGTAGGAGGCGCGGGGCGCCCCCGCCTGGAAGCCTAGTGCACAGCATGCGGGAAGCGAGCCTCCTTGGGGGAAGAGGAGGCAGCCCAGCTGCGTGCGGCTGCAATCCCTTCTTGGGCGGAGCCCAGTGAGCCTCCAGTACGGCAGAGCTCCAGCTCTGCTCAGAGGCCCGATCTGGCCGAGTTCCTGGCCTGAGGCTGCTCTGCCCTGGGCGAGCCTTGCCCAGACTTGCCTCGCTGCTAGGCTTCCTGCCCAGGAAGGAGCAGGCTGCGCGAGACTGGGAGACGCTCCTGGCGCCTTCCTGGCCTCAGCTCCACGCCTGCCTTGCCTTTGCACCTAGTCCCCAGGCGTCCTTGCGGAGGGCTTCGGGGCCGGTGGGTTGCACGCTGCCAAGCCCTCCAGCCGTGAGAGCTCTGTCATAGGGAAGGGAATGGCAACTGCAGGGCTCCTCCAGCGGTCGCTTGGCCGCCCAGACTCAGCACGGCACGGAGAGCACCAGGCTCCCAGGGCTCCTGGCTGTGGTCTGCAGCCCCACACACCCGGAGGCTGACTCCGTGAGCGCCCAGAAGCTGCCTGACAGACGTCATTTCCCTAGTGCTCTCCTAACCAGCAGAGACGTGTGCAGGCGGCTGGGGCCTGCCCCTGCCTGTCTGGGCGGCCGCCCACAGCCTCAGCTCAGGGGAAGCAGCCCCTGTGCCAAGACTTGCAGGAGGCGCGGGGCGTCCCTGCCGGGAAGCCAAGTGCACAGTGCGCTTGCAAGCGAGCCTCCTTGGGAAGAGTCGAGGGAGCCAAGCCGCGTGCAGCTGCCATCCCTGCTTGGGCGGAGCCGAGTGTGCCTCCAGTACGGCAGAGCCCCAGCTCTGCTCAGAGGCCGGATCTAGTCAAGGTCCTTGCGCGAGGCTGCTCTGCCCTGTGCGAGACTCGCCCAGGCTTGCCTCGCTTCTAGGCTTCCTGCCCAGGAAGGAGCCGGCTGTGCGATGCTGGGAGAGGCCACTGGCGCCTTCCTGGCCTCAGCTCCACTCCTGCCTTGCCTCTGCATCCAAGCCCCAGGCGCCCTTGGGGAAGGCTTAGGAGCCGGTGGCTTGCACACTGCCAAGCCCTCCAGCAGTGAGGCCTCTATTAGAGGGGAGGGGCGGGCAAGGGCAGGGCTCCTCCAGCGGTTGCTTGGCCGCCCAGACTCAGCGCCGCACGGAGAGCACAAGGCTCACAGCTCCCCTGGCTGTGGTCTGCAGCCCCACACACCCGGAGGCTGACTCCGTGGGCGCCCAGAAGTTGCCCGACAGACGTCATTTCCCTAGCGCTCTCCTCCCCAGCCGAGACGTGTGCGGGGTGGTGGGGCCTGCCCCTGCGTGTCTGGGCTCCCGCTGGCAGCCCCAGCTCAAGGGAAGCAGCCCCTGAGCCAAGACCTGTAGGAGGCGCGGGGGCGCCCCCCGCCTGGAAGCCTAGTGCACAGCATGCGGGAAGCGAGCCTCCTTGGGGGAAGAGGAGGCAGCCCAGCTGCGTGCGGCTGCAATCCCTTCTTGGGCGGAGCCCAGTGAGCCTCCAGTACGGCAGAGCTCCAGCTCTGCTCAGAGGCCCGATCTGGCCGAGTTCCTGGCCTGAGGCTGCTCTGCCCTGGGCGAGCCTTGCCCAGACTTGCCTCGCTGCTAGGCTTCCTGCCCAGGAAGGAGCAGGCTGCGCGAGACTGGGAGACGCTCCTGGCGCCTTCCTGGCCTCAGCTCCACGCCTGCCTTGCCTTTGCACCTAGTCCCCAGGCGTCCTTGCGGAGGGCTTCGGGGCCGGTGGGTTGCACGCTGCCAAGCCCTCCAGCCGTGAGAGCTCTGTCATAGGGAAGGGAATGGCAACTGCAGGGCTCCTCCAGCGGTCGCTTGGCCGCCCAGACTCAGCACGGCACGGAGAGCACCAGGCTCCCAGGGCTCCTGGCTGTGGTCTGCAGCCCCACACACCCGGAGGCTGACTCCGTGAGCGCCCAGAAGCTGCCTGACAGACGTCATTTCCCTAGTGCTCTCCTAACCAGCAGAGACGTGTGCAGGCGGCTGGGGCCTGCCCCTGCCTGTCTGGGCGGCCGCCCACAGCCTCAGCTCAGGGGAAGCAGCCCCTGTGCCAAGACTTGCAGGAGGCGCGGGGCGTCCCTGCCGGGAAGCCAAGTGCACGGTGCGCTTGCAAGCGAGCCTCCTTGGGAAGAGTCGAGGGAGCCAAGCCGCGTGCAGCTGCCATCCCTGCTTGGGCGGAGCCGAGTGTGCCTCCAGTACGGCAGAGCCCCAGCTCTGCTCAGAGGCCGGATCTAGTCAAGGTCCTTGCGCGAGGCTGCTCTGCCCTGTGCGAGACTCGCCCAGGCTTGCCTCGCTTCTAGGCTTCCTGCCCAGGAAGGAGCCGGCTGTGCGATGCTGGGAGAGGCCACTGGCGCCTTCCTGGCCTCAGCTCCACTCCTGCCTTGCCTCTGCATCCAAGCCCCAGGCGCCCTTGGGGAAGGCTTAGGAGCCGGTGGCTTGCACACTGCCAAGCCCCTCCAGCAGTGAGGCCTCTATTAGAGGGGAGGGGCGGGCAAGGGCAGGGCTCCTCCAGCGGTTGCTTGGCCGCCCAGACTCAGCGCCGCACGGAGAGCACAAGGCTCACAGCTCCCCTGGCTGTGGTCTGCAGCCCCACACACCCGGAGGCTGACTCCGTGGGCGCCCAGAAGTTGCCCGACAGACGTCATTTCCCTAGCGCTCTCCTCCCCAGCCGAGACGTGTGCGGGTGGTGGGGCCTGCCCCTGCGTGTCTGGGCTCCCGCTGGCAGCCCCAGCTCAAGGGAAGCAGCCCCTGAGCCAAGACCTGTAGGAGGCGCGGGGCGCCCCCGCCTGGAAGCCTAGTGCACAGCATGCGGGAAGCGAGCCTCCTTGGGGGAAGAGGAGGCAGCCCAGCTGCGTGCGGCTGCAATCCCTTCTTGGGCGGAGGCCCAGTGAGCCTCCAGTACGGCAGAGCTCCAGCTCTGCTCAGAGGCCCGATCTGGCCGAGTTCCTGGCCTGAGGCTGCTCTGCCCTGGGCGAGCCTTGCCCAGACTTGCCTCGCTGCTAGGCTTCCTGCCCAGGAAGGAGCAGGCTGCGCGAGACTGGGAGACGCTCCTGGCGCCTTCCTGGCCTCAGCTCCACGCCTGCCTTGCCTTTGCACCTAGTCCCCAGGCGTCCTTGCGGAGGGGCTTCGGGGCCGGTGGGTTGCACGCTGCCAAGCCCTCCAGCCGTGAGAGCTCTGTCATAGGGAAGGGAATGGCAACTGCAGGGCTCCTCCAGCGGTCGCGTTGGCCGCCCAGACTCAGCACGGCACGGAGAGCACCAGGCTCCCAGGGCTCCTGGCTGTGGTCTGCAGCCCCACACACCCGGAGGCTGACTCCGTGAGCGCCCAGAAGCTGCCTGACAGACGTCATTTCCCTAGTGCTCTCCTAACCAGCAGAGACGTGTGCAGGCGGCTGGGGCCTGCCCCTGCCTGTCTGGGCGGCCGCCCACAGCCTCAGCTCAGGGGGAAGCAGCCCCTGTGCCAAGACTTGCAGGAGGCGCGGGGCGTCCCTGCCGGGAAGCCAAGTGCACAGTGCGCTTGCAAGCGAGCCTCCTTGGGAAGAGTCGAGGGAGCCAAGCCGCGTGCAGCTGCCATCCCTGCTTGGGCGGAGCCGAGTGTGCCTCCAGTACGGCAGAGCCCCAGCTCTGCTCAGAGGCCGGATCTAGTCAAGGTCCTTGCGCGAGGCTGCTCTGCCCTGTGCGAGACTCGCCCAGGCTTGCCTCGCTTCTAGGCTTCCTGCCCAGGAAGGAGCCGGCTGTGCGATGCTGGGAGAGGCCACTGGCGCCTTCCTGGCCTCAGCTCCACTCCTGCCTTGCCTCTGCATCCAAGCCCCAGGCGCCCTTGGGGAAGGCTTAGGAGCCGGTGGCTTGCACACTGCCAAGCCCTCCAGCA
Source organism: Budorcas taxicolor (assembly GCF_023091745.1). Taxonomy (NCBI): domain Eukaryota; kingdom Metazoa; phylum Chordata; class Mammalia; order Artiodactyla; family Bovidae; genus Budorcas; species Budorcas taxicolor. Next base: position 8,866 of record NW_026291608.1, on the reverse strand, counting down.
GTGAGGCCTCTATTAGAGGGGAGGGGGCGGGCAAGGGCAGGGCTCCTCCAGCGGTTGCTTGGCCGCCCAGACTCAGCGCCGCACGGAGAGCACAAGGCTCACAGCTCCCCTGGCTGTGGTCTGCAGCCCCACACACCCGGAGGCTGACTCCGTGGGCGCCCAGAAGTTGCCCGACAGACGTCATTTCCCTAGCGCTCTCCTCCCCAGCCGAGACGTGTGCGGGTGGTGGGGCCTGCCCCTGCGTGTCTGGGCTCCCGCTGGCAGCCCCAGCTCAAGGGAAGCAGCCCCTGAGCCAAGACCTGTAGGAGGCGCGGGGCGCCCCCCGCCTGGAAAGCCTAGTGCACAGCATGCGGGAAGCGAGCCTCCTTGGGGGAAGAGGAGGCAGCCCAGCTGCGTGCGGCTGCAATCCCTTCTTGGGCGGAGCCCAGTGAGCCTCCAGTACGGCAGAGCTCCAGCTCTGCTCAGAGGCCCGATCTGGCCGAGTTCCTGGCCTGAGGCTGCTCTGCCCTGGGCGAGCCTTGCCCAGACTTGCCTCGCTGCTAGGCTTCCTGCCCAGGAAGGAGCAGGCTGCGCGAGACTGGGAGACGCTCCTGGCGCCTTCCTGGCCTCAGCTCCACGCCTGCCTTGCCTTTGCACCTAGTCCCCAGGCGTCCTTGCGGAGGGGCTTCGGGGCCGGTGGGTTGCACGCTGCCAAGCCCTCCAGCCGTGAGAGCTCTGTCATAGGGAAGGGAATGGCAACTGCAGGGCTCCTCCAGCGGTCGCTTGGCCGCCCAGACTCAGCACGGCACGGAGAGCACCAGGCTCCCAGGGCTCCTGGCTGTGGTCTGCAGCCCCACACACCCGGAGGCTGACTCTGTGAGCGCCCAGAAGCTGCCTGACAGACGTCATTTCCCTAGTGCTCTCCTAACCAGCAGAGACGTGTGCAGGCGGCTGGGGCCTGCCCCTGCCTGTCTGGGCGGCCGCCCACAGCCTCAGCTCAGGGGAAGCAGCCCCTGTGCCAAGACTTGCAGGAGGCGCGGGGCGTCCCTGCCGGGAAGCCAAGTGCACAGTGCGCTTGCAAGCGAGCCTCCTTGGGAAGAGTCGAGGGAGCCAAGCCGCGTGCAGCTGCCATCCCTGCTTGGGCGGAGCCGAGTGTGCCTCCAGTACGGCAGAGCCCCAGCTCTGCTCAGAGGCCGGATCTAGTCAAGGTCCTTGCGCGAGGCTGCTCTGCCCTGTGCGAGACTCGCCCAGGCTTGCCTCGCTTCTAGGCTTCCTGCCCAGGAAGGAGCCGGCTGTGCGATGCTGGGAGAGGCCACTGGCGCCTTCCTGGCCTCAGCTCCACTCCTGCCTTGCCTCTGCATCTAGGCCCCAGGCGTCCTTGGGGAAGGCTTAGGAGCCGGTGGCTTGCACACTGCCAAGCCCTCCAGCAGTGAGGCCTCTATTAGAGGGGAGGGGAGGGCAAGGGCAGGGCTCCTCCAGCGGTTGCTTGGCCGCCCAGACTCAGCGCCGCACGGAGAGCACAAGGCTCACAGCTCCCCTGGCTGTGGTCTGCAGCCCCACACACCCGGAGGCTGACTCCGTGGGCGCCCAGAAGTTGCCCGACAGACGTCATTTCCCTAGCGCTCTCCTCCCCAGCCGAGACGTGTGCGGGTGGTGGGGCCTGCCCCTGCGTGTCTGGGCTCCCGCTGGCAGCCCCAGCTCAAGGGAAGCAGCCCCTGAGCCAAGACCTGTAGGAGGCGCGGGGCGTACCCGCCTGGAAGCCTAGTGCACAGCATGCGGGAAGCGAGCCTCCTTGGGGGAAGAGGAGGCAGCCCAGCTGCGTGCGGCTGCAATCCCTTCTTGGGCGGAGCCCAGTGAGCCTCCAGTACGGCAGAGCTCCAGCTCTGCTCAGAGGCCCGATCTGGCCGAGTTCCTGGCCTGAGGCTGCTCTGCCCTGGGCGAGCCTTGCCCAGACTTGCCTCGCTGCTAGGCTTCCTGCCCAGGAAGGAGCAGGCTGCGCGAGACTGGGAGACGCTCCTGGCGCCTTCCTGGCCTCAGCTCCACGCCTGCCTTGCCTTTGCACCTAGTCCCCAGGCGTCCTTGTGGAGGGCTTCGGGGCCGGTGGGTTGCACGCTGCCAAGCCCTCCAGCCGTGAGAGCTCTGTCATAGGGAAGGGAATGGCAACTGCAGGGCTCCTCCAGCGGTCGCTTGGCCGCCCAGACTCAGCACGGCACGGAGAGCACCAGGCTCCCAGGGCTCCTGGCTGTGGTCTGCAGCCCCACACACCCGGAGGCTGACTCCGTGAGCGCCCAGAAGCTGCCTGACAGACGTCATTTCCCTAGTGCTCTCCTAACCAGCAGAGACGTGTGCAGGCGGCTGGGGCCTGCCCCTGCCTGTCTGGGCGGCCGCCCACAGCCTCAGCTCAGGGGAAGCAGCCCCTGTGCCAAGACTTGCAGGAGGCGCGGGGCGTCCCTGCCGGGAAGCCAAGTGCACAGTGCGCTTGCAAGCGAGCCTCCTTGGGAAGAGTCGAGGGAGCCAAGCCGCGTGCAGCTGCCATCCCTGCTTGGGCGGAGCCGAGTGTGCCTCCAGTACGGCAGAGCCCCAGCTCTGCTCAGAGGCCGGATCTAGTCAAGGTCCTTGCGCGAGGCTGCTCTGCCCTGTGCGAGACTCGCCCAGGCTTGCCTCGCTTCTAGGCTTCCTGCCCAGGAAGGAGCCGGCTGTGCGATGCTGGGAGAGGCCACTGGCGCCTTCCTGGCCTCAGCTCCACTCCTGCCTTGCCTCTGCATCCAAGCCCCAGGCGCCCTTGGGGAAGCCTTAGGAGCCGGTGGCTTGCACACTGCCAAGCCCTCCAGCAGTGAGGCCTCTATTAGAGGGGAGGGGAGGGCAAGGGCAGGGCTCCTCCAGCGGTTGCTTGGCCGCCCAGACTCAGCGCCGCACGGAGAGCACAAGGCTCACAGCTCCCCTGGCTGTGGTCTGCAGCCCCACACACCCGGAGGCTGACTCCGTGGGCGCCCAGAAGTTGCCCGACAGACGTCATTTCCCTAGCGCTCTCCTCCCCAGCCGAGACGTGTGCGGGTGGTGGGGCCTGCCCCTGCGTGTCTGGGCTCCCGCTGGCAGCCCCAGCTCAAGGGAAGCAGCCCCTGAGCCAAGACCTGTAGGAGGCGCGGGGCGCCCCCGCCTGGAAGCCTAGTGCACAGCATGCGGGAAGCGAGCCTCCTTGGGGGAAGAGGAGGCAGCCCAGCTGCGTGCGGCTGCAATCCCTTCTTGGGCGGAGCCCAGTGAGCCTCCAGTACGGCAGAGCTCCAGCTCTGCTCAGAGGCCCGATCTGGCCGAGTTCCTGGCCTGAGGCTGCTCTGCCCTGGGCGAGCCTTGCCCAGACTTGCCTCGCTGCTAGGCTTCCTGCCCAGGAAGGAGCAGGCTGCGCGAGACTGGGAGACGCTCCTGGCGCCTTCCTGGCCTCAGCTCCACGCCTGCCTTGCCTTTGCACCTAGTCCCCAGGCGTCCTTGCGGAGGGCTTCGGGGCCGGTGGGTTGCACGCTGCCAAGCCCTCCAGCCGTGAGAGCTCTGTCATAGGGAAGGGAATGGCAACTGCAGGGCTCCTCCAGCGGTCGCTTGGCCGCCCAGACTCAGCACGGCACGGAGAGCACCAGGCTCCCAGGGCTCCTGGCTGTGGTCTGCAGCCCCACACACCCGGAGGCTGACTCCGTGAGCGCCCAGAAGCTGCCTGACAGACGTCATTTCCCTAGTGCTCTCCTAACCAGCAGAGACGTGTGCAGGCGGCTGGGGCCTGCCCCTGCCTGTCTGGGCGGCCGCCCACAGCCTCAGCTCAGGGGAAGCAGCCCCTGTGCCAAGACTTGCAGGAGGCGCGGGGCGTCCCTGCCGGAAAGCCAAGTGCACAGTGCGCTTGCAAGCGAGCCTCCTTGGGAAGAGTCGAGGGAGCCAAGCCGCGTGCAGCTGCCATCCCTGCTTGGGCGGAGCCGAGTGTGCCTCCAGTACGGCAGAGCCCCAGCTCTGCTCAGAGGCCGGATCTAGTCAAGGTCCTTGCGCGAGGCTGCTCTGCCCTGTGCGAGACTCGCCCAGGCTTGCCTCGCTTCTAGGCTTCCTGCCCAGGAAGGAGCCGGCTGTGCGATGCTGGGAGAGGCCACTGGCGCCTTCCTGGCCTCAGCTCCACTCCTGCCTTGCCTCTGCATCTAGGCCCCAGGCGTCCTTGGGGAAGGCTTAGGAGCCGGTGGCTTGCACACTGCCAAGCCCTCCAGCAGTGAGGCCTCTATTAGAGGGGAGGGGAGGGCAAGGGCAGGGCTCCTCCAGCGGTTGCTTGGCCGCCCAGACTCAGCGCCGCACGGAGAGCACAAGGCTCACAGCTCCCCTGGCTGTGGTCTGCAGCCCCACACACCCGGAGGCTGACTCCGTGGGCGCCCAGAAGTTGCCCGACAGACGTCATTTCCCTAGCGCTCTCCTCCCCAGCCGAGACGTGTGCGGCTGGTGGGGCCTGCCCCTGCGTGTCTGGGCTCCCGCTGGCAGCCCCAGCTCAAGGGAAGCAGCCCCTGAGCCAAGACCTGTAGGAGGCGCGGGGCGTACCCGCCTGGAAGCCTAGTGCACAGCATGCGGGAAGCGAGCCTCCTTGGGGGAAGAGGAGGCAGCCCAGCTGCGTGCGGCTGCAATCCCTTCTTGGGCGGAGCCCAGTGAGCCTCCAGTACGGCAGAGCTCCAGCTCTGCTCAGAGGCCCGATCTGGCCGAGTTCCTGGCCTGAGGCTGCTCTGCCCTGGGCGAGCCTTGCCCAGACTTGCCTCGCTGCTAGGCTTCCTGCCCAGGAAGGAGCAGGCTGCGCGAGACTGGGAGACGCTCCTGGCGCCTTCCTGGCCTCAGCTCCACGCCTGCCTTGCCTGCACCTAGTCCCCAGGCGTCCTTGTGGAGGGCTTCGGGGCCGGTGGGTGCACGCTGCCAAGCCCTCCAGCCGTGAGAGCTCTGTCATAGGGAAGGGAATGGCAACTGCAGGGCTCCTCCAGCGGTCGCTTGGCCGCCCAGACTCAGCACGGCACGGAGAGCACCAGGCTCCAGGGCTCCTGGCTGTGGTCTGCAGCCCCACACACCCGGAGGCTGACTCCGTGAGCGCCCAGAAGCTGCCTGACAGACGTCATTGCCCTAGTGCTCTCCTAACCAGCAGAGACGTGTGCAGGCGGCTGGGGCCTGCCCCTGCCTGTCTGGGCGGCCGCCCACAGCCTCAGCTCAGGGGAAGCAGCCCCTGTGCCAAGACTTGCAGGAGGCGCGGGGCGTCCCTGCCGGGAAGCCAAGTGCACAGTGCGCTTGCAAGCGAGCCTCCTTGGGAAGAGTCGAGGGAGCCAAGCCGCGTGCAGCTGCCATCCCTGCTTGGGCGGAGCCGAGTGTGCCTCCAGTACGGCAGAGCCCCAGCTCTGCTCAGAGGCCGGATCTAGTCAAGGTCCTTGCGCGAGGCTGCTCTGCCCTGTGCGAGACTCGCCCAGGCTTGCCTCGCTTCTAGGCTTCCTGCCCAGGAAGGAGCCGGCTGTGCGATGCTGGGAGAGGCCACTGGCGCCTTCCTGGCCTCAGCTCCACTCCTGCCTTGCCTCTGCATCCAAGCCCCAGGCGCCCTTGGGGAAGCCTTAGGAGCCGGTGGCTTGCACACTGCCAAGCCCTCCAGCAGTGAGGCCTCTCTATTAGAGGGGAGGGGAGGGCAAGGGCAGGGCTCCTCCAGCGGTTTGCTTGGCCGCCCAGACTCAGCGCCGCACGGAGAGCACAAGGCTCACAGCTCCCCTGGCTGTGGTCTGCAGCCCCACACACCCGGAGGCTGACTCCGTGGGCGCCCAGAAGTTGCCCGACAGACGTCATTTCCCTAGCGCTCTCCTCCCCAGCCGAGACGTGTGCGGGTGGTGGGGCCTGCCCCTGCGTGTCTGGGCTCCCGCTGGCAGCCCCAGCTCAAGGGAAGCAGCCCCTGAGCCAAGACCTGTAGGAGGCGCGGGGCGCCCCCGCCTGGAAGCCTAGTGCACAGCATGCGGGAAGCGAGCCTCCTTGGGGGAAGAGGAGGCAGCCCAGCTGCGTGCGGCTGCAATCCCTTCTTGGGCGGAGCCCAGTGAGCCTCCAGTACGGCAGAGCTCCAGCTCTGCTCAGAGGCCCGATCTGGCCGAGTTCCTGGCCTGAGGCTGCTCTGCCCTGGGCGAGCCTTGCCCAGACTTGCCTCGCTGCTAGGCTCCTGCCCAGGAAGGAGCAGGCTGCGCGAGACTGGGAGACCGCTCCTGGCGCCTTCCTGGCCTCAGCTCCACGCCTGCCTTGCCTTTGCACCTAGTCCCCAGGCGTCCTTGCGGAGGGCTTCGGGGCCGGTGGGTTGCACCGGCCAAGCCCTCCAGCCGTGAGAGCTCTGTCATAGGGAAGGGAATGGCAACTGCAGGGCTCCTCCAGCGGTCGCTTGGCCGCCCAGACTCAGCACGGCACGGAGAGCACCAGGCTCCCAGGGCTCCTGGCTGTGGTCTGCAGCCCCACACACCCGGAGGCTGACTCCGTGAGCGCCCAGAAGCTGCCTGACAGACGTCATTTCCCTAGTGCTCTCCTAACCAGCAGAGACGTGTGCAGGCGGCTGGGGGCCTGCCCCTGCCTGTCTGGGCGGCCGCCCACAGCCTCAGCTCAGGGAAGCAGCCCCTGTGCCAAGACTTGCAGGAGGCGCGGGGCGTCCCTGCCGGAAAGCCAAGTGCACAGTGCGCTTGCAAGCGAGCCTCCTTGGGAAGAGTCGAGGGAGCCAAGCCGCGTGCAGCTGCCATCCCTGCTTGGGCGGAGCCGAGTGTGCCTCCAGTACGGCAGAGCCCCAGCTCTGCTCAGAGGCCGGATCTAGTCAAGGTCCTTGCGCGAGGCTGCTCTGCCCTGTGCGAGACTCGCCCAGGCTTGCCTCGCTTCTAGGCTTCCTGCCCAGGAAGGAGCCGGCTGTGCGATGCTGGGAGAGGCCACTGGCGCCTTCCTGGCCTCAGCTCCACTCCTGCCTTGCCTCTGCATCCAAGCCCCAGGCGCCCTTGGGGAAGGCTTAGGAGCCGGTGGCTTGCACACTGCCAAGCCCTCCAGCAGTGAGGCCTCTATTAGAGGGGAGGGGCGGGCAAGGGCAGGGCTCCTCCAGCGGTTGCTTGGCCGCCCAGACTCAGCGCCGCACGGAGAGCACAAGGCTCACAGCTCCCTGGCTGTGGTCTGCAGCCCCACACACCCGGAGGCTGACTCCGTGGGCGCCCAGAAGTTGCCCGACAGACGTCATTTCCCTAGCGCTCTCCTCCCCAGCCGAGACGTGTGCGGGTGGTGGGGCCTGCCCCCTGCGTGTCTGGGCTCCCGCTGGCAGCCCCAGCTCAAGGGAAGCAGCCCTGAGCCAAGACCTGTAGGAGGCGCGGGGCGCCCCCGCCTGGAAGCCTAGTGCACAGCATGCGGGAAGCGAGCCTCCTTGGGGGAAGAGGAGGCAGCCCAGCTGCGTGCGGCTGCAATCCCTTCTTGGGCGGAGCCCAGTGAGCCTCCAGTACGGCAGAGCTCCAGCTCTGCTCAGAGGCCCGATCTGGCCGTGTTCCTGGCCTGAGGCTGCTCTGCCCTGGGCGAGCCTTGCCCAGACTTGCCTCGCTGCTAGGCTTCCTGCCCAGGAAGGAGCAGGCTGCGCGAGACTGGGAGACGCTCCTGGCGCCTTCCTGGCCTCAGCTCCACGCCTGCCTTGCCTTTGCACCTAGTCCCCAGGCGTCCTTGCGGAGGGCTTCGGGGCCGGTGGGTTGCACGCTGCAAGCCCTCCAGCCGTGAGAGCTCTGTCATAGGGAAGGGAATGGCAACTGCAGGGCTCCTCCAGCGGTCGCTTGGCCGCCCAGACTCAGCACGGCACGGAGAGCACCAGGCTCCCAGGGCTCCTGGCTGTGGTCTGCAGCCCCACACACCCGGAGGCTGACTCCGTGAGCGCCCAGAAGCTGCCTGACAGACGTCATTTCCCTAGTGCTCTCCTAACCAGCAGAGACGTGTGCAGGCGGCTGGGGCCTGCCCCTGCCTGTCTGGGCGGCCGCCCACAGCCTCAGCTCAGGGGAAGCAGCCCCTGTGCCAAGACTTGCAGGAGGCGCGGGGCGTCCCTGCCGGGAAGCCAAGTGCACAGTGCGCTTGCAAGCGAGCCTCCTTGGGAAGAGTCGAGGGAGCCAAGCCGCGTGCAGCTGCCATCCCTGCTTGGGCGGAGCCGAGTGTGCCTCCAGTACGGCAGAGCCCCAGCTCTGCTCAGAGGCCGGATCTAGTCAAGGTCCTTGCGCGAGGCTGCTCTGCCCTGTGCGAGACTCGCCCAGGCTTGCCTCGCTTCTAGGCTTCCTGCCCAGGAAGGAGCCGGCTGTGCGATGCTGGGAGAGGCCACTGGCGCCTTCCTGGCCTCAGCTCCACTCCTGCCTTGCCTCTGCATCCAAGCCCCAGGCGCCCTTGGGGAAGGCTTAGGAGCCGGTGGCTTGCACACTGCCCAGCCCTCCAGCAGTGAGGCCTCTATTAGAGGGGAGGGGCGGGCAAGGGCAGGGCTCCTCCAGCGGTTGCTTGGCCGCCCAGACTCAGCGCCGCACGGAGAGCACAAGGCTCACAGCTCCCCTGGCTGTGGTCTGCAGCCCCACACACCCGGAGGCTGACTCCGTGGGCGCCCAGAAGTTGCCCGACAGACGTCATTTCCCTAGCGCTCTCCTCCCCAGCCGAGACGTGTGCGGGTTGGTGGGGCCTGCCCCTGCGTGTCTGGGCTCCCGCTGGCAGCCCCAGCTCAAGGGAAGCAGCCCCTGAGCCAAGACCTGTAGGAGGCGCGGGGCGCCCCCGCCTGGAAGCCTAGTGCACAGCATGCGGGAAGCGAGCCTCCTTGGGGGAAGAGGAGGCAGCCCAGCTGCGTGCGGCTGCAATCCCTTCTTGGGCGGAGCCCAGTGAGCCTCCAGTACGG